>NC_090945.1:24665662-24968693 GCF_040807025.1 Struthio camelus
TCTAGATGAAGGTAGAAATAGGGAGGCAGATAATGGCAGGATTTTTCAAGTTATATTAGTCTAACTAGTTCATGCCATTATTCCAAGCCCTTCAATGTGGGATGGTATGATCTATTGTGAAGGGCGACGTCCTAGGTTTGTTTTTGTTCATTTTGAAGCAGCTCTTTGGACAGTAGATTGATTCACTTACTGCTTCCTGAGTGGATGTTTTTAGTGATACATTTCCTCCAGCAAGCTAAAAAGAAAATAAATATTGTCTTTGAAAAATTTCAGGATGTAAAACTTAGTTCATTTTCAGCTACCTTAGGAAGATAGTAATAGCTGATGCTAGCTATAACGTTTTAACTGAAATTCATATAATCTTTTTGGTTTTTGAGGATTCATATATGTCTGTGGATGCTTATCTTTACCTAAGAGATGAAAGGCATTGCTAAGTTGTCTATGTGGAATCTTACTTCTTGCTTCTTTTTCCTTTTGCATTATTGATAAAGTTAATTCTGATAATTTTGCAGTTATCAGTGTTTGTTACAGATGGATGTGAAAGTAGACTTTCAAAGTTAAACAGTGAATTGCACCATCTGGCACACCAAGCTCTGAGGTTTTAAATTATTCAAAAATGTTCTTGTTGTGACCTGGCGCAGTCTCATTAGCATGGATTTGGTCAGCCAGACTGATTCAGTAATGCAGGGAAAATTTGTGAACGGCCAGGCTTGTCACCTCCCGTTAACTTGGAAGACAAACTTGGCCTGAAACAAATTGTGATTGAGGAGCATGTGGACAGTACTGATAGCAGATGGTACCCACTCCTTTAGCCCTGAAGGGTTCTCAGGTAGCTGCTGATGGGGGAGGATGAGTAAGGATGTACTTCGAAGAGTTTTGTCACCCATTTGAATATGAGGAGTTAAAAAGGAGGACTTGCTGCCTTCTATTGCTGAAGAACAGCAGTGCAAGCTTTAGTGTTGTAGCTCCCTGCAGCTGATTGAGTACAGTGCTGGTGGAGAGAAGTCACAAGCCCCACTGAGCTCCACGTGCCCAGTTCCTTCTTAAAATTGCTTTCTGGAATGTGAAGAGAATGTTCCACCTTTTTTAGGGAGAGATTGCTTAGAGTGATTTTTTTGTTATTAATTGAAAGAAAACCATTTTATTCTTGTCTTTTTCATCTAAGGCAAGTATTATTGGTTTTGTTTTTCCTTATTGGCAAGGAAACAAGCTCAGTAGCTAAATTCCAGCTTTCATCTGCATGAAAATTAGAAACATTGCAACTATAGGGCAACCAGCAAGGTGGTTCTGTTTTATTTCAGTGCTAGCTTTCATGATACTTAGGCACATTAGTACATTTGGTATGTATGTAGAAGAGAACTTTGATCATCTTTAAGTCAAGAGTTTTGATAATGATTTAGGGAGGTGGACAGGTGACAGGATTTCATCCCAGAAATTGCTGTCCCTAAGACCTCCAGGATTCTCAGTTGAAATTAGTTTTAAGGAGTATGAGAAAATATTGCATGCTTAAGATGCTCTAGGATAGAATTACACTTTGCATGGTATTTTCATTTTCTTTGAAGACATTTATGGAGAAGACTAGAATTTATTTTTTATGCTCCATCCTCTCTTTCTGCTTCAGATTTAACTTGGTGGAATTATACCTGCAAATAGCTCTCAGATACTTAATACAAGTTTGGCTGTATCTGACAGAACTTGTTTTATCAGCAAATCCAAGCATGAAATTTAATCTTCAACAAATAAAATATCTGCATTGCAGAGTTCTGGCAGCTGCCTGTAAATGAATCTTTGGTCTATGGTCTAGTCCTTGCTTAAGCTTACTTTCAGGTTACGTAGGGAGCAATTAAATACTTTTTTCTGCAGCAGTACTAGAGGCAATAGAAATCATTTTCAAGAGCACTGATCAGGATCACGAGAGATGTACAGCAAGTCGTATCGGCCAAGAAGTTTTCTGGGGGGTGGGCTGAATGTGCAGGAGCCAGGTCACTGGTTCCATGAGCCCTGTTTGCTTGTTTAAGCCAAAGGTGGCAGAAAGTCCACAGAATGCAAAAGGGAAGGACTAAAATAAGGCAGCAGCTGGCTGGGTGTTCTGGAAAGGGGTTGGATCTGCGACTTTCAAAGACTGGAAAGCAGACTTGAATTTCTCATCAACGAAACTCACTTCTATTGCTTAAGTTTCATTGGTTACAATATTATAAATAAACAGAATTATACTAAAGAAAAAGCTGACTTAATTTTCATGTATTTCTCCTTACATTTGGTACTGCCCAGGAAGATTCAGGTCCTGGCTAGTTTCTTGGGCCCATGAGCAACTGTATACATATTAATACAAAAAAGTCATCATTCAGATTTTTTGTGATCAATAATACTTCAGATGCTTCTTTCCCTGTACCCGGAGTAGAGAGTAGTCATTACTTCTTAGCTACTGTAAGTGACTGCTAGAAAATATTTCAAATATCAATCCTTCTGACCTGAAGAGGAAAAAAGCAACTAACCAAACCACCATCCCTCCCTGCAAAAACATATAGCAGCTCTTTGGCAGCTTGAGATAACCTCAAACCTGAGCTGCCAAACCGAAGTGGCTTTGCATAGGAAGGGAAAAATTCAAAGTAAAATTTGACAGAAAGTTTGTATCAGATATCCACACCAGAAAATCTGGAATTGTTGACCATATTTGGATTTGACAAAAATACACTTTTAGTATCCTGAAAGACAATACTCATAATAGGATGGGACCAGTATTGGTTCGGTCAGTCCAACTTAATATCGTGGTGTGTGTATTTAAAGCCATAGATTTGTGTTACATAGTGCTGTTATGTCTGACTTACTTGGTCTATCTCTAGTGAGTTTTATACGGGACACCTGAGCGACTGATCACTCATTACAGCTCCACTGACATGAAATTAAATTAATGCTGTCAGATGAACAAACAGAAAACTTGAAAATGTTCTTCTGTCTTTTGTTTTTTTTGTGATTCCTGTTTCTGTCATCGTGCTAGTGACTAGTAAGAGAATCACTATGTCAAGGCAGGGAACAGCTATACAACTTGTGGATGGAATGAGCAGTATGCTAGACCCGTTTGAGGGTAGGGTTTTTAATGTATTTTATAATGCCTCAGCATTTACATGTGCAGTAAATACTGAGAACGGTTCTGCAGTTCTGCTCTCTAGAATGCATTTTTTACATGTGTGGCATTTTGAAGAGACCTGTTGGCATGCACTTACCTATAATGCTCCTGAGTTATCAGCATTTTGGTTTAAGATGGCTAAAAAGACCTGCTCATGGTCAGTTCCAGTGGTATTTAAATCAGATCCTATAAGATGTTATGATTTCAGTGGGTATATTTGTCTTATTGTACATATGGTTACTGGTAATATTCAGTACTGCTTCTCTGAGTAGCATGAAATTTATAAGATAGGTGTTTTGAGTATTCAAACAGCATAAGGATTAGTCTAAAAATCAATGTTGTGGTTGATCTGCAATTGCTTAGTAAAGGAGGTATGTATCATTATGAAAACATCATGGATGGCTAAATCTTTATTGGATATGAGAGTATGTAATTCAAAAGGCTCCTCTGACCTTTAGTTTGGTAGACCCTCTTGTTATATTAGGCATAAATATATTAGAGATATGAAGAGAAAAGAGAAAGCACTTTTTGCTACATAAAATAACATAACTTTTTGATTTAAACATCCATCATTTTCACTCCATTAACCACATTTTATCAGATTGTTTGACCTTTGCTGTCAAGGGAGTAAATGTAATTTTACTTTTCCATAATGAAAATAACATCAGGAAATATATGCAAGAATGCTTGTTTAATTTCCTCCTCTCTGCATTCCTTCAGTGGAAAATTATGAACTGTTGTCTCGGTCTTATGAAACATATTTTGCTTGGTCTTGACTTTACTATATGAACACATTTGTTTTTATTTCTGAACAAAACAAATGATGTTAGTATTAGATGAGGTAATTGAATTTGCATCTTTCAGTATGCGGTGAGTGTAGTTAGAGAAACCACTGCTTAGTGTTACACGTAGGTTTAGGCAGACTTGTGTATGTGCATTTTATCTTTAATGTGTATAGTTCATCCATTCTTATGAACAAGATATAGTAAGTATAGATTAAATGATGATCCTGTGTTCTAGCACAAAGTTTCTGTTCCTGCGTGGGAATATCTGAGAGAATAAGGGCTCATACATTTTGACTTGGGAGAATCAAGAGAATCCTAAAATATAGATATAATTAAAATAAGAGGCGAAAATGCTAAATCCTAGGGCATTCGGACTGAGGAGAAGTGAAAGAGGGAAATCTTGAAAAGGACATACTTTTTAAAGAGACATTTAGAAAATTCTGATAATAGCTGGTGATGAAGAGAAGCAAGCTTGTTATGAAGCTCTGAGACAGTGTAGTCCAGTAAGAGGAGGGGGGGATATCAAATCCCCCCCACCCCACTCCAAGCCCTTTTAAAGGGTTGGTGCTTCCAGGTACCATGCAATTACTGTGGAATGCAGAATGTCTGTTCACTCTACCTGTGATACAAACATGTGCTAGCAAGGAAATGACAGGCAGTACAAGACAAACAGCTTAGATGTTGAGAGAGAGATTTTTTTTTTTCTGATGGAAGTAAAATGAACATGTTGTGAATGAAATCTACTTGTGTTTTGGTATTAATATCTTATGTAGAAAAAGACTAATAGCTGCTTACTGGACAAATGTAAGATACCCAACAGAGCATATGTCTAAGAATGAAGGAAGAAAATGGAAAATGACAAAGATGTAGAATAAACATGGAAAAAACCTGCTATACTGTCAAATGCATTAAGTGACTGAATAATCTCAAGGAAAGTCTTAGAAGCTGTGTTACTAGTTCACTCCAAAATTGACTTAGGAATTGACTGGAAGGAAACACGCAGTAGGGAATAGAATTGGTTTTCCTGGGTACTTCTATTTTGGCGTTGTTAATGTATATCCATTTTGTGGATAAATTGCGGAGTGGAGGGAAGTGTTTTGTGGCTGTTAGTGGAGAGGATTTTTTTGTTATTGTGGATAAATTATATGATAAATGACTTTAGCGTTGTTTTACTCTTAGCTTTACTGTTTTGAAAATGACAGAAGGAATCATAACTGAAGAGAAATGTTTCACTGTGAGTTATGTGGACTTGCAGTCCTTCATGCATGAACCGACCCTGGCTCATAGGCACTCACCCTTTTACTTCCCTTGTTTGTTTTGTGGTATTTCCTTAAGACTGATTGTAACGCTCCAGATGCTCTGCACAAAACTCTAAGAATTATTAATGTTACCTTGAGGATCATTTGTGTTCTGTATAAGCTGCAATTTGGAGACGGGTCATTCAGTGCAGAAAGATTCCTCAAGTGGTGCATGTTTCTGAAAAAAGGTCTTTGTCATGGACCTAATTGTGGCTTTTCTGTAGATACCAAGCAAGAGGCAATGTGTGTATAGCTCTTTTTAAGGATACAGCAAATCCCTATTTTTGTTTTGATCTCCTTTTACTCCAGTAGGGTAAATAACCTCTATAGATCAGGAGCACGACAGGTAGATGTGGAGGCAGGGTGAGGCAGCTCTCTCCCTGGCCCTCTCTTGCTTGTGTCAATGAGCTACATTGTTACAACCTCATATGATCTGAAGGGGCTCTCTTGAGCCACCTTGCACTATCCTGTATGTCCTCTATCTGCATTTGTACAGCTGTATGTCTCCATGGAAAAAGAGAATGAGAAGAATTGCATAGTGGTAGAGATGATAAAAAGTTTTATTAACCAGAACTTCAAAGATTATTTATTTAATTGTATACAGTTTGTAGTGCAATTCACCAAGAGTGAATTATGTTGGTAGTCCCAGATGAGTGCCCACTAAACCTTTACCTCATATCATGGACTCCTATATAAATGTCACAAATAGATGATATAGATGTCACAAAAACCCCTTAGCACTTTATGGATGTTTTGTGGTTTATGTAAACATTGTATTGAGACCATTTCTTGTATTTGGCTATAATTTCTGAGTGAATTCAAGAGGAGGGCAAAGAACTCTAAACTGACTTTTCTAAACTAAAGATTTCCTTGGGTCTCAGTCCTGGATTTTCTATACAGATTCAAATTCTAAAGAGTTTAGTGTTTTCTCTAGGCAGTTGTCCATATCTCAAGAAGCTGGAGTTTGTAACGATGCCCCTTTTTGCCGTGGTGTCAGATGTATGAGTGGGAGAAACCATTGCTTTTTCATAATACTGCAGTAGCAGTTATTGGACTCTGAAATATGGATGTAGCTGAGGGCAGTGTTCTACGAGGAGAGTACTTGTGCATGGTTGGGGCTTTGTCCTCTCTGTCTTCAGAATTTGTTTAGACTCACATTTTTTTCCTGAAAAGGTGGAAGAGGTTCAGTAAATTGAATCTTCAATGTTTGTCTTTGCATGGACTTCCTAAGTGATATGGTATATACTACTGAATCCACACAGGGCTGGTAGCTCCAACAGCTATGAGGTTGCTTAATAATAAATCTGCACAATCAGTTGTCCCATGGACTTTGAGAAGAGGTTACTGCATGGGAAAGAATTTGGCAATTTCTCCCTTCCCCCTGCAGCCTCCCAAATCTCTGCTCTAAATAGTCACTTCTGTCCCATCTGTGGGGCACACAACCCAAATAAATTAAACAGGGCAAACATATTGATAAAATACGGCTTAATAACTTTGAGAGCCAGGAACAGAGAGGATAACCAAGTCACACTGACCACGTTTGTGACAGCCTAATTTTTCTGAATTTAGAGTTGAAAGCAAGGCATGAAAATGGCACTATCATTCAATGGGGAAGGAGTGGGGGTGGGAGGTGAAGCTGAAGAGCTACTTTGCAACTAAATTGGTAAAAGAGAAGCTAATGAGTTACAGCTGTATTTAAACAGAAATCTTTCGGGTTCTGAAAATTAACTAGTGATGGATGGATGGAGGCTGTGACAATTGATACAGCAGTGGTGCCAAGTGAAACACATTTGTTACCAACAGGGAATAAAATATATGCTACTGAAACCCTTCAGCACAGCTTGGAACTTAATATAACTAAAGTATATTTTAAAATTATGTCAATAATCATTCCCAAGAAACAATTTCACCCTCTTTGATTCCTTTCCCCCCCGCTTTCTGCATCAATTTGTGCATACATGTAAGTTTCTGTATTATGTTTGAATAATAATTTACAGTCAAGTTTAATTTCTCATGTCCAAGCTGAGGAAGCATTACCTTCAGAGATACACGTTAGTTTTTCATTGAACATTCAGATGTACAAGCTTTCTTGAAGTGTTAAAATCACCATCTAGTTGGTCATAGGTTATTAACAGTAGTCATAATTTGTACTGCGGCGGTGCCTAGAAAGTCCAGTCACAGACCAGAGCTCTTTCAGGCATGATGTAAACATTGTACAAGAAGATGGCAATTGTCCTATAGAGCTCACAATATAAGCTTCAACGCTGTTGTTTCTTTTTTATTAAATTTTTGCTTTTTTAAGAAAGAGACATCTTCTGTTGTATTTTTAGTAGTCTTTTTCCCAGTGAGAAGGGGATTAAAAGAGATTTCAACACTAAATCTAGTGCTGTCAGATCCTATATTTCATCAGTGTTGCACCTAAGTTGAATTTAACTCCTGATTAGCTCACAGTGATTTGAAAAGATGGATATAGCAGGCTGAAACTAATTAAGGAGCATGGTCAATCTCCAGGGCTTTGGAGAAGGGGGGAATAGGAGACAGGAAGGAAGGGAGCTATACTACTATATTTTTCTGCTATACTACTAGCTTGTTCTTTTCATAGGCAAAATATACCTAATGGAAGTGTTAAAATAACTTAAATCTGACTCCAGCTCTTTATAATAGGCTGAATTTTTAAACTACGTGTCTCCCAGCACTTCATCTTCCGGTATTTTTAGTGAAAATCCAAAAATCGGGACCAAAACATTAACAATGATTATGACTGTTTCAGAAGCTTTTCTCAGTCTTTTCTCCTGATTGGATTCTGTGTGCCCAACAGATGTGAGTTCTATCCATTGGTAAACACATGTTCAATGTGAATGGTTATTAAACACTACAAGTCTCTAACTTGTCCTCCAAATAAAATTTCAAGAAAATGCTGTCGACAATATCTGTCTATTGAAGGCTGTTTAAATTGATAACAAGGGATCGTCTTAAAAAAAAAAAAAAAAAAAAAAACCAAAACACTTAGCAATATGAATGAGTCTCATGCCCGGTATACATTTCAGACTAATCAATAATAGGTAGACTGAAAACTTTCCAGAGGTATGACTGAGCCTGGTCTACAATAAAGTATTATATTATGTAGACTTACTTATTCTTACTCTGATCAGACATTTTTTCTGATTAGGGCTTTGAATTGTTCATTTCCTTGTGTGAAAGGAGTTCCTAGGACACTTATTATAATCATGTTTTTTCTTGAATTTATTTAGCAAGAAAATATAAGATAATACCCCTTTTTAAACAAAGAGAACACGTTAAATGACCATGTGAATGAAGAACTGGGTATTATGTTGGCTCAGGACTATGAGAATTATTCAGGCTTAACACAGTCAACATTATTTGATTTGTCTGATGGTAATGAGGTTAGAACAATTGCAACTTAAATGGTTAAAACAGAGATTTTAGTCATTGGGGGGGATGTAGAGAATGGTGGTGAGTACCATTAGTGTGATGAAACAAACGTATTTTTTTTTTAGCTTTATATGAACTTGTGGAGCTAAGGGTGTTGGATGGACATGACTGAGAGCATTACTGGGAGGAGAGAAGCATCTAAGAATTTGGAGAAGTTCCATCTGAGATGGTATTTCGATTACTCTAAAAATAAAAATGAAAGGGTGGGAGGGCAGTTTCAGCCAGATGCTAGCTGAGGTGGTTACACACTCTTCTTAGAGGATGTGAATGTCAGTAGTCCTTTGAACACTTTATATCTGAAACTTGGCAAGTGGTAGGAGGGAAGTACGTGATACAAAAATGCAGACTTATAGCCAGATTTTGCTGGTCTTCATCCTTCATGGTAATAGTTAAATTTATCTCCTGCCATATAGATATTGCTGAGTCAATTCACAAAGTGAACAATAGGTGCTTCACTTGGAAAACTTAGAAGGAACAGAGGAATAAAACGTAATATAATTGAGTATGTAAAGAAAAGTGAAGGTTAGACTGATGCTAGCAAGAGCAGAGTAAGATGTGTTTTAGACTGCCTCTTAGTCATTGTGCTGTGGCCTTTTTGCAGAGGGCAGGTTTTAGAAGCATTGAGCATAGTGGAACACAGAATAGGAACTCTGTTCCACCAAACATAATAAGCCAGTTAATTGAAAGAGTACTACTGAGTAATGCTTCGTAGCAGTTGGAAAGTAACTCTAATGTTTTTTTTTTTTGACTCTGAAGCCAGTTTTTGTAGAGCAATTTTAATCCAGTATATTAGCCAATTCATATAGACAGGTTTGGAACTGCAGATGCAGAAAAAGCAGAAAATGTCAGGAATTTAAACTTTTATAAAGGTTGACAAGACAGAGAAGAGAGAATAGTTGATAAGGGCAGCAATCTCGTAAGAGAACCTTTTAAAGCAAAGGTTTCCAGAAGTTAGTCCAGCAATGCAAAGCTGATTTCTTTTTTTTGGGGGGGGAAGAGGAGAGAATTTCCTTAAAAGAAGGAAATGGCTATTTTTACCTACATGAAAGAGCCAGTTAACATTTGCACGTTAATATTTTCATGTTCAGTTTGAGTGATTATACATAAAAGCACTACAATTGCATTAGTATTTCAAGGGCTCAGGCTTATAAATACCATTTTCCTTTCCAAAGTATGGAAGTACATGTAAGGATTTCTTTTGTTATATACTTGTAGTTATAAGACTGTAAAATATATTTCCTTGTATCACCTATAGGTACTATTGAAGATTAAATAAAGTTTAAAAAAAAAAAATGGATAAGCTACTTTATATATCAGCAGCCTTGGTCCTACCCAGGTCTGAGTGGTCAGTTAACCTCTATTTGTAGACTGCTTAGTATCTTTCTGTGAGAACTTAATCGTTGACCTCATAGGAAATGAAATACTCAGCTCTTGGACTGAAGACAATATTTCATGGTGGTGTGCACTTATTTGTGCAGTGTATGGGATTCGCCATTAAACTGTCCAAATAATGCTTTGTTTTTTGAAAATGAATCATGAATTGCAGACTCAGAACTGTTATTTTTTTGTGGATAGATGCAGGAGAGTTTGACTGGAGGCCTCTCTGACTTATCAAAAAACCACACCAGACAAAAAAATGAAATAAAATAAAAAGCATGAGCTTTAGAAAAGTAAATAATAGGTGCCCAGTCCTAGTTATTTTTCCAGCAGTTCTGGAGATTTTTCTGCCCAGTACTTCTGGAATTCTTACAGATTTTGTTTCCCTTTTTTTTGATTCTTCATGAATATATCCTTGTTAATTGGAAAAGACCTTTGGAAGAGGTTTGCGTATTATCGTCAGGTTGGCTTTGGGACTCTTGTATTGGAATGTGCTTTCTGACAATACTTAAAACATTCTATAAATGACAGAGACTCTGACTTTGGCCTAGGTCATGAGACCTTTTAGTCTCTGATCATCCTGTGACCTGTTAGAAGCTGAATAGAGCACCTTTTATATTGAAATAAAGACACTTAAGAAATAATTGTCAACACAAATTTAGCAGTCCTGATTCTGAAGTCTGCTATACTGTAATATAGCAAATGGGAAGTAGAATGCCCCCTGAAAATTCAATACCCAGTGATTTCAAAAGATCTCAGTCCTGAGTATCTTCCTGTCCATGAACACACATGACCCGAATTATATAGTTAATTCATTGCACAATTATAATATGGCAAGTATGTTAACTTCTGGTGGCTCGGAAAATTCAACGCTTTACTAGGATATGTGGGGCAGTATCTTTCAAGTCTGCAGTCTCTTTGTGTGTTAGAGAGACTATGAAAGTGAGTAGTGTAGTCTTGCCAGACTCCAGATTATCAGATTATCTTCACCTGATGATAAACATTAGCAATGCTCTTAGACCTGTCACAAAGTTACTGACAGATTGCTCCCTGCACTGAGAAATTTTGAGTGGCAATGTAAATAGCTTTGTGCTGTTTTAGAACAGAAGTTGATAATTTGTAATGCTGAACTGTTGAATTTTCGGCATGACAAATGTTTTGGGGCTGACAGAACAAATTACTAATGTACTCAGCACAATAGAAGACAATTATCTAACTCAAGAGGAACTCAAAAGCAAACTTAATTTTCTGACAATTTCATTTTATTAATCATCCTCTTTGAAACATCTTCCTTAGAAATAAAATTTTTGTAAGTTCTACTGGGATGTTACAAGCACAGCTCTGTAGCTGGGACCCAAAGTTCAGTGTAACAGGGAGTTATGAAAGACATCCTTGCTTTGCAGGTGGAATGTTTTTAACTTAGTACGCTTTTATTCCCAGAAGACTTAATTTGGCTTCCTGAAGTACAAAACAAAAAGATTCCATGTAATTCCCAGTTACAGCAACAAGGATTAGAACTTGGAAAGGCATCTGCTATCTGCAGGTAATAAAGCTCACTGTTTGGGGCTTGAGGTTGGTTCTGTGAAATTTCTGAGCCCATTTGGTCTAGCCTGGGAAAGCCATTAATCATAACGACCATTTTAAAGTTCTCTTTCCTTTGTGGGCTGGGCCACAGAGGTCATCACCTAGTCATTCAGGTCAATAGTTAGGTCACTTCTCTACCCTTGCTTGACTACTGGCTCAGTTTGTAAGTTGACATTGGGTTAACAAGCAGCCACTCTTCTAATTGCAGGAACCATGGTAAGCTTATACAGATGGGCAAAGTTCGGACTTGAAGGAAAGTATAGGTGCAGGCTAGGCCTAGAGTTTTAAGCTGAAACAACAATGTAAGCCAAATCAGTTCCACTCTCACCTGAATGAGCCTATTTCCTGTAGTTCTGCAAAAGAGCTCTCTAAATGATTTGTGGTTTGATAGCTGCTGCTGCTTTGGTGAAAATATGGTACAGAGAGAAGTTTCTCAAACAATTCAAATTGCATATAGTTTTGTAGTTTCTGCTCTGAGACTCTGATCCTTTGAAAATTTATGTATATTCATTAAAATACTTCTCTGAATCATGTCATTAAAAATACTTTTTTACACTTACATGCATACTATCCATATAGTAAAATGCAGTGTACTCAGCATCTTTAGAGCAAATCATTTGATTTCAGTAATAGACTTTAAAATAGGCTGTATTTTAATTTATTTAAAATAGGCTGTATTACTGTATCATGCAGTAATGATGAACATGCAATGAGTAAATAATTTATACGATAAGCATTATTTTAAAGAAAAAATATCTAAATATAGCTTATGAACTTATATTTGAGATGCATAACTTCACATTGGTTTTATTTAAGCTCCTGCCTGATACAGACATGTGATAGGGCTAAAAAAGATGCTGAAGATTTTGACTCGTCTTTCCAAGGTTGATTAGATAATCTTCAATTCCTTGCATCATATACATTCCTACCATCATGTTCCAGAAGCGTGGATTTCCAACAAATATTTATAATGTGTTGCTGTAGGGTCAAAACCTGAGCTAAGTGATGTGGGAGCTTGAAACTCTAGAGCAGTAGAAATGCCATTGTAAAACTGTATCTTACTGCGTTGTGTAAAGTGTACTGTGGTGTCCATGCAGAGAAGGAAGTTTCTTAACATGTAAATAGAACTGTTGTCAATATATGGGTGAACAGCATGAATCCTGCAAGCTGTTACCAGTTTCCCAGTCACATGGTTAGTCCTAGACATGACTTGCCTAGAAACTGAAGTGAAAGTTGACTGCTTGCTTACAGTGCCAGGGCATCATATGCTGTTGATTGTGATCCTACAACTCCACTGTTGCCAGCAGTTTCTTTTTTTTTTTTTTTTTACTTTTAATTTTTTTCTCCTTTGGCTGATGGTTAAGCCTGAATTGCAATTCAACTTATACTCGTTGGGGAGCTAATACAGTGTCTTGTCACCTGTAGGTTGCCTCAGCATGATGCAAATTGTCATTTCAGATGTGAATTTTCCTCTCAGAAAGGAGCTACATGGATTATATTTTCTTTTATTAACCTGAAGTCTTTTTTCCCATAGTGTACTTTGCCAGCCTCTGCAAGGCCCAAGTACGTTTTGGAGGAAAGTAGTCTGTAGCGAGATGTGTGATGCTGGGTGCTCTGAAGCCTAAAAATAGATTTGCCAAGGGTGGATGTGTGTATGCATGTATATTTGTGTATTTTTATTTTCATCTTTTAATAACCTTGCAAGCTTACTTTTGAATTAAACTCTGCCACTTCTCTCTGATATGACCATTTAAGGATATTCCTGTAACTGAGTGTTTGCTAGAATGGTCTTGACTGGTTTTCGCTTCATATCCACTTGTGACTATGGCCAGAACAAATTTTCACCCTTTTTACTGCAGTGAAGCCAGCACAAGTTAGGAGGACAATGTAATAAGTATGTGAAAATGACTTGTACATAGTCTTCTGACATAAGTTTTATGCAGATGAGTTGGACCCAGGCTCCTATCCAATATCTGCGTTTTTTTATCTAGGCTTTACAGAAAAGCTAATGACTTTGCACAATGAATATCAGTTTCTCCCACCACAGAAGAAATACCTTCTATAAAGGTTCAGGATTAGCCTAACAAAACAAGAAGTAATTAATAACCTGACTCAAGACACAGAGTAGTCTTTGGAGTTATGTTCAATTGGAACAGAATACACACCAATACTGGGAAATTTTCAATCCAAGCGTAAATTTTGTGGTTTAGGACTATAATTAGCATTCATGGAATGTTGTAAAACATAACGTATGTTTAAAGATTCAAGGGGTATGAGCCTTCAGTTTTTTCCACAGACTAATTCACTGCCTTGTAGTTAACAGCCAGCTGAAAACTTTCCCTCTGAGAGATCCCATAACTTCCTTTTTGTAGGTGTATATCTCAGTCAGAATTCCAAATCTGCTTAGATCTGAGTCACTGCTATTTTGATGTTTCACATAAAACAATTCACAAAATAATTCTGGGAAAATCTCCCCCCATCCAAATTCAATGACTTCGACTTTATTTCCATACCTCTATGCATTATTGTCTAAAATAAATTTTTGTAGCAGCTGTTTTGTTTACTCATCATAAACTGGGGTGCACAAGTTCCCTTCTGCATGCAGGAGGTCTGTGTTTTTCCTTTAGGCTTTATTTTATAATCTTTATTTTAATAGCTTTCCTGCCTACCAGTCTGCTGCTTATAGCTTCTCTTTTCCTTTTGCAGCTGTTTTTCCTGTAGACTGTTCTCGTGCCTACTTGACTACGTTCCCTGTCAGTCAGCATGCTTAGCATCTTAATGCCCTATCTGCTCAGAAGGTTCACACTTGTAGCACTGTCACCCATTTGCAAGCATTTTGCTTGCAAAGACCTCTAAACCTATAACTCCTCTCTATACCTACATTTTCCCTATATTTCCCTTGGCTGCTTTCTGCAGGTAGTGCAGAGAGTTTTTAATAGAGTTTGTACGAATAGAGTTTGTACTTACAAAACTGTTTTTACTTCTAGCTGCTTGTTGATTCAAAAATAGACTTAAATCCTGTCTTTACCTTTGTTCTGTCAGTGGAATTACTTAAGTTAGAGTGCAGAGTAAAACATTTTATATCAAGCTTAGGTTACATCAAGCTAGGCTGTGCAAAAGTGACTGTAATAAATAAGAAGTGGCCAAACTAGCTTTAAATCTAGCAAGCTGAGTACAGTAATCTGTGCTGGGTCCCTGCAGTAACAAGTCTGGCCTCTGTGCCACTTCAGTCACAGATACGTAAGTACACAATGTTTAGTTCTTCCCTGCTACTGCTTAGCCTCTCATTTTCCTTTTCTTCCCTCTATTCTTTTTTTTCTTTCCTCTTCTCTTCCCTCTCCAATAAATAGAGGCATCCTCCATGGTGCTACTGCCATGTTTTGTTTGCTTCAGTAACAATGAGAACAATACCACTCCAGGGCTTGTTAAATGATCCATGTTACCACCTCTTTCAGTCTCTGATATGTCTCATGCTGTTTTTCTGATCTCCGGGTCAGCTTGTTCCTAGATCTTAAGAACAGTAGTCTTTCATGGCTTTGCATATTCAGTCATAACTGTTTGCTTATACCATGTCCTCCAACTGCTTAGAACTGCCTGAACGTATCTGAATTGTGGTTATATGCCTTCTTCCACAGTGTAACTTCTATACTGCAAGCAAATTATAAACCCCATTCCATTTTAGCTACAAGCTTTCTAAGACTTTTACATTCTTATTACATGTACAGTGAGAGGTAGCTAGGAAGTCAAGGTAATAGCTGGTTATTAGTACATTCTTATAATATTATGCAGTCAAGAGTGTGGTGTGTGCAATTGAATCCACAGTTTAAAGTGAGCAGGGTTCCTAGATATGCCTACATTTCATCGAAATGAAGGCTTTTTGTTAAAACAGAGGCCTTTGAGATTAGAGTGCAATTAAGAAGTGTAAGTAAAGATTTTTTTAAAATGTGGATTCGTAATTGGATATAGAGCCTTCCACTCCTGGGTCACCAGTTCAGCTCTATCCCAGGTCAGTAGTCACTGAATCCTGGTACCATCTAACAGCTGGTGGTTTATGTGAAATGAGTAGCCTGTCTTAGCTCAGTTTGTAGTGAACAGGTGTCCACACTGCAAAAAAACTACTACTACAATTGTTAGCTTAGCTGGCAGTCTTTGTATGGAAGCAAAAAGCTGGGTGGCTGTAGAATTAAACTGCACTGTAGTCCTTAAAAAGAATTTCTTCAAATTAGGGCTTAAGTTTATTTGTACGTTTGAGGTTTGTAGGTCCTCCCATAGCCTCTTCCTATATTGCAAATAAGGGGAGCTAGAACAATTGATATGGCAGCCAAGAGTGATATGTCAAAAACACAAAATTACCTTTGTAAAAAGGAAACAGTTTACAGTCTGCTTTGTGGATCTAAAAAATAGAAAGCAACCGTTTTGAACATTTGGATCGTTTTACACTCTACAACATTGCTGTTAACACTTGAGAAGAAGGTGAGCCAAAGAATTTTAAAAAAACGAGGGAAGTTCCTTGAAATTCTGTTCTGTGTTGTAGTTCTCATTCAATATTGTCTCCCAGGTAATTTTGCACAATCTGCAATTGATACTGTGGGCGGAGATGCGCTCTGCCTATAGGTGAGGGAAGTTTTGACAGATGAAAATCTGAAAAACTAAAAATGAAAAGCTGTAGTCATAGAAATATAGCATGTAATAGTTTTTTTTTTTCTTTAAAAACAAAAACTCTGTAATATGTGATACTGTGAATTGGTCTTTAGAACCTGTTAGCCTGTGAATTTTTTTGAGACGATTCTTTTCACGTAGAGCTCCCACTACAGTGAGGTGCCTCTTCTCTTTCAGCTCCCATCATTTTGTCCCGCTGCAGCAAATATAAGCTCCTGAGCTGAGCCCAGTGTCTGTACTGCTTGAAGCAATGAGAGGACCCATGCATTCCTGGGCAGCGTGCTCAGGTGGTGCAAGAAAACATGCCTCTCGAGCCAGGGCCTGTTCTGGGCTTCCAGCAGGCATTGTCTGACTCTGCACTGCCCCAAACACACAGCCATGGAAGTTTACACACTGGTGTTGGTGCACTGGGGAAAAAGAAAAATGTCATGAGGACATGCGGTAAAAGGTGGCCTCACAAGGGCACAATGTTGCACAGTTTTTCTTCAGCCTAACAGGTGGCTTGTCAACATAACTGTAATTTTATATAGAGGTATTCAGAAGCTTTAGGGAGATAGACTATGGCATTTCAATTATGTCCATGCCTTTGATACTGGCGCTGCAGTGTTGGGAATGGTATGGCACTATTTAAACTCAGTGTGTGTCAGTGTTGGCTATGTGGTTGTGTGCCTGGTGCCAGCTCAATGCTTGCTTGTGTCAATGACTGTTCCTGCTATGCATGTGGCAGGCAGCTGTAGTAGTAAAGCTTGGGTTTCGTAGATTTGTTGATAATATGGATAAACACCATGTTACAAACATAAGAGTGAAAAAGCCTCCTTCCTAATACATAAGATTTTGTAGACTGAACAAATGAGCTCAGTAACAGGAGAGATGATAGTACATGGTTTAAAGTATCAGTCTTTATCAATGGTTCTGGTCAATGCAGTCTACATGCGTGAGTGTTTTATTTTTGCTCTCTCTTGAGATCAGCTACATTGCACCCTGTGCAACATTTGGAAAGGAAGGACACTTGCTTTGAAGACTCTCTAGATTAAAACCAATAAGCTTGAAATCCTTAAGACTTCTTTAAATTGTTAAAGAATATTCTCCATTTTTAGTCTTATATTCTAACAGATGATTCCTTTCTTGTTTAAACTGAGTAGCTCTGCTGACTTGCTTGATTTATATGAGTATACTTGAAGAGTCTGGTGGTGGATTTCTGTTTTTGTTTCTGCCACATTGTCACTCCAATAACACTATGATGCTTTGTGTATTTAATGTCTGCCAAAATTTCTGTAAGAGGGGTTAACTAGCAATGAGCCTGATACTACGTCATTTAAATTGAACAGTTTTTTGCTAGTGATGTCAAAAGCACTGGGTACACCTCTGTGCCTTTTTAAAAAGAAGGGACTGAGGCTTATATTCAGTATGTTCTCTCTCCATTGGCCTAAAATAAAATCTTCATATGATTTTCACCAATAAGTGAAAATGAAAGAGGGAGAAATCTTGGTGAGTAGTTGTCAGAGTTTGTATGGCGAAAATAGCTTTAAGCTGATAATTTATTTTCTTTTATATCTGAACTGTGAATTTCCTTATTTGAGTGAAATTCCCCCAATAATATTAATTTTTCATAAATGTTTGTTCATGCTGTTCCCTTAAAATGAAATTGCAGGGTAGATGACCTTATCTAGTAAGGTCTAACTGTAATAACATCAGATTGTTACTATCAGATAGTTACTGACGTAAATAGAATCACAGAATGGTCTAGGTTGGAAGGGACCTCTGGAGATCATCTAGTCCAAGCTCCCTGCTCAAGCAGGGTCCTCTAGAGCATATTGCCCAGGATCACATCCAGACAGGTTTTGAATCTCTCCAGGGAAGGAGACTCCAGTACCTCTCTGGGCAACCTGTTCCAGTGCTCTGTCACCCTCACAGTGAAGAAGTTTTTTCTCAGGTTTAGGTGGAACTTCCTGTGTTTCAGTTTGTGCCCGTTGCCTCTTGTCCTGTTGCTGGGCACCACGGAGAAGAGTCTGGCCCTATCCTCTTGACAACCCCGCTCAGATACTTGTACACATTGAGGAGATCCCCCCCTCAATCTTCTCTTCTCCAGGCTGAACAGGCCCAGCTCTTGCAGTCTTTCTTCGTAGGAGAGATGCTCCAGTCCCCTCATCATCTTGGTAGCCCTCCGCTGGACTCTCTCCAGGAGTGCCATGTCTCTCTTGTCCTGGGGAGCCCAGAATTGGACACAGCGCTGCAGGTGAGGCCTCCCCAGGGCTGAGTAGAGGGGGAGGATCACCTCCCTCGTCCTGCTGGCAACACTCTGCCTAATGCACCCCAGGAGACCATTGGCCTTTTTGGCCACAAGGGCACACTGCTGGCTCATGTTTAACTTGTTGTCCACCAGCACTCCCAGGTCCTTCTCTGCAGAGCTGCTTTCCAGCAGGTCAACCCCCTGGTGCCTGTCCTGGTGCCTGGGGTTATTTCTCCCTAGGTGCAGGACCCTGTGCTTGCCTTTGTTGAACTTCAGGAGGTTCCTCTCCGCTCACCTCTCCAGCCTGTCCAGGTCCCTCTGAATGGCAGCACAGCCTTCTGGTGTGTCAGCCACTCCCCCCAGTTTAGTATCCTCAGCCAACTTGCTGAGGGTGCACTCTGTGCCTTCCTCCAGGTCACTGATGAACACATTGAACAAGACTGGACCCAGGACTGACCCCTGGGGGACACCACTAGCTACGGGCCTCCAACTTGACTCTGCGCCATTCACCACAACCCTCTGAGCTCGGCCATCCAGCCAGTTCTCAATCCACCTCACCGTCCACTCATCCAACCCACACTTCCTGAGCTTACCTAGGAGGATGTGATGGGAGACAGTGTCAAAAGCCTTGCTGACAAATAACAAGCCTTGCAGGACAAATAACAAGTAATCAGTCCTGATGCCTAGCTTTTATTTTATTACCTCAAATTTTGCTTAGTGGGTTGCTTGTAGTCTACTATGTACTTGGTAGTTGCTTTTCCTCTTTTCACTTGTACTTTCATTAGATGCTTTGACAGCTGTAAGAAAAAAAAAAAGGAGTGATTGCTTAGATCGTCTCTGGTGTTAGCTGCAGCCCTAAGAGCAGGAATGTGGCATGAGAAATACCACCATCTTTGAAATGGAATAAAATGCAAACACCTACCTATTACTAAGCCTAGAGTCTCTGGAATTTGAGAGAACAAAAAGATGGGGCTTTTTGAGGATATACTAGAGGCAATGCAGATGTGAGAAATAGGGCAGTGTGAGGGACGATGAGTATAGCCAGGAAAAACAACCTTCACCAGAGGTTAGGGCACTAGGAACAACGTTATGCTTTTTCCTATCTGTTTAAAGGCACCCTCTTAAAGGGTAGGAACACCAGAAGGGAAGATAAACAAGCATATAAGGCCTGTGCAGTGGAGCGGTGCTCAATGCTCTCTGCCTTGCCCCCCCTGTTATGCTCAGCAGGGCAAAGGGGAGAATGCTGGGTTGCACCCTGACAGTAGGTGCTCTCCTGTGATGTGGAGTGGCTTGAGTGCCCAAAGACCAGGGCCAGAGTTGTTAAGCAGGAGAACTGACAGCTGAAAAATAGATGCTCATGTCGGCTCTTATGTTGTCTCTTATAATATGTACCAGGATGATAAGTTATAGATAACCTATTTCATTCCACGTGTGGTGTTGTGGACCTTGTCTGGTGTTTGCAGTATGAGGAGTAGGATTGCTCACTGCTATGCCAGTTGGGCTTTTTTGGACAGCAGAATAGGATTACTTGGTCCTACTATAGCCGTTATGTTCTATATTCTTAAATCAGCACCAGAGATCAGACCCACAGTGTTAATGTAAGTTTAAACAGTATGTCATGACTAGTTTGGGACATACAGAAACAGAATCACCATTTCATAGTTTGCATGTAATGGCAGCCCTATAAATGAACTGGCTATGGCTGTGATAGATAATCACATCTGGACTTTCTGATGTTTTTCAAAAATAGAAGCTAGAGCAATGCCATAATTTCAGGTAAGAATGTGAAAGGTATGGTATTGCAGCTTATCATCACTGACTGATTAAACTGATACTTTTCTGCATAAAATAAAACTGTATCTGGATATTCATCCTGTGCTAGCCAGAGGTACAAAAGGCTGTTTCAGCTTTAGTGAAAACAAAAATCTGCCATAGTGAGGAGCTGTGAACTTTGGAATAAAAAAACAAAATAATTCAGTTTTTGGTATAGCAGTTTGTGGATGTTGATCAAGCCTCTTTCTCCAAGCAGGGTTGCAGGTTTATGGTTTATCTGGGAATTGATAGATCTACCTCACTGAATACTTCTATAACATGTGCCACTCCTATACGAAATGATTTATTGTTAGCAGAGTAGTCAGGAAAGGTTGAAAAAGGCCCATAGCAATCTGTAAGATTCAAAGGATATACAGCTATATGGATACTACCCGAAATTCTAATTCATCCTTTGTAGGCCTGCTTCATGCATCTGTATGACTTGGTCACTGGTATGGCATTGCCAGCATAGATGCTGGTTCAGAAAGTTAGGAGTTTGAATTGATGCATATGTCTAAGCTATCTGTGAAATCCTGATCTCATCCTTAGAATATGAATGTGATGAGGTACCACTTCAAGGTGTTGAATTTAAAATCAGTGATACTTGAACATCCCTTACTGTCTTGCTCCTCAGTTGACTCTTATTTACTTGTAAATTATGTTTATATTTCCTAGAGTTCTTCATGTCCCTTTGGAGGAAAGGGAGAAAAGGAGGAAGGAGCGGGGGGGAGGTAAAGAGGCAGTGGAAAGGAAGGTATATTCTACTCTTAGTTGTCCATATTCTCTTCCTAGGAAGCCCACTTCCAAAAGTTGTATCTAAAAGGTTCTAGCTTTTATCTGGGACACACAAAGCCCTTTGGAAAGTTCCTTTATCTTTTTGTTTCACTTAACTCCAATGCACTGGGGTAGCCAGTGTGCTAAACAGCCATATCTAAATGCTTCCTTTTTTTGCTTTTCTAATGGTGATTTTCTTCCCCCCCTGCTTCTCAGAAGGGTCAAATTAGAGCTTGCACACTCTGAGCCATGGCAGTGACAGCTGATAGCGCCAGGTCAATTTTACCTCTTCAGGCAGATAGTTGGAAGTGCATCTTTTTTGAGCGTAACCTCTGTAAGTTTCTTACAGTGAATGTGTCTCTGCTAGATGTTTTTGTGTGGACTTTTCTGTGGGCTGCTTGCTTAAGTGTAGGATCCCTTTGATCTTATCCTTTCTGAGATACCTTTTTTGTTCGTTTTTAATATGATTGAAGGTGTGTGCACATGTGCAGAAGAGACCTAGAATGGAAGGGGTGGTAAGTGGATTGCTCCCTGAAAGTTGTAAAGTACTTTCATCTGATCTTATATGCAAGGAGAACACTGGAAAAGCAAGGAAGTGTTATTGTTATCGTACCATTCTAAGCAGAATTGCTTCAGGTTATTAGGAATGCATTTTGTGAGTAAAACTGTGTGTTATAAAACATTATAATAATGTGTTTCGAATAGGTCCAGAATTAGGCTCTATTATCATGCAACTCCAGAAGCATTTAATGGCATACCTAT
This sequence comes from Struthio camelus, assembly GCF_040807025.1. Taxonomy (NCBI): domain Eukaryota; kingdom Metazoa; phylum Chordata; class Aves; order Struthioniformes; family Struthionidae; genus Struthio; species Struthio camelus. The sequence continues at coordinate 24,687,524 of NC_090945.1, forward strand.
GGAGTTACTCTGTGTATGCCAAGGGATAGCGAAGAGCGAACTCTAAATCTGAAGTTTATACATCCACTTTTGTGTACCTTTATAACTATTTGAAAATATGCTAATGAAACGGGAATAACAGTGTACAATATCTGGGGTTAGAGGAGCAGACAGGGTCAATGGGTGCTTTGTTTAGATATATTCTGTTAGTTCTATGGTATTCTGCATGTAGGGCCAGACTTTGCTGCCAAATGTTACTTTACTTTTCTCTGCAGGAATAGCACACCTCATTTCTGTGTTACAGCTGTTTAAACCAGCTCTTATAACAAGCAAATTTTGGGGGAGTTTAAAAATTGATACTTAAGCCTAAATAAACTTTCTGGAATTCCAATATTTTATTGGATTAGAACACGTTGCTTTATAGCATTGAAGGTAATTTATGATGGTTAAAATAAGTGATAAATGGGGGGTCTGGAATGTGCTATTTTTTCCCAGTAGGCTAAGGGTTAGATGTGAAGGTCAGACATGCTGTACAGGAAACCTTTTTTTTCCTTCAGAATGCCTTGGTGCTTCTAGTTTTTAAAAAAAAAAAAAAAAAAAAAAAGAGAGAGAGAAACCAATTTTCTCAGAGCAGCTTAAGGAATGGCTTCAAGGAACTCTTATCTTTTCCTAGTGAAAACTTTGAGTAGTTTTTGCTCTGAGTAAAAGTTGTTGTCATTGAACTTCTTTGAAAATTTTTAATTTTACAAGTATTATTGCTTTGTACTGTAGATTATGCAGCCTGTTACCTCTGATCACATCAGCACAATTGCAATCCATGCTCTTAGGGTTTTATTACATATCATCATAGTGTGTTAGTTTTTGTTTGAGGACTGTAGAAATAAAAGACCAGGAAAGCCTCAGAAGTTTATCCTATGTGTTCTCTTCCTCAGGCCAAGATGATTTTTTTTAACAAGATATACATTAACAGCATTACTTAAATTGTTCTAGTGCTAGAATGTTTCCATTTTCATTGATAAATGGAAACCTATTCTATGGCATTTTTCCCTGTTTAGCTGTATCCAGTAGTCTTTGTGGATTCAGTCCTTAATGACAAATGTTAGATAAAAGCCCCAGATGAGACAAGTACGTGGAGCAAGTCCTCTTGCAGACAGTTACTCAATAGTCTTGAGACTACGGTTAGCTGGGAATGTTATTTCTCTTACAAAGATGGCGGGTAGCTGCTTTAGCTTGCAGTGGAGGATGAGCAGCCAGCCCTGCGTCTGCCCCTCTAGGATGGAACTGGTTATCACGTAGCTGGGAGGCTACACGCTCTCAGAAATGAACATCTGGACACTGCAGAATATCACATCCAGTGGTACCATCACCAAATTGCTGAAGGATTATTTCAAGCCTATACTCAGCTAGTTCTAGCAGTAGTGGCATAATCAGTTTTTAGACCTCAGGAAGGCATGTTGATTATTGCTTCAAATATGTAAAAACATTTACTTCAAAAAATGTTTTCACCAAAGATGAATTGTTCTGGGTGATTCATTTCATTTTTCATAGGCCAAGTGTGCATATATACTGAGATACCATCATTCTCAGTGCACAGAGCTTGCAGCGGGTAAGTAGTTGATAAATAGATTTGTACATATTTGGGCATTAGAAACATTTCAGCTGAAGTAGGCAATTGCAAATGACTCATTTTTTATTTATGTTCAGTTTTAATAAACACTTATATGATTTAGCTTCCTCATTCTGATTAAATGTTTCCAGTTTTACCTATGTTACTTCAAATATTTATACCAAGAAGGAAAGCAGGAGCTGGAAGCAGAAATATTTCATCTGCAGATTAAATGATTTTTAAATTACAGCACTGCAAAATTAGTTGCTTCAATATTTTAGTAGTAAGATTGGTAGGATGTCAATTATTTGAAAATGGTATTTGATCTGCTCTCCTATGTATTTGATACAATTATTAATTCATGTATTACTGGTGCTAGTGGGATTATTTTTCCTGCTCTTTAAATGTATAATGTGAAGCCTATGAAGTTCAAGGAGTCCCTGTTATTAACTTTTATCCCAGTGGAACATGATCTCTGAGATATTTCCAAAATAAACAGTGAGGCTAATGGATTTTCCTTCAAGTTTATTATTGAAAGTAGTTCTTAATTACAATTAATTATTATGCAACTAGTTTTACATATATGGTAATTATGCTTCATAGTGAATGTTTTATGCATACATCTATGTGTGTGTGTGTGTATAAACATGATTCAAAGCATGGACCATTATCTCTAAATGCTAAATGGAGAGAAGCATCATATGTGGAAGGAAATAGTTTACTTTATAAACCACTTCCTAAATAAGTGCTCCTTAACCTACTTGCTTTAAAAATGGGGGCCAAATATGACTTATTACTAAGTTAGGACCATCAGCAGAAATAACTGCAAAATCTGGTCTTAAGCTCACAGATGAACATTAAGATAAATAAGATAAATATTTTAGCTGGAAAAAAATGACTTTCCTCAGCTTGTCAGTTTTCTTGTGTTAAAGAGCATGAAGCTGATTCACAGTAAGAATAAGCACATTGGCAGATGTGCAGCAGCCACATGCTGCATCACAAGCCAGTGACAGCTCTAGCTAAAGCTGTTTGCAGAATGGCACAGACAGTGGGATTTAACAGACTGTGGTTAATCTGGGCAGGTGTGAAAATAACATCTACCTCAACCTGTTCCAACAGTATGTCTTTGGCTTTACTGAAATTCAAGAAAAAAGAAATATAGGACTTGAGCATGTGTGCTGATGCTTACTGAAGTCAACAGCCATTGACCTTGTGCTTGTGTTATTTCTTGAGAAGAGCCAGATTTATGTATTTGCCTAATTGCTTTTACTGAATAGGAATGTTTATTAGCAGAACAGGTATAATCCAGGCAGCAGCCTTGCAAATGCCTCTTTATCCTGCCAGTCTGCCTCAGCCGCATTCCAGAATGTCATCTTCCAGGACTGTAAGGGCAGTTCTTTCTTCATGCCAGTCATCAGCCTCGTGGCTCATGCTGCCAACAAACCATGAATTATGATGGTGGGTTTTTTGGGACTGACAGGTATCCTCAAGCAATTGGACCACCAAGTCATTTGACAAAGTCTAACGGACAACAGAGGATGAATATCACTGTATATGTAAATGTATTGCTATATATTTTAATGTTTATATACCATATAATGAGTTTTCCGGAGAGTATTTTTAATAGATATCATAAAATATTCCAGTTAATTTTTACAGTAAATATATAGCCAAAAGGCTGAACTAGTGTGACACAGGCTTCCTGTTTGTAGGCAATTTTCCCCATGAAACATAGTGCAAAATGGGTTTGGGAATGAACAATGGTCATGAAAAGCCGTTTTGTAGCATACTACTTCCTCTCCTGCTGTTCCTACTCAGGAGTTTTCTTGGGTGTATGTCCCCAGAAATGAAAACCAGTGCATGTGGGCCACCTAAAAAGACCTTTTCATGAGGTTTCAGGAAAGGGAGGCTAATGTAGTCTTTGTCACGTTTTTCCTCAGATTTCTCCGTTCTACACAGCTATTGCATAAGAGACAGTCTAGCTCGTGGTTTAGAACTGATATTGAGAACATAGGGGCCTTGCCCCTTGGCGCTGTGAACCAGTTCACCTATAATAGCACAGCACTCTGTGGTTAGTTTAACTTTAGAAGAACTTCGTTGTTTCAGTATTCTGACTGCGCTCTCAAGTGGTCTCAACAGTGGTGTTTTGTGGATCCAGATTATCATTGCATATTTGCACCAGTCAAATGAACTGAAGGCACGAGTTGGATGAATGTTATTTTGTGTATTCTCTTCACACTTGAAGGATAAAGAGACATGACACAGTCCTAATTTTGACTCAAGTTTCTGTAAATTTTGTGCATAAGTTGTGGTTGTACGTATGAAATATATAACAGGAGTGGAAGTTGCAATAGATTTCCTTTTTTGAGAAATTTTTTGTGTTTCTGCAGGTAAGTAGGATTTAACAACCTGACTTCAGAACTTCAGAAACTGAATTAGTTAATGGCTAGCTTGCTACTAACAGCTTTGGGTGCTAATCCATAGCTGTCTGACAGCAAAATGATGATCTATTTGGAATGATGCTAGATTATGTGACAGTGAAGTCATTTAAAGTGAGACTAACAATGCCTTTTTAGAAGAAATTGAACAACATGGCTTAGCACCTAGCAACAGCTGTTTTCCTTCTTGGGTGTTTCCAACTTTAGTTCAATGGACTTTGCCCACCACTGTCATCTGTGTTCCATTCTGAAAATACTTGCTTTTGGAACATCAGAACTTACTCAGTTGCATCCTTTTAGGAAGGAAACAGAAAATTCACTATCTTCCGACTTCTTCATTTTACCTACCCTGGAAATCAGTGTAGTGATGCCTACTTTGCATGGAACTGGATATCACAGGAGTTTATAACGTGCTTTGAGATCTATGGGTGTAATATATGCTGTGTAATGGTATATTGTTTCTAGTGTATGTTGATATAAGGATTTATGTATTGTTCATGATTTCAGCATACTGTGAAGGTCACTTCTGGTAGTTCTAGTGCAGATTTGCAAAAGTTATTTCTTTTATTTCAGCATTTGATTTTATTTTCATTGCTCATTCTCTTTTTGAACTAACAGTTATTTCTCATGCATGCTGTTAAAGTAAATTAGAAAGTTGCAGTCTTTTCTTCAAGTATGTGTATTTACCTTTTCCCTGAACAAAGTACTGCTTCATAGTTTTTACCACTCCTGGGGTTTACCTGACATATAAAATCCCATTCTCATAATACTTAAGAAACTATGACCCAATCTTTTACTCATCTCACAAGAACCCTTAGGAGGTATTATTTGAATAACTGAGTTCAGAAGAACTGCCAAAGATTTTTTTTTGAAATTCAAGAAGCCTAATAATTTCTTATTTTTAGAACCACAGTGGAGTAAGCCAATTTTCAGAGTAATCACTGCAAGATTGATCTTGATTTAATTATTATATTATCTTGTTAGTTTGTGAATGAACCTTTCTTTTTCACAACTCTGGACTATACTATTGTAGTCTGTTTGAGATCACCAGAGGCTACATTTCTTTTCTCTCAGAATTGTTATATAAAGGTGATTGTAACTTATATTCTGGTATATTAAAAACATCATTAAGGGGATGGGATTAAATGATACTTTATCATCTTGTAGAGTAACTAAATGCCATTGTTCTTATGTTTTGCTCTTTCTTCCTTTTCTATTGGTTTTGCATCTCACCAGCAGACTGAATGTAGAGTTTAACTGATAGGCAATTTTAAAATAAGTGCTGTAATGCTCTATTACAAAGCTTTATCTATTTACAAAGCTTTATTTCAGATTTTGTGTATAGTGGACAGTAATGCGTAGATATGTTTGCTAGATAGTTTGATATCCACAAATCTGCTATACTCTGAGGGTTAGTGAGGGAAGGAATATTTGACTGGACTGTGCAGTGAAAGAGCTGAACTTTAAGCTCTATGTTTAAAAAAAAAAAAAAAAAACTTGTTCAGTAATAAATATGTATGTGCCTTGAAAACAGCAGATCTTCATGTTGGGGAAGGCTTTAATTTTGAAATGATCAAGTTCCAGGGCTAATGAGGCACCTTCTCTGAGTTTGTAAATCCACCCTGTCTTAGTGGTGTTTAGTTTAATGGTTTATATAGAAGTGTTTATGCTCTTCCATTTCTTCCCCTCGTATTCCATAATTTGAGTAGACCAAGAACACTTATCAAATCACCAGTCTGTTGCCACCTCAGCATAGGAAGGATGTACTTTGCTCGAATGCGTACCTGAGCAAAATTTAAATTGAGTCAAACACAGCGAGTCAGGTGCAGATTAATTGTCCAAGCATGTGTTTTTCTTCCTTTGCAGGTTTTTTGCCCATGCTGAGCAAGCGGTATCCATGCTGTCTGATTTAAATCTACCTTAGATCAATTTAAGCAGCAACATTGCTGTGTACTCAGTTGCATGGATCCCTTATGTTTGCATTTTTATCACTCCTCAAAGAACTTTATAACCAGGAAACCTACTGCCTCTGTGTGTGTGTGTGTGTGCGTGTCCCGCTATATTTTTTCTACATCACTTATAACAAGAAGTACTATCTATTATAATCTGTCTCAAACTGGCTGAGATCAGCTACTGAGGTATGGTAGAAGGTAGATTAGGTTTGGTGGAATTCTGTCACAGCTCTTCTCAAATCGTGCCTTCCACTTGTGCAGCAAAATAAGTGCACAGACAGCATCAGAAAGGACACAAAGAGACTTGTTTGAACAATCTATCCCATGTTATTCACACAGTAGGTATGGTCTAAGTATATCTTTATGTTTTTAGATTTAAAAATTTTTCCCTTTAGAACCAGAGAGTTTAACCAGAAGCAGGTGAGCAAGAAGGAAGAAGTTCAAATAGTCCATGGACTTGCGACTTGCAGAAGAGCATTAAGAGCTTAGAATTAAATTAAAAATTGCTCTTTTTACAAAGTTCTAAAGTTTTGATTGCTTTCAGAATAACACCTTTTTTCCAGGACCTGTTGTGGCAGTGTGATGTTTTGATCTCTGCCTCAATTCTTCAGAAGACTAATCTAAAGGCTGTTATATTCTTCATACAGAAGACGGTGCTGGAAATAAGACTCTCTTTAGATTGAGCTATTAATCTGAAGAGTAAATGGAAAACCTTCTGTAAATATATAAAAGGAGAAGGCCAAGCACCTTTTGTTAAGCAAATAAACTCATTGATTTTGTTAAGAAGCACATGCATAGAGACAAAACTAGTAAAAGGGGTTTTTTTGGGTGTTGTGGGTCTCTTTTTTGCTTTTTTTGTGTGTTTGTTTTTTTTACATCTAGAATTGATATTGCCATAGACATATATAAGATCTGTGGAGACTATCTGCTTTAGCCTGCTTGCTCCCTTTTAATACTTTTAGTACTTTATCTTTTTAAAAAACGTTTGTAAATACATGGCAGTGTTTTATAGCAACAAAATATTTTCCATCTCTGATTACTTTAGGACCAATCCATGAATTTAGCCTCACTTTAATCTGGAGCATAGTGTTCTCCTTAATTTCAATGCATTAAAATACATAGATTTAACCTACAAGGATTCATTGTCATCTACTAGTATGACCTGCTGTATAACAGGACTCTGGAATTCCCCCAACTAATTCTGATGTTCGAATAACGCTCACATGGATTTTAATGTTGCCAGCTCTTGTATACTGGTACAGACCTGCACCGTGCGATAGACTTCTGAGCTTAGGTTTGTTAAAGTGTTTCCCATCTCCACCCATTGTCTTCATCTCCTTTGAAATTCAGGTTTATGCTTATTGACCGCTTTGTCCAGAAAAAAATAAAAATACTGGTTTGAAAGGCTTACAGGAATGTTAAAACCTGTATGACAGAACGGGAGAGCATGTAAGTCACAATCTTACATCCAGTCATCACTATTACACTGTACACCTGTAGTCTGCCTTACATATGAACATTTTAAATGGGTTTTTGAAAATGAAAGTTTGTTGTTGTTGTTTTCAGGATTTGAATCCTAAGGCAGGCATATAATGACACTTAGACAGTCTTATTTTTTTGAAGTTGTAAATCTGTCCTGAATGGTCTCTGCTCTGGTTTTCACTGGCTGAATGTAACTTTGTTTCTGATGAGTGCTTTTTTTGTGTTTGTTTTATGTGCCTCTTACTTCCAAAAGTTTCTCAAGCAGAAAAGACACGTTTTGTCCCTGGGACATTTCCATATGTCAGAAATCATTGAATTGAAGTCTTCCAATTTGGTAAAGTTGTTGTTGCTGGTTTTTTTTTTCATTTTTCTTTTAATGGAAGCAAAATGAAGGAAATGAGAAAAGGAAACCCTAGGTATTGCAAGTACACGGAGACCCCTTTCTGTGTATTTAAGGGTGATTGTTGTGTCGGGACATGGTATGCATCATTGCTACCTCTTGACAGGTTCACCGTGGAGAGACGCAAATTAAATTCTTTCAGTTACAGTTTTGAAGCTAAAAGTGTTTGACTGGTTCAGCCCCTGAATGGTGTTTAAGGAATAAAGGGAAAAAGAGCAGGAAGTTCTAATTGGCAAATTACTCCTTGTTATTTAGTTTGGCTTCCAAATTGGAAATTACGATAATGAGGAGCTTTGTGAGACTTGCCCTTGAACAGGACCAGGAGGCTTTTTGTTCAATTACCGTTTAATGTGAAGATATTCAAGGAACATATTGTAGCACTTAAGCCATCACTTTCTATTAAACAAGTATTCTAAGGTAATGATTTTTTTTAATCTCTCTCTGTGGATAGCTTTTGTGATTTTTAAGATGTCTAAGTGAAGTGTAGATTGCAAACAAGAGCTAATAGGATTTTCTTGTTATGCAATATTTAGAAAAGCAATTTCAAATGTAGTTCTCAGCATGTAATGAAGAAGAGCCAATGTTGTATATGATAACATAAGAGAACTTCACATTAACACTAAATTCTGAAATAATTGTTTTTTGAGGTGAATGTGTACATTAATATTAACCTTTCATGCATTCTAACCTGTATTGCTTTTAAAATTTCTTAATAGTAAGTGTTGTTTTCAAATGAAAGTGGTATAGTTGAGAAGGGGCTGATCCTGGAAATATAAATGTAACAGTGCTATTAACTCATGTAAATCTGCTCTTGCAGATTGTGATCTGAAACCCTATAAATACAAGAACAAACTGAAAATAACAAATAGAAACTATTATTTAGGCGCTTTTTTGTTTAAACAGAATTTTCTAAGTCTTGACTGCTTTCCTGACTTTTGATGGTTTAAAAAAAAAAAGTTAGAGGAATAGTGTGAATTTTTTATTTTAAGCATACTGCTGGTAATAGGTTTTTGGATATTTAGAGTACAAATAAGAAGAATTAGATTATGGTTTTGCAGACACCAGATTGGAGTTATGTTTTGTGTCCTGGTGTCATTCTCTCTTGTGCTTGCTTAGTGTAAATTACTCTTTCATTTTCTTTGCCTTTGAAAGGAAAGATCTCTCTTAGCTGTATTCTGCTTTTTCCTCTGTGGAGCAGGCTATATACAATCAAGGTAAAAACCTCTAGATTTGGTCCTGAGCAATAAAAGAGTGGACAAGACACCGAGTGTCATTCAACATCTAAAAGGAAAAGGAATTTAGTGATGAAACCTGAATGGTCTACCTTTTTTTTTTTTAACCAAAAAAAGAAAAAAAAAGTGAACTAGTAAGAACCATTTCACGCATGCACACAGCCTCTTGCTTATATTTCTATAATTGACCCTTCTCTTCAAGTTGCAAGCTCAGAATAACCAATTCTAACCAGCTGACTTTTCACTTATCAATGTTCACATTAATTAAAATGATGAAGTAGAATACGGGAAGAGAATTAATTTGTGCAGTATCTTTCCTTCTGAAATGGCTCCTTTCAACCCAAATTTTGGCCTAAAGCAAATGCACTTAATGCCATTTTTTTTAACCTCTTAGAACAGAGGCATGCAATAGGAACACAGGTCCTGAACTCTAGCAGTGCTGCTGGATGCTGTTCTCACACTGTCTATTATTGTTTCTGTATGAGTACATGACCAGTGGATGATTCATAGTCTCACCCTCCTGTCTAGCCTAGAGAGCTGTTTGAGAGCAAACCCACTGGCAATTTAGTTTGTGTTTCTCCTTCATTTTAAGCTGCTCCAGGAGCAAGAAAACTAATTCATTAAAAAAATAAATACAATTTGCAGTTGCGAATGCTATTTTGTTACATTTGCATATGACTGTGTGTGAGCATGTATTTTTATGATCAGTATATATACAGATGTATGTGTACATACATATGTACATGTACACATGTGCTAATAAAGGAAATGTTAGCAGATGATAGCATTGAAGTACTTCATATTGTACATTAGCTAAAAATATTCTTCTTTGCAATTGGTCCTTTAGAGAATGGGCTAATTCACATCAGTTTCATATTAAGGCCAAAAAGCTACCTTTAGATAAGCTATGCTGAACTCCTGTATATCACAGGCAGTTACACTATATCCAGACACTCTAATATAGGTGTTTTATTCCTCGGGAGACTGCATACCGTAAGCAGTAAGCAAGAGGGACAAACATATTGGTAGTATCTGAGCCCTCAGCAGTGACCAGACTGTGTGAAATATAGACTGATGATCCTGGGAAAACCTATGTTCTGCTCTGGCAATGGAGAGTAAAGAAACAAACCAAAGGCCCCTTTTTGTCTAATACGGGGGATATCTTTTTAAATTTGAATGATCCAGTGACCAGTTATGTCTTGAGCATGTGACTGGTTATATATGAGTCAGATCTCAAAGGAAGGAATCCTATTGCCATTTCTGAACACTGGCTTATTTCATCTCATGTCTACTTTGAACCTGTGGCTAGTCTCTGGTGGAAGGCCTGCCTGAATACAGCGAGCTGCAGAAGAGCATTTGTTCCTGACCTCTCCAACATCTGCCTGAAGCATGAAATTCAGCTACAGTGTAAAGCTACAAAGTGTTACAAACGTTTGGAGGTCAATACAGGCAGTCTTATTCTCCCCCTTTGGCCTTTACTTTGGTCATAGATCATCAAGTACCAAAGCTAAAAAGGACAACAGTGCCACTGCAGTATGGCCCTTCACAAATAGGCCATTGTTTAATTCTAATGTTTTTTTCTTCCAGGAAGTAGAGGATACAAATGTTGCCTTAGATATCTTATTTTCTTAAAGGTTTCCCTTTAAGATCTTTGGAAGTTTCAGATGTACGCTGATAAAAATAAAGACTAGCTAATATAGACCTTGCTTTAACTTTCCTAAGAGACCTAGACAGACAGTGTGCGAATGGTTGATAACTCAGTTCATTTTGGCAATTCTCTCCTAAAACTTAGTGGTGTTGATTATGTTCTGCTCATGAATCACCATCATAATTAACTTAAATGATACTATTTAAGGACAGACCATCAAAATCTAATTAAATTCTCCTATCTGAAATGTTACTGGACCAACTTCCTGGTGGCATGGCATGTTTAGATAATTTTTTAATGGTACATTAGTTTCTGATTCAAATAGAAAGCAGCCTGCATAACAGATTTTCAGTGTATGCATGGTGTGTTTTTTGTTTTTTTTGTTTGTTTGCTTGCTTTTGGAAGGATACTTTAACATACTTAAGCATGATGGGTTTTTGCACATCTTTTTAGTTGGTTTGCGTATGGAACACTGTGCAATCAAACATATTAAAACACCTTTTTTCTCAGACCAGATAATGATCATTTGTGCCTTTTGCTAAAGGAAAAAGGTTTAGCTTATTCAAAATAAGGTAGATTTAAGTTTACAAGTCTAAGTACCTTTTTGAAGAAAGCCTATACTGGAGTACCTTTTGTCACAGACATAGAAGGCAGAACAAGAGCCAATGACAGATAAAATGAATTTAAAAATAAAACACAACTGGAAAAAGTGATTAAGTACTGGAGCAAACTTTTAAGAGAAATGATGGATTTCCATTTCTGGCACCACCTTTTTAGGTCTGGATGCTTGTCACGAAGGCATGCTCTTGGGAGGTGGGAACTACTGTGCCTAGTGCAGGGGTAGTTCATGCAAAGGGAATGCTCTGAAGATCAGTAATGTGAAATAATACTCCCTAGCTTTAGCACAACAAAAAATCAGTCGGCGTAATTGTTCTAATTGCCAATTTTGCTATTTGTTTTCCATTGTTTCCTCACAAACCAAAACGCAATTGTAATATGTGTTCACGATAAAGTAGAAAGTAAGAAGCTATACAAAATTGAAAAAAAGTTTCAATCCTCTATTTAAGTCACTTGTCCCATATGTAACTTTGGTTCTAAGTTCTTGTACAGAGCTAGTGTATGGGAAAGAATATTTCATGTTTCTGCTGAAACAAAGGAAGTGGGAGTCCCTGAAGTCATTAGTAGATCATTGTTATCTTCATAGATGATTCCACGTATCTTTCTCATAAATCTGGGATCCGCATGCAAAATACAGTACAGAAATCATCACCTGTCATTGTGATGCTATCTTTGAAGGGTTCATAATGTAAGTCAGTACACTTCACTCATTTATATATTTCTTCCGTGACAGTTTTAGAATGGAGAAGATGATTAATCATGCCATCAGTAATAGCAATAAAGGTTGCATCCTAGTGCAACTCCAAAGCCAGTTATACGATAAACATTACAGAGTCAAAATGAATTTCATAGAGGGAGTGAAGCAGCAGCACCCTATCTTGCAAGACAGATCTGTTAGTAAAGTGAGAGACCTGTCACTTTTTATTTATTGAGAAAGGCACATGGCACCTTTGGAGCCAGGAGGCTGGTTTTTGATCCAGTATTAGAGATGCTATATTACCCTCCATAAAATGCTGTCTGAGCTGCAATGTGCTTCATCACCTTCTGGCAGGCAGAGAAGAGACGAAGGAGCACAACACAGCTGTGCAGATTTTGTGGCTTCTATTCTGAGTTGTGCACATGGAATCACGAGGTGGTAAATAACCAGCTAGACAATTACAGCTGAGAAACCACAATCATACAATAAAGTTATGGTTGTGAAACAGTTCCTCCTTTTAGGGTGAATGAGGCTAGAGGGGCAAACATACGACTATAAACTTCTTTACTACAGCAGGGATCGTGCTTTAGACAGGTTCAAAAGTATTCATTGTCCGCTCAGTGTACGTACACACACACTCTTTCTCTCTCTCTCTCTCTCTCTCTCTCTCTTTTTTTTTTTTAAATCTTGTGCTAGTTAAAGAATAACAACAGGCATTTTAAGAGATTTTAGACACACTTTCATTTATTGCTGCGGACTATAGTCAGTGCTAAATCCTTTTAAAAATCATAATTAAACTTCTGTCTCACTTGTTCTTTGGTGGGAATGATGATAAGAATATATGGAGGCATTAATTAAAGTTACCATTTTCAGTTGCCCAATTTCTCTCTTCTCTGGAGGTTACTGTTCATTGAATCAGCAGGAGAAAACAGAGCTTACCTTTGCTACTCCAATGCCTCTGCTTAAATTGCTGATAAAGATGGGCTTACATAAAGATTATCTGTCCACGTTATTGCTTCATGTTGAGAGGTTTGCTTCTTATTTTGTTCTAATTTGCTGCGTTACTGAGAGTAACACCCCCTCCCCGCCTTCTTTTTGTCATATCTCTTTACTGAGGTTAAATGTCTAGTAATGAAGTGGCTGAAGTTGTCTCTCTCTCCACCTCTACTTGTTGCTCATTCTACAGGTATCCTTATACAAAATGAGCATATGTAATATAAAATACTTTATAATAAATATTGTATGGCAAAATATGCTAACCACATTCCAACAAATCAATACCAGAAATAGAAATTAAAAAAAAATCCAAGTTTTTTCTATGGTAAGCCCTAAAAAGACTTTTTTGGCCTGGTCAGCTAGCTTGGTAGATGGAAGGAGGAAAAAGGAACGTTTTCATCTTGGAAAACAGGAAAATTGCATTAAGCTATCTTCTGTATAACTTTTGGGAAGGGTGTCACATGTCTGTGGAACAGAGGAGGAGGTTAGCACAGAGAGCTTCTGTAAGAACCTCATATCGTATTAGGAGCATGCTGCCATGGGTTTTCCATGTTTTCCAGAGACATGTGGCAACTGAGAGAATCGTGAAGCATGAATAGAAACAGAGCTATACTTTCAGCAGATGCAGAAGCTAGAGAAATGGGACTCTCTGCTTACAGAGAAGTATGATATAATCTATGGAGGGATTTAATAACAAGGACATTCCACTTGCATAGCCAAAAATGTGTCATAGCAGTAGAATGTCTCCCTGTATTTTCACTGTGTAAGTTTTTATCAGCTTCTGCTGTGACCTGTGTGTCATAGACATTGTTTAGTGCCTCATGAGCACCAAATTCCTCCTGTTCATTATCGTGTTCTCATGAACCATAATTGACAAAGGAGTAAATACCATACAATGTGATAGCTCTTTCTTTTCAAACCTGAATGTTCTAATAGGAGTCTGTGTAAATATCTTTAAGTATATAGAAATGCACTAGAATGTTTATTCTCTATTAATGTTTTTTACTATCTTTTAAAACTTCTCACTCTTGGAGATGTACATTGTATCTTAGTGAGTTTTGGGTTTAAGTACTCTAGGCTTGAAGAATGTAGCATTTTAAGTTGAATCATTTTGCTGCCTCTTCAGACTGCCAGCTAATTCTTTTGCTTAGTTTCAAGTTTTACAATAACTTCTTAACACAACTCAGTTTTCAATGTAACTGTCTCTTGAGTTTTCGATTGCTGTGCTGTAGGTTTAAAAAAATTGAAGGAAATACTGAGCACTGTACAGAGATGTCGAAGTATTTTACAAAGCTTAATTAAGAATATTAGTTCTATGCAGTAAAATCTCATCAACCTTTTTTATAGTATCTTGGATGAGTAACAAAAAAGCCTGTATTCTAAGGTGCCATACAGGATCAGGCAGGATCTCAGCCTTTAGAGCACATTTAATATACTTCTTCAGACTGCTCATTGCTTTTTTAGCATAAGAATCAGATCAAAAGCACTTTCATTTTTTAATTTTTTTTAATGGTTTCATCCTATTTATCCTTTTCTAAGATCCTCTTTGCTAATTGTTCTGAATAGGAAATGGGAGTTTAGTGGAAGGTCTTGGTGATGCAGAAGAGTTCAATGTTCTTACCCAGATGAAAGTTGTTCATAACACTGCTTTTGTTGATGGATGATCTTCTAGTTAAAATCAAGAGGCTGATGGAATTGTCACTTGTTTGGGTGCAATTGTGGTACAATGGTTTTTTTTTGTTTTTTTTTTTTAACTGTCGCTCTAATGGAGACATAGAAAGAGACCAGAATGTGCAGTGTCCTGAAATGTCACATTCTTTTGTGTTATCTTGTGATCATTGTGTTAAATTGATATTGATAAGTGAAAGGAAAGAAAAGGTGTTAGGGCCTTTAAACCTTTAGTCTGTACCTGCCCTGAAGTTGTAAGGACAATTCCTTTTCATCTAATAACTGGCCATATACTTTCATCTAGTAAATATATATTGAGATCATACTTTATAACTAAAAGTAGCACAAAACAGAATCCATCATATATATGTATATATCTATATATATCTATAAAAATAATATACATATATGTCTGTGTGTGTATATACAATCTTTCATAGAACATCAAATGGTTAATTACTCTCACTTAAACATTTGAGCCTTAACTGAGTTCCTAGCTCTTGGATCTAGCATTTCTCTGCTAGAGTAAAGGGCTGCCTAATCTGAGGGGTCTGTTCATGTGTAGCTACTTATACACCATAATAAGGTCATGTCTTAACCTTCTCTTTGATAAAATAAATAGATTAAGCTCTTAAGCCTTTCACTCGGAGGCAGATTTCCAAGCCCTGAGTTAATACTATTTAGCTGTTTTCTGAACCATTTCCAAATTGTCACATTCATGTTTTAAAACGAATACTAGCACTGACCACTTAATTTCAGTAACAGTCTAACTGATGCTATATAAAGTATAAGCATTACCTCACTGCATGTCTAAGCCTCAGCTAGAACATCTGCAGATGCTTCTCTTTCCTTGGTTATTAACCACGACCTTGGAGGTAGTCTTGAACTGATAGCTATCTGTGATACGGTTCCCATTCGTGACTCTGGCCCTCATGCTTTGTTCCTGAAGATGTGATTTTGCATTTGACAGTGGTCCAGATTTTCCTCAGGAAAAATTAGTCCCTTGCATGGTTGTTGATTCAGTCCATTTTTATTTTATTCTGTAAGTGGGTGCTAAAACCTAGTCATAATAATTGAGGTACTCCCTGCTGAGTCATACCAGCAAGATGATTCAGTTAGCTCCGGTGTTTAACAAAGAACGTGAGTTCTGTTTCATCTAAGAAAGTAGAGTCCAAGAAAAGCCCTACTAATGATCAGACTTGGGAGACAGCTGAAGCCTTTTATATATATATATATATATATATATATGTGTGTGTGTGTGTGTGTGTGTGTGTATGTGGGTGCACACAGGTGTGTGTGTGTATATATATATATATAAAAATATATGTGTATGTATTCTTATTTCTATTCTTAAAGCAAATTAAAATTAAAATTTAGCAAATTTAAAGCGAAATTAAATCTGATCTCCACGATGGTAAGTTCTCATTTCTAACTCGAAATGCTTTGTAGTTGCTGAAGTAACAATCGTGCATGAAGTTTAGCAACAGCAGAAGATATTTCTGGTGATAGATACTGGATATTCAGCAGCTTTTAGTGTTGTTCTGACTCTGTTTGCACTGAGTTGGTGCTCAACATTAGCCAGGCTCACTGTAGTCAATGGCAAAGGCAGTTCAGCAGCTTCAACATGGAGCTCTGCTCATGCTGATCTACCCTGCTGAAAAGTGCAGAGTGCCATGCTAACAGGGCTGTATTGAGTCTTATGCCTGCTCTGAGTTCACTTATAACTGGCTCCTGTATCTCTCTTGAGTACTTTAGACCCTTAGGCTCTTTTGAAAGTCCGACTTGTGCTGTACTTCCAGAGTAAGAAGTTTCTCCTGGCTTTTCTGCAAAATTGAATGCTTTAACATTTTTTTTAAAAAATGTTCAGTGTTTATTAAAGTTAATCTATTTGAAGCCTTAAGTCATGATGCAAGATAGGCTAATAAACATCTATATGGATATACACGAGCAAACGTTTACAGCTGCACACACAGCATACACCTGCAAAAAGCACTGTTTTTTATAGCCAGTAGCATACTAGATTTCCTAGAGCCATTATAATAATATTAGGTCCCACAGACTGACTTCTGTGAAACTGTTGTTATAGCACTGTGATTATACGTTATTTAATATTTTCAGTGTGGACAGAGGTGCTAATGATATTGACGCAAATAGTTGCAGTGTGTTAGCCGTATACCTTGTTGTTCAAAGATTTAT
Source organism: Struthio camelus (assembly GCF_040807025.1). NCBI lineage: Eukaryota > Metazoa > Chordata > Aves > Struthioniformes > Struthionidae > Struthio > Struthio camelus. The sequence goes on from NC_090945.1 coordinate 24,704,436, forward strand.
GTTCTTGCTGGTTCTAACATGTAATGGCCTGGCTTTACTAGGAGGTACATGTAAGCAAAGCTTATACATGGACTGAAAGTGTATTATGTATGTGGAATACATGTTTGTGTGCTTTTAATCTGTTGTTGGAGGAGAAAGTGTTTAACACATTACTAAGGCACAGCCTCATCCAACATGAAGTTGGTAGAATGTGAAACTGAAAGAATAAAGCTAAATTTATCAATTTGTGCAAATTTGATTATTAAGAAGGATTGAGGCCTCCATATGGAACGAACTCTCCGTCTCGTTTTTGGAGTGTTTGTAGGGCCAAAGCCAGAGCCAGCAGAGTTGCACCTGCTTCTCCTCGTGCCTCGTCTGGTTCATCATTGCATCATTTTATTGCAGAGTTTTGCTAGTGCTATAATGGAATTTCGCTATTTTTTGCCAAACATCTAGAGTGAATAGTAGGTGTTCAGTTATGTAGCTGGTGCCAGGGAAACATCAGTATCATAAGCATCAACAAATGTTGGATATGGATGTATCATCTTATTTTGGAAGCCATGGTTCTAGTTTTGTTACTATTTGTGAGCAATTCATTCTCTTGATTGTGTAAAACTGAGTCTCTTAACTATGGCTGCCTTTTTTATTGTCTTTGTATTGATAATTTTAATCCTCCTTCAGGGAATCAAATGAAATGTTATATTAAGTAAAACACTGACATCTTTACCAAGCAGAACATTTTTCTGTGTTGATTAGCTCAGAGCATAACATTATACTTGCTAACCTTGTGTTGTTTAACCCTAGAAAGAGCTGAAGTGGGTTGTGCACTGAGTTCTGTGCTTTTCTTCCTCAGCTGTGCTATGAGTAAGTCAGGAAAATGTGTGGTGCCACAGGTGTTGTGAATGGCCTGATATGAAGAGGCTGAGGTGCCCAGGTGCTGTTGGGGCTGTCTGAGGACCAGCTGTAACCAGTATAGTGAGGAGCCCTGGGGCCCCTTCCCTGCCTGGGGCAGAGCTGTGACCTTCCTCCTGGCTCTCAAGAGTGGGAGATGGCTGCTTTCGGAAGCATGTTTTGGACCAGATCAAACTGCATGTGGATAGAGAAGGGCTAGATGAACCTGGAGGTAATGCTTTCTACACTCTTTTGAAAGAACATGTTGTTATTTTTATGTGCTTTTGGAGTGATGACGAAATTAGGTTTAATTTTTTAGAAGGGTTTGGAAGGGTTTTATTTTAAAAATATGGATGGCTTACATGCGGGTGTGTTAATGTGTCTCAGCAGAAGAACGTGACTATTCCCCTTTATTAAGATGCCAGCTTCTATTGTCTGGGGCTTGTTCCCTGAAGTGATATTATTGAGGTAAGGGGAGAACTACTGGGGAGTTGAGAAAGGCAAAAAGTAGCTGAAGTTGTTGCCTTGGCTTTGCTTGCACTTAGATTAGAGTTTTTGGAGGATACATGAATCTTTCGTGAGGAAGAATTGGCATCTTGTCCTTCTAGGGTGTTTGCCATATTTTTGGAGAAAAAGACTAAGCTGACCAAAGACTGTATCTCTCTGTTTCCATCCCCCAGCCACCCTAAATTTGCAGAGATAGGAAAACCATAAAATGAAAGACTTCTACTTGTTAAACCAATCTGTTTGATGTAAATAAACTGCATGCAGTTAGTGAGCAACTTCAGAATAATGCGACTGAGTAAAAGATGCTTTGAAAATAGTTTAAGAAGTCCTGCGAACCACCTATTTCCTGGAAGTATTGAGTTTTATGTGACAGCGTAGGTATATGTCTAGTAAAACACACACTGAGCAAGAACCCTTCTCTTTCTGATACTCGGCTCTGTGCTGTGTTTCTTCTGACAGGGGTTTGCATTATAGTGTTACATCCCGAGAGGACTGTGCTCCCTTCCATTGAGAATAAGGTATATGCTAAATAGATTACAAAGCTCACAATAATAGATTTTTATCACTGTGTTCATTAGTCATGCTGTCACATCAAAGACTTTCCCCTATTGGATAGCTGTCTGGTTTCTCTTCCTTGCTTAGTCATAGGCAGTGAGAAGGAAAACTTAAATTTACAAACCCCTTGAATATATCTTAGGGAAAAGAAAAACCATTTCCATCAACAACTGTGCTTAAGTTCTTCTTGGAAAGTACGGGTATTTTTTTCCCCATTCTCTTTTGTCCTCAATAGGATGCATTTTGCTTATTCTAAAGATAGTCTGAACTGTAATTATTGACTATTTGTTCTGAGTAACAGTGGAGAGAATAATATGGCTGATATGCGCAAGCTTTTCTTACCCTTTTGCTATATATTAGACAATGTGTGACATGAACTGCATTTGGAATTATACTTTTACAGGGGTCCTTTATGAACCACGTGAACCTCTGGATTTGCAGTAGATCTTGACAACTACTGCTGTTCTGAGGAAAATTATTTTTCTCTTTTGCTCAGTGGTAAACAATTATATATGAAACACTTGAAAAATGCTCCGTTGTGCAAATGCAATGGTAAAAAATAATATCTTACATAAATATCCTTTATAGAAGAGAAGAGGCATTTTGAAATGGAAAATGAGGGAGGTATAAGAATAGCTCCTTAACTCTGCTATCTTTTGATAAGTGTGGCTTGGCTGATGAGGGCTTCTCTGCTAAGGATCTTGCCCTGGTGGCAGTGATGCCATGCCCATCATATGGATAGCTTCTTATTCTACAAATAAAAGGGATAGGATTTTTTTTTTCTTCATTCTGGAATTGAAGGCTGATGTCATTGAACTACTAAGTGCAGAAAATAGTAGCAATAGTTTAAGTGGTAATGCTTACTCTAAAAGGTTTGGCATGTGGGAATGTGGAGAAGAAATAGTGAACCAGGAGCAGTAAATTATTCCTTCTCTCTTTTCCTTTGTGCTTTGATATATTACTGCCAACTTTTAACACACTGTTTCTAAGTATTGTTTTCTTTGTTATTTTAAATAATAAGATATGTAGAGTCAAAGAAGCCTGGTAAAGTTCAATAACAAAATCCAGAAAATTTCATTTAGGTTTAGCTGAGCAGTGGCACAAGGCAAAGTCTGAACACTTCAGGATAAAAGTTGTTTTTATCATGTGTTATTAACTAATATAAAATACTTTGTATCACTCCGAGGACATTGCAGCACATAGTGTATACTCATGTGGGTAGTTTGTGCTCCAGAACTTTATTCTCTGTGGAGTTAGTTGGCCACCTCTAAGAAGTGAGGGAGTTAGGTGGTGTACTTGCTACAGGATTAATCCTGTATGGAAATCACAAATGCTGTTCTGCTCCTATCATCAGAAGAGGAAAATACACTGCACCTATCTGAAAGAGTTGCAATTGAGATCACCTGTCATATCTGCTTAACGATGCTGGATATTGCTTTAGAGAAATGGAGTGACAGTTCACCCACGCTCTGAGGCATTGCACATACTGGCATGTAAGGCAGGTAGGGCAGCATCATGGCTGTCTGCCTGCTTTGCCTTGTCATGCTGCAAATATCCAAGACAGGAGCATCATGCAGAAGCTTGAGTTGCAACTGTGGTCTTGCATCTTCCCTTCCCCCTTCTCTTTTGCCCTGTCTTTCTGTAGAGGTAGTGCTGATTATTCTTATTGAACATTAACACTGACACTGAAGTGTGAAGCACCACTAATTTTAAGTGGCATTATGCCAGCATATCTTCATTAGAATTGAGAGTTACATTTTCATACTTTCCACCATCTGTAAAAATGTGGGTAGGAAGGCTGACAAATGGAATCTTTCATGGTACGCTGTAATATTGGAGAGATGTGCTGCCTTTAAGATGTAATGAAAATTGAGAAGTATTGAGAAATCATTACTTCCTGAAAGATAGGTCATGTGGCACTTCATGAATTGACAGCAGCAGGATGATAGCCACGTGTTTACTGATCTGCTGACTAATAAACAGTTAGATGAACCTTCTAATAGCAGGCACAGAAGGGAAGAAATTTGAATTTATCTGCGGGTGTGCAGTGAGGCTTAATGTGAATTATATTTTCATTACAATGTGCTGGAGTGAAACACTGCCACGGTATCAAAAGCACTATCAAGAACTGTCTTACAGCAGTGTTTCAATGAAGCATTGAAATCCATGTGAGCTGCGAGTATCCTTCCAAGGACAGAGTTTAGTGGTAAGATTGTATACGTGCATCTTTTGATATCGCAAACTATTTGAGTTTCTAATTACACTGGTTGTAATCAGACACTCTTGATGTGTGTGTGTGTGTGTGGACGTATAGTTTACGTTTACTGGTGAAGAGGTTATGCTCTCCTTGCTGCAGGCATTTAATTCTTGGTATGTTAATGGAAGTCTTTGTATAAATTGAGTGGAAAACATGAATCATAGTTTCCTTTCTTTCTGTCTATATACCCTGTATAATACCAAGGAAAGCATATCCATATTTAAAATAGTGCTCAGAATGGAGATTCCTTGGCATATAACTTCTTCCTGTCCTTATGCTAGTGTAAATTATTTCATCAGATTGTTGCAGGGAGGATGGAGGAAGTAAATTAGTAGTGAAACAGTTAAGTTTTGATTTATGAAGCGTATTATTCTCCTACCATATTTGTACAATGCACCAAATTATATTGCACGTTCTGTAACATCATACCCAGTTACAGTTGTTGGGAAGGGGGAATAACTTTGCCTAGGAAGGGGAGACGAAGAGCTCTCTGTGCTCCGGGCTTGTAGATTGTTTGATTATTTAGTCTTAGTTGATTTGGATTCCAAAGGTGACCTTCTTGTGTAGGCATCAAGGTACATTGCAGGCACATGGATGTAGCAGCACTTGTACTGCTGACCTACTGACTCTTCACCAATGATGACCTTGTCATGTCTCCTCCCCCCCCCCCCCCATTCCCTCTCCCCAATCTGTGAGGCTTATTATCCAACTTGGGCACCTCAAAAGCATCTCTTAAAGATGTTATTCTGATGCTCTGATGGGGAAAACCAATATTCATCCATACAATTTTTCTTGCTCTCCCTTGTCTGTCATAGTTTTGCACTAGATTTCTTGAGTCTGAATCTGTAAGAAGATGTAGCTGTCACACGTATATCAGAATCAGTTGGGAGGTATGCTTACATCACTTATCACCATAATCAATATATTTTTGTGCCTGACAAATATATGCAAGAGCAAAGAACAAAAATATCCCTGTTTAAAAAGAAAAAAAAATCTCTAATTACTCCTATTAGGACTAAAAGTGGGTCCTTCTTCAAGCTCTGTGCATTAAGGTGAACTGCAAGCTCTGGATTAATGACATGGAGGAGAGCAGAACAGTCAGAAGACAACTGTGGCTCATATTCATTGTTTTTGATACCCAACTTCTGGCAAAACCGAAACAGTCAAAAATATTACTTTGTATGGTAATGAAAAATATTTCAGATGGTATCTGAAGATAAATAGATCAATCAGAGGCTATTTAAGAGGATATCCTTAGCTTGTTGCTTAAAGGTAAAATCATCATTGCCATTGTAAGAGGCATGTTTTATCCTCCCTGTGACGAAAGGGTAATCTGAGGTACAAACACATTTACTCAGGTGAGTTTTTACATGCAAGAAAGTTAGTTTTAGATAGGATTAATCCCATGGAAGTAAATTACACTGCAAACTTTGTATGAAGGTAGAGGTTTCCTCTATTTCCATATTTTCATTTAGAAACTAACATATAGCCAAATTGCAAAATAATGCAAGTGATGCATTGATACTTTAATATTTTTGTTGATGAATCAGCTGGTTTAAGACCAATTTCCAGTGGACAAAGATCTCTGTGATGGAGCTTGCTATCATAAATAGAATGTTTTTTGGTTATGTAAAGAGAAAGGCCAGAGCATACATAAGAAACAGGAAGGACTTGTTATCTTTCCACTTTCTGCGCGTCACCACTCTCTGGGATAAGTACATCTTTCAGGGTTTTCATCTATAATTGTCATTCTTGTGAGCACTGAAGTGTTTTAATTCTGCTTCTCACTTCATCTTGAACCATGCTTACTGGAGAAAAACAAAATGAAACAAAACCCCAAACTAAAAAAGCCAGTACAGATACATACACATACAGAATATAGAAGTAATAAATACATAGTATAAGTAAATAGATGTGTGTTTTTTCTCTCTTTTTTGATGATGACATATGTATGTATAATAAAAAGCTAATTGTAGCTGAAAATGCTACAGCTGGAAACACTTTTTAGACTTCAATCATGTAAAAACAGATATAGGCTCTTTATTCCTACTGCTGATTGGGAAATCGCTCAACTGAGTATTTCATTGATTAGCCTATTGAGAGGTAGAGATTCAGAAACCAACTTAAAATAATTACTTTTTGTCTGTTATTATTTCCTTGGTTTTGTAATACTCATGGTTTCCAAAGGAGTTTGTTTAGCATCAGAGCACACTAAAAAAAAAAAAAAATTTTGTGTGGAAAAGAATTAAATTAACAGATAGATAATGATTAGATGTTTAGACTGTTTTTTGTTTTGTTTTTAATAGCTCAGTGAGGATATGCTTGTTCTAAAGTTAAAAACAAAAAAAACCTTTATATCACCAGTAAGTGTGCCTGAAAAAGATTGGTTGGGAGCTGTACTCCTAAGCATTTCCAGTGTTATTAAAGGATAAAAATAGTAATCACTGAAACTGTAAGTGAGAGCTCTGTTTAATATCAAGAGGGACAGATCTGTTTTGCACATTCAATGGAAATCTCTCCTCATAGCTATAAAACAATTTCTATCATCAGGGGGTTAAAGAAGCAGTCGTCTTCCTGTTCTGTTAGGAGAATTTTTCTCTACCCTTAGTTATTCAGGGAAATACATCATAGGAAGATATTATTCACAGTTGTCCCATACTACTATTACATTTCTTTTTAAAAAAGTTTGTCTTTTCCTTTACTCTGTCCATCCAGTGGAAAGTGCTAAGAAAATGTAGAACCTCAGATGTCATCTTGTCTTCCCATTTATTTTTGCCTATTTTGCAGCTTTATTCATGGGTAAACTTGTGAAATCGTTTGAATGAAAGAAATGGGGCATTCTGACACGTAATTGTCAACCTTGAGAAAAAGTGCTTGTCATGTTTGACTTGACATCATGCCTTAACCTGTAGAGTTTTGGCTTAATTTAGATTTGTTTGGTTATCTTAATACAGTGCCTGACTAAGTGATACTTGTGGAGAGTGCTGTGTTATGTTTTGGGTATGACTTCAGTCCCAGTATGTGAAATAGGATGATTCATAGTAAAGATTATTCTCAGCAGCAGTATTTGAAAGTGGATCTCATTGTAGGTGGTTGTTGAGGAGAATAAATTGTTAGTAATTTTCAGATGTCTTTTAGTGCACTGGTTGCCACTTCCATTATAAAAAGTGAAAAAGATTCATTTTCTCAGTTATAGGGCTCCAGACCCTTAGGAGTGATGTCTTACAGGAAGATAAGATTTGAGGTTGATTCACTTGAAATTTTAAGGTATCCATGGAGAAAGGCCAAGTCTGGTTGTATGTAGTTGTCCACAAGTTAGAGAAACAGATTAAAATGTCATTACTGAAATAAATAGTTTCAAGCATTTCTTTTTTTTTAAAAAAAAAGGCTGTTATTAGTTTGATCCTAGAAACAACTGAGCTAAAGGATGTGGGAAAGCATGTGAGAAAGGAAAGTGGATACTTGATAACTGAATGAGGTGATCAGCAACTGCTGAAATAGAACTGTGAAGGAATTTCTTTTCCACTAACTTTTTCTTTTAGAAAACTGTTTCTTGCCCAGCTATTATCATGAGGACAGAACAGCTTTGTGTACATATAGCCTTTGAAGTAATTGAGAGAAAGGGCACTAATACCTTAGGAGAGACTTTATAATTTTCATGAATAACTCTAAGATTATCTGTTATAAGACTTCTTATCACTGTCAATTTTATCAGATAAGACTTCAAGTGCAATTAAGTATATTTGATTCTGATAAATTTACTTCGTGAATTTTGATAGGTAAATGTGCAAAGATTGGATTTCTCCACCCTTTTATTTTTGGTTAGAAATATTAAACATGCAGCTGTATAGTAACCAGCAAAAGAACTTAGTTAAAAGATTGAAATAAAGACAGATTTGAGAGAATACGTTATTCTCCCTTCTTCTTTATTTTGTTTCTTGCGCTGACTGAGCTGGCCTAATACGAGGATTTGAACTAACTCTTCTTGTTTTGATAGCTTAAATATATTTTTACTGATGCAAGGTAATATTGATGCACCACAAAAAAAGAGAAAGAAATAAAGAAAAATCACCTCTCTAGTACTTAATCTTTCCCTATGGGGATAGATGGGATGTGACTTGAGTTCTGAAAGAGTAACAAGAGTCTCCCATGGCTGTCCCAGCTTAGCACTGTTGGATATGTCCTTTGGGACCAAGCAGAATGCTTACCTGTCAGTCATCCCCCAGGCTAGCAGAAAGTGGTGCTGGTGCTTGCAGCAGAGCCCCGCTTCCTCAGCCTGCTTTGGCAGCCGGTAAGATGGTTTGTTTTTGAAGCCCTTATCCTGTACTGGTAGTTCTTGCTGTCCACAAGACAGGGAGGAGACAGTACAATCCATGCTTCACTGAACATGAGCATCACTTTCCTTTTTATTTTTGCTCACTTCACCAAGCTATCTAGACCTAGTCCAAAGTTTGAGCTGTGATTGCAAGGAGCTGCTTAGCCTGTCTTGTCCTTTACCCTAGCCCTTTGATGTGTTTACCTGAGGAATGATCTCTTCCACCAAAGTCCTTAGAGCAGCAAGTGGCAACAGATGATTGTTGAAGCAAGCCTGTCTTGGAGCCTTAAGGTGATCCATTCTCCAGCTGTCTTGTTTCTCTGTATTATGGCCTTGTTCATTTCTCAAAAATTTTCCATCTTGTGTATAAAGAAAAAAATTGTCAGCCCATTGCTACAGGATAGTGATACTGTCTGAAAGTCCATACTTTGCTATGGTCATTTAGATTTGCACAGTGTCAACAAAATTGTGTAATGTAATTTGTAGCTTTTGAAGCAATAAGGCTGATTATTTCCAGAACCCAGATGAGAGATGATCTCATTTGATTTGGGCCATAGACTCTGTTTCACTACATTCACTTCGCAGTGGATAAACAGTGCCAAAAGAAATTACTTTAATCACTAAACCATCCTTTCTCTCTGAAGAGACAGGTGAGAAGAATTATGTTGGGGAAAAGCACTGGGAAGTAAAGGAGGATGGGAGATTAAGACCAAGAAATGTGGAACAAAGTTCTGCTTTGCTTTTTTTTTTTTTTTTCTCTTTTCCCTGTCAAAGCTGCTTGAAAAGAATTGGGAACCTGCAATTTGTTCCTTATCCTAATTTTGAAGATGTAATTAACAGTGGTGCCCAGTGCTAGGTTGTCTTCAGATGCTGAATTAACACATCTGACAAATCTGTGAATCCGATATTTTAAGACTGGTGTAGAGTGACACTCCTCAGTGATCAGTGATGAATATAATTAAGGACTGGAATAAAAGATATCCTTGGTTCTAGAGATCTATTCTTGTCAGATAAATTATCTATGCATCTTTCAAAATTGCATCCACTGTATATTCACTGTGTTCATAGATCTGCTTAATCTGTGTCAACTCAGTCTTTTTAATATCTTGTTTTGAAATAGATTTATTTCAAGCTATAATTTGATAGTCCAATTACGCTTTAACTGCATGCATGAACCTTTCAGTGCTCAGTTATAGTAACATACAGGAAAACTTAAAAATACTTAAAACTAATTGATAGCACCTGTCTAGAAAACTGTATAAAACTGTCTAGCATTTGTATGCCTGTATGTTTATATAGCATCTAGAATGTCCTGATCAGAAATTGTCCCTTCGAATTTGTATATTGAATGAAGTATAAATCAAAGCTATATTGGATTTTCCACAAAAATAAACTAAACAAGCTATAATAGAAAAGCCATCTGAATTCAGTTAGGTGTTAAAATAAGAGGAAGGGTCTATTAAACAGTACTGTGGGAAAACAAATACGAGTTAAGTACCATAAATCTGCCAAACCTCCCATGTTTGCTTCAGCCTACTTTTGCTCGCAGCTTCAGTGACTGAGTTGTCATTTCTTGGTTAATGAATGGACGTTGAAAATCTGTTTTCATTAGAGATGCTGACCTGTGAAGCAATGGTGATGTATTTACTATGCTCTCTCCTTAGGAGTACTAGGTGGGTACTGAAAGGAGCTGACTTAAAATTTTGCAGAAACATAAGTGATTAGTACTCGAATGACAAAGGTTGCATTATGGTTATTGTGGTAAACTAGAGAAAATTGCTACCAACACGTTTCCAATTGGCTGTTTGTTTGTTTTGAAAGGTACCATTATTTTTTTAATGGTCTTTTTTTTCTAGAGAGGCAGCGTTTTGATATTATCAACATTTGCTGTTTCTTTTTGTTGACTTAAGCTGTCAATAGCTGTACCATGCGAGTGTGGCCTGGTATTTCTGATTATTCTGTATTTATATTTTTCATAAAATAAATGAGGAAAGACATGCAAATAGATCTTACTTTTTTGTCTGTATGTCACAGGAATGAATTTTCATTGGCTAATAGAAACATGTTGAGCATTTTCTCTTTTTTGTGGTAATTTAGTAAACATTTAGTGTTCTCATCCCATTAGAAACTGAAAGACAATTATAAAATTTAATATGACAGCTTAATCAGACAATATCTACTTAACTTTAGCTGCTAATCATTCCTTTCCTCATAAAATATTTGTAAGGCTCAAACTTCATTTATTTTTTGACAGCAAGCTTTAACCTTCTGTTCATTCAGTTGGTAACAATTACCTCAAAATATCAGAGAAGAAAAAGAATTAGATATTATTTGAGTGCTGACAAAGTTTTTCTTATGAAAAGGCTGTACAGCTTTTTTTCTTTTTAATTTCTTCATTAACAGAGATTTAGCATCAGAAGGAGAAGCCTGTTTTTGTGCTTGCCATGAAGAGTATAACAGGAATTAATTCCTGACTTCTAGTATCTTTGAGATGGACTTTTGTTGATATTGATCCTTGAATTAGATTTTTTTCCCCCTAGGAATGTAGTCAAAAGGCTGTAAAATAGAATTTGTGGATTCTAAACAACATAATTGATTTCTTCTCTCTGCAGAGGAAGAGGAATTAATTCTTATGTATATTCAATAAAGTAAGCAGTCTTGGGACTTTGTAGCTCTTGGTAAAGCTTGAGGCTTGTTTTCAGTACCCAAACAAATATTTAATGTCCTTGCTTTGAAAGTAACAAACACTGTAGACAGCAAACAAAGCACATGTTACTCTGCTGCACGGTATGACTTCTACAATGTCTGGGGGTGATTAAGAATATGGAAAACAAGCTTTCACGAATATGAGTACATCTGTCTTTCTAACCAAATTCTCCTATGGGGTTTGAAATTCCAGTGCTCTGAGCTCCTTAGAAACCCTTTCAGTAACTGAAGGATTTTTTCAGAACAGTATTTAAAAGGATGTGTTTAAAAAAAAAAAAAACAAAGTGTCTTGTGTTGTGGCAAATTAGAAGGGATACTGTTTCTTAGTCATCAGCTGCAGGAGCATTTCAAGCCTCAATAAAAGTATCACTGATGATGCAATTTTATTCTTTGATGCAGACGCACCTTTTGATTTCTTTTTTTTTCTTTCTTCAAAGGTTTAAATAATTTATTACCTCTTAATGTATTTCCAAATTTTTCTCCTTTATTCAATGGAATGTAATCTGTGACACTTCCCTGAAGCAGAAGGGTTAACTTTTATAGTAGAATTAACTGCTCTATGAAGTAGTGTAATAATGATTAAATAATACAGTTGGTTCCAGCTATTTCTGCTTTGAAGGTTGTGTGGAGAATAAAGAAGCCAAGTTCTGATTTAATTTAACATTTCTATTTCATTATACTCTCATAAGGGCACCTCTATGAATGTACTGCAAAGATAGGGAATTTTTTTTACCTATATTCTGAAAGGCCAGAGGTTAGTTACAGGCTTGTCACATATTCTGTTGCCAAAAATATAGCTGTTTGTAGAGAACGGCCCTTGATTTTTACAAGTACTTGCATATTCATAGCTCTACCATGTGAGGACAATGTTCTGCTGTGTCACGAAATTCTGCAAGACTTTGCAGCTAAGGCAGCCAAGTTCCAATGTTAGCTTCTACTGCTCTCCATCAGTTTCCTGCTGTTGTGTGCCAGGAGAGGAGGTGCCCTCACAGGTGTGATGACAGCACAACTTAAATGCCATTATAGTCAGGTCACCTGTGTACCAGGTATAGAACCTATATATATGTGTGTGTGTGTGTATGCGTATATCTCTCTCTCTCTCTTCGCTCCCTTGAAGGGTTCCTATAGCTGGCAATTCGAAGGTGGCAGGTAGGATCGTAGTTAACTAGGAAGGAATTCACACACCCTGTTAAGTTTAAACAATTTAATAATGACTAAATGGCGTAACAACAATGCAAATACTATTATATCTTATTATCCTATAACAACAATGCAATTTCCTATCCTATTGTATACAATACACTATAGCGTAAGAAAAGGGGACAATATTCCACAGTAACAAAGCAGTCACAGAAATACACAGCAAGTTATTATAGTACCCCAATTTTACAATGCATATGCAATCAATTCCAGTATACCTTATTACCCCCTGTCTAAAAGGGAGGCAACCCGTGTGGTTTGAAAGGGACGAAGGAAACAGAAGGGGTTGAGTCACTGCCTACCCTCACAAGGTGGAGGTCAGTGCCTCAAGGCTGGCTACGTCACACCCCCTGAGTGGGGAAGGAGCTGTCCGACCTGGCCACCAAATGGCATGCCTGTCAGGAATAGGGCAAGCTAGCAAAACTTGTGGCTGGCGCTTGTGAAACAGAACTGCCACAGAGGCACCAACTGGTAAACCCTCAAGAGTAAGTAAAGGCCTGTCAATAGGGAAAAGTGGCCATGGCTGAATCTTACCACTAGGTTTCTGGTGGCTTCTCTGGAGCATATGCTGGAAATGGTGTTCAGCTTCCAGGGGCTTGAGGGTGGCGCTGGCGATCTTGCTCATGCGCTGCTGGTGGCAGCTGTCTCAGCAGTGCAGTGGCTCTCTTCAACTGGCTTAGTGACAGTGCTGCTCCACAAGCACAGAGAAGTGCTGTGTCTGACTCTTCTCAGCCAGTCTGTGATTTTAACTCCTCTGTTCCCTCAACAAAAGCGGCATCCAACTACTGGCAATGTTGCCTTATATGCAGTCCCTACCAGGTGAAACAGGCATTTTCTGAACGACCGTTGGCCATACTCAAGGGCTTTGCCTCTAGCTGTCTCCCTATTGGTTCACTTCGATCCCAAGCTCTCTGCAGAGGATAATGGGTCTCAGAGACTCAAGCTGGAGCACTTAGGAGGAGAACTTTCTGGAATCCCAGTGCTAGCACCACCAGGGCCCATGTGGTACTGTCCCACCAATCATTTTTAAACAGAAGTTGGTGACTGAGAACTCTCGTCTTCATCCCCTCACAGCTAGACATCAAACCAACATCATAACAATTAAAGGTAAATAAATCACAGCATGTATATTCACTAAGCACAATACCTGGCCAATTGGGTTGCCACACCTGGTATTGATGTAACGTGCATTACTGAGATTTCTTTTGAGATTTCAATGAAAATAAGATAATCAATTTAGTTTGTATCGGAAAATGCACAATGAAAGATACCACTTAAAGATTCTGCAGCTTTTCTTGGTGGATCCAGTTCTGGCATTTCTCTGACTGGAACACCACACTGTCCCTGATAGCCTTGCTGGTAGAGTAGGCAAGAGAGGAGAGTACAGCTTCCATGCCTCTTGTAAATGCTGAGGTACTGGGATAAACTCAGGACCTGAACTCATATTTTCCATGTGGCAGGGCTTAATGCTGTTGTATTAAGTGGATTGCTTTGAATGAATATACTTGTACACATGTATAAATAAGAGTAATGTGAAACTGCATGTCTGGCAAACTTTAATGCAAGGGCCAAGCTGTGCCCTGTTTATACTCTTCCTAAGTGTAAGGGAGACCTGAGCTGCTGAGATTGTATTATTGCTTGTTATTGGGCTTCAGTAATAGTATCTGGTAAAGCATTTAATTGTTGAAGGAAATAATAAATATTTTAATGGTATAAAAGGGATATGTTTCATGTTATTTATTAAAAGTTTTCTTTCTTGCCACTTCAGTGTAGTTAGAACATCATGTTTTTTTATAAGGTGAGACACAGAAAGCTGCTGGTTATGAATTTCTCTTTGGGGAGAGAAAAGTAAAACTCTGTCAGTAGCTCAGTCAGCCTAGTGTGTATGCAGGGAAGGCCCGGGAGGAGGAGAAAGAGACAGCCAGATGTCAGCCTGATGGGAAACTTTTGTCCATTTCTATGCAGGGTATGGAGCCTTTCATGAAAGGATAATAAACATATGGAATAAATTACGGGGAAGGCTATTTTCAAGCTAAAAGCATACATGAGTTCAAGAGGCACCTAGATTCCTTTCTGGAGAAAGGCGGTATTGAGAGATACTGTGGGATGGAGTTAATCCAGCCATCCTGTTTTCTCAAAGTAAGAAGATATTCTGGGCCAGATGGCCTTTTATTCCTAATGCTTCTGTGTTTTTACTTTTTCTGGAATATCTGTATTCTGAAAAACCCATCTCCAGCCTGGTGCTAGGGGAATTAAGTTGATATATGGGTATAGCAGTGGTGTTGGGCTGGTAACAACTGCATTGCTATGGGAAATAGAGTAGAGAACGCTTCACTACTAGCTGATGTTTTCTGGCTCTGTTGGCATGTGTCGTAAGTTGTGATATTAGGCTACCTTACAGTTGAAATAAGAGTTTCATAACTGGCAAGATAATTGAGACACTTGCTCTTGGTCAGAGAAAAGGCTAAGAATATTGTCTTTAGGCAGTTGAAAGGAATTGCCCGTTGACTGCTAAAGATGGCCTTTCCAAGTCAGAGTTTGAGTGATATGGGGAAGATGGTGCTGTATGGATGGCTAGGCAGAGAATACCCCCATTCAGGACTTCCAGCTTTTTTTTCATGATTGCTAAATATGGCAGTTATTTTGTTACTGAAGGAGAAGGTAGGAGCTTCTGGACTCTGTAATGTTGGTCAATTTCTTAGGTTACCCATTTTTATATTTCCACATGTGTCTTTGAGATCTTTATGCATAAAGCTGTTTTGGACTGTGAAAAGTCCAGCCCTATTGCGTTGAAAATAATTAAAAATAAATACATATATAGAACTAATTTACTCCTGGCTGAGATCTTCCAAGACTTTTATTCTAATTGTACATTCTTATAAACATGACTTGATACAAGTGAGACAAACTGAAATATTCTCTTCCTGTTTAGGGACCAACATTTCATGATGCTGTATGTTTTCTGCCTTAACTCCCAATAGAATTATAGGGGACTTCGGTTGGAACCAGGACTGCAAAGTCCTGTGTTCACTGTAAAAGCAAAGAACTCACGTAGTAGCTTGGAAAAAAGCCTCTTCACATTAAGTGTTCTAACTATACAGTAGGTTAAATTTAAACATTTTGTTTTCAGATAAAATTTGTACAAAAACAATGTTCTTCAGAGTTAACACAGGTGTAATTAAAATCTAAACAGTTCGTTACTGTTCAGCTGTCTCTCTCTCTTTTTTTAACCAGACGTTCCGTATGGATTAGTTTTGCAATCAGAGCCTTTGCTCACAAATGAAATTCTCTGATATTAGAGTGATCAAACACTTGTCTGACTCTGGTTTCACGATGAAAAGTGCCAAATAAAAGCCTTACAAATACGTATATTAAATCATGCACTATTAATTCAGCAGACTTATCTTTATTTGTTTATCTTTTAAGTGTAAGCAGGTACCAAAAGATCTCGCAGTATAGTTGCTTTAAAATAGAGTGAAGAAAGCTTTATATTCACGTGGACTATGGTGTCTGGCCTCTTCTGTTGTCTGTTCCTTCCCCTCTATCTCATGCCCTCCACGGGCTTTCCACAGTCGCAATCATTGCATATAATCTGGCCCTTGAGCTTTATTGTTATAAATTATTCTTCACTTCCATAAGTCAAAATCTGGAATTCCACCTCCATCTGTTTTAAATCAAGAATAAGAGATGAAAATAACTTCCTACAATTCAAGGCTGATTGTATGAGGTCTGAAAATAGAACTTGGTAGTAATGGAAAAAAAAGCCAGCATCTCACTGCTTTGTCAGCTGAAGCATCTGATTGTAACTGGAGGGAAAAAGTAAGCTAGGGTTCAGAACATGCTTAACGTGTTTCTTTCGTTCGTGCTGAGGCAGCAATAAAAGATGTAGTCTCACACGATAGGAGAACTGGGAATAGTTTGGGGAGTCTTTGGTGTTTGCTAGCAGAAGTAAAGAGGATTTGGGCCAAACAGTCTCTCTGGAAGGAGATGTTAATTGTATAGCTATCTGGAAAGGCAGTTCAGAAAAGTTTTGTTAGTTCCTTGGATGCTGTATTTCACTGCAGAACTGATTTTTTCAATGCTTTAAGCCATTAATTGCCTCTCCATCATTGATAAAGTGCTCCAAACTTGTAAGTAACTTATTTACAGCAGGTGCTGATAAACCGTCTGCATCCTGCTGAGATAATTCATCCAACCCATGATAGCATCATCTTTGGCGAGACTGAAAGGCATTCACCTGACCGATCACATAATGGGCAAGAGGAGGGCAAAAACCCATCTCTCTTCCCAGAGGAGATGGCAGCCAGGAGAAGGTTTCTGCCGTGGGTCTAATACCTTTACATCTCAACTCATTTGCAGTTTGAACCTCAGGAGCCTGGGGAAAAAATGAGTGTGTAGGAGTGGGGTGGATGGAGGGCAGGAGCTCCCATTACTGCCACGTCCTCTAGTTCTCTGAGCTAAACAGACAGGGGAGCGTGGCTGGGATCTGCTTGTTCACTGGTGGTTTAAACTAAGCTGTTCTGTTTAGGTGGTTTTATTTTTCATTTTGGTGGATCAGGATCCATGAAATGGATGTTACCACATTTATGCTGAAGGGACGTAACTGGAAGCTGAGGGGCCATTCAGATTTTACCACAGCATATGTCTGAACCCTCTGTGACTCTGGTCTCTTTGCTGTGGAAGTCTGGCACCTGAACAGTGTTTTTTTTTTTTTTTTTTTTTTTGGAGGATCTTAAACCTTTATTTTCACCTAAAGGAGTGAAAATAAATTATTCCTTATTATTCCTAGTCTCAATACTAATGTGGACATCTAAGGGCCTTAGAGCATTTTGTGCAGGCTAAAAATATAAAATATCCTTCAGGAGGCAAAGGGTCTTGAGAGGACCATGCTGTGATGCTGTGCTTCAGGAGAGCATAATATCTAATGGAGCTCCTCAGCAGGAAGGCAAGGCAAAAGGATGTGTAGGTCCTTGTTAGCACTGCCATATCTCTCAAGGCTGAAGGCAAGACGGCTGTCCTCTAGAGAAATTTACTTCCTCGTCCTCCTCCTTACCTTTGTGATGGTTTAAGTACAATATATTAGCAGTATACAGACTTGGCCTTGGGAGACTGCAGAGACTGAAATTGTGCCTAGTACTAGTATTGTTGCAGAAGTGTAAAGACCCTGTAAGCTCCTATTTTGGTAAGCACCCAAGTAAGGAACAGCCCCAACCAAGCCTTAATCAATTAATCCATTTTACAAACCTTTTCTGTAAAAGGGGCCACGTGGCTTGACTCACAGTCCCTTGATTTTGGTCATTAAACAATATGTCTTTCCTGACATCCAAGTGTGAGCAGCCTGTGCTAGGCAAGCCAAGTGGATCAATGGAGCTGTGTGTTTTCTTAAAGCTCCTGTTGAGTTGTGTAATAAAATATAGCTTATTTTGAATTGAGGAAGAAATATATCATCCTTCACTGAGATCAATGGAATTGGTCGGGCACTGGTTTTGTTTCCAAAATGACTCCTGCCATACCTCACACTTTTGCCACTTTCACTGGGAACTTCTTGATTTTCTTTTTGACCGTATGTATGATGATATACAAGCATGATATTGAAATGCAGTTGGAATATTATCTTTACTGAAGACTACTGTGACTGCCTTTGAGAAATGATCATAATGCACTAGCTTTGCATGCAAAACTTGCTCTTACTCTTTTATTTAATGGAGATATATATATATACAGCACTGAAACATTGCATCCTTTTGTCTAGACATGAAAATATTTGATTTGAATACTTCATGCTAACACTGAGATTTTAAAATGAGCTCCATATTGTCCATCTAATAAATTGTTAATCTCTCTTACTCTGTTAGGTTTACCTTTGCCAGCCAGGGAATAAGGTTTTAGGAGCTAAACCTGAAACTGCCATCTACTGCCTACTTACCTTCCCCCAGAAAGGGAAAGCATTGTTAGTAAAGCAGCTGTTACATAAAACTCTGCAAACAAAATACTTGTGGCTGCACGTTGTTCAGGAATCTGACTTGTTCATTTGCCAGATAGTAATTTCTATGAAAAGCAGTGCTGGCATAAGGAGTTTGGTACATCATGTCATTTTATCTCTCTCCATGTGTATTAAATTTCTTCCAAATAGGTGAAGTGATCTGAGTGAGATTAGCTTATGGTTCAAATTTGTTAAGCAAAGAAGTGGAAACAACAGGAGTGCTTTCAAGTGATGGTGATGATGACTGGTGTAAATTTCAAATCAAAGCTAGACCCATACTAAAAAATGCTTAATTATTATTATGAAAGAAAAAAAATGGGAAATGATAGCTTTTCTGCTATGTCAAAGGTATTTAAATTAAATTCAAGCATACTTTCTGGCATCTTAAAAAACATTTTGCAAGCTTAGAGCACAATAGATGGTTACCTGTGTCTTCTAAATTATTACCTTTGCCTATCTGGGCTTTGACTATATATTGAGAGAACAAAGGTGGCAGAGACAAACACATATCAACAGCTAGATCTCTCAAAATTGTGATCGTCCACATGCCCCTTTAATTTCTTACGGTTTTCCTGTGTTAAACCATCACATTACACTTTAGCTACCAAATACCCTTTTCTCTTTGTGAACAGACAGATATACTTGATTGCTTGCATCTTGCAGAGCAAGTACTAACTTTAAGCAATTTTGCACCAGCGTGTCTGCTTAAAGGAACGCAGCACACTAAATCCAGAAAGTTTTTCAGGAAGCACATGATTTTGATGAAAGAGTATGAAGTGCTGGCTGAGGCAATGATAGGCCTCTGCGTACACTCCACTGTAGTACTGCATAGAGATCTTTGCAAAATCGATAGACCGTCTGTCTCTCTGCGGATGTTGTTGCCTCATTGTTTCATATGAACTTCATTTACTGCTTTAAAAATGGCATATCTTATTTACTTAGGACAACATAATACCGGTTAAGGAAGTTCACATGCCAGCAGCAGCCCCATAGCCACAAATACTTCACAGCACAGAGCCGTTACTGCTGCTGCGGTTAATTCCTGTGCAGAATTATCAATATTATTAATAATAATAAAGAAGATCTTACATAAAACCTAAAACCACTGAAAAGTGAGGTGACACTAACTCATTATTACTCTTCCTACATGTAATTTAATGTAAATGACAGAGAATTTCTTATCAAAGTCATTAGACTTTGGGAACAAGTACTTGTTCACAAACCAGTCCACCCCTTAGGGTTGGGTGGACTTTGAAAAGAAACCTAAACCTTGTTGGTCCCTGGAGCTAGAACTCACACGCTGTGCTGAAAGCCTGACCTGGGGATCTATGGCCATGAGGTGACTGTGTGGCTGGCCCCTGGGGAGACACAGCTGGTTCTAACTGCCCAAGATCTCAGAAGCAGACCCCATGACCAGGCAAGTTGCTTGCTCAGTCCTTTTTACTCTAAAGGAGCAGTTTTTGAATACTGCTGGGCCTCAGTTCTGGTTATATGATGGTCTCTTTCATGTTTTGATTCTAAGTCCTTGAAGCCTTATCAGGCATGACTTGATTCACCTTTTTAGGCAATACTTTAGATTCTTTCAGGAGAGAATCATCCACAATTATGGTGCTGGATGCCTTCCTTCAGATTTTAGCTGTGTAAACACTGCTGAGTCCCAGATTTCCATCATGGTCTGCTCACTGATTTGCCATATTCAATAATCTCTGTTTACATGTGTTTTTCTGCCTAACAGAGCCCAGGCTCTGTTCTTAACTATTTCAAAAAATTTTAGTAGTACTAACATATAAGAAATTAATACTTATCACAAGATTTTTTCTTTCTAGATATTATTTTGTGAGAGTAGCTGTGTTACTTTCATGAGTTTGATGCAACTTGGGATTTCTTTATCTGAAACAAAATTGCTTCAAAAATTCCTACTGAGTTTTGAATATTCAAAATCTATAGAAATAAAAATATTATTTAATGCTTTACAATTTTGCCAGATTTTCTACATATGACCAACATAAATCAAGCTGCAAATTTTTTTAATCCTTTTCGCCAAAAGGATTGAGTTGTAAAAGGTATCTTGATAGTTTTTAGTTCTTCATTTTGTCCAGTTTGTTTATCGATCTCTATAGAAGATCCACCAGTATCTTCTGATAACAAACTGTTTTTGTTTTTCTGTGAAATGAATTCTAATATTTTAACGCTTGCCTTTCCTCTGTGGCATATCGGCAAATTAAATTTCACAATATGTAAACTGAGTAAGAATGATTATCTCTGCCTGTGTAATCTCTGAGCTCTCAAAATGTTTCAAACAGATGGCATGAGATGCATTGCCAAAATACAGTGCATTAATGCTGTGTGATGTAAATTATTTGATTGAACTGTGACAACCTGCTAACCAAACTGTAAACCTTACATCAGGCGTGAGGTACCTACACAAATTAAGGAAAATTCTCCTGTAAGTAGTAAGAAATGAAAGAGAATTTCCATATATGTAGAAGGGAAAAATGTAAAAAATATACTGCTAAAATAGATTAGAAAACAGGCAATAAATTATTATTTGTGTACTATGTGAAGGGAATGGAAACATGGCATATTGAATGCAAGTGGTCCAACCTTAGGCAAGTTGGTATGATCTTGATAGTGGCCCCTTTTTTCCAAAAATCTTTAAATGAATTATACTGTTTATCACCTTTGTATTCTGATCAGTATATATTTCTGTGTTGAGCAATTATCAGCACAATAAAAATGAATTCTTGTAGGTTGGTGATAGTTGTATTAACTTGTTAAATAATCAAAACCATCAAACTGTTCCCAAAGAACTGTGGTGATAACTTATGGGGTGCTTCCATCTATAGTAAGCTACAGTTCTGTTGCATTGAGTGAACAGTGCATACAGACTAGAGCTTGTTAGAAGAATAGTTTGATTGAGGTAGCTATTTCCTTAGTTTTTGTTGGGTAAGGTAATTAAGCCTGAGAACGTGATATGTGAATCATGCTGTGCAGTATGAATGAAAAAAAAAAAAAGAGAATTGAAGCTGGACTTCTTAAAACCATTGGATAATTGTTTGCAAAACTAGCAAAGCTTTTAATTCACATTGCTCAGTGAAGTCTAATGTCACAAACATTTGTCCTTTATTGGAGCATGGCATTGGATGCTGCAGACTGCCTTTACATGGAGCTGTAGTGTGTTCTGAACTTTTTTCTCTTCCTATGGATACCATACTCTTACTCTGGATATGCTGTCCTCCCTTCTTGCCTTCCAGCAATGCAGCCTAATAACATTTGCAGCTCAATACCAAGCTTCAGCTGTGCTAGCAGATAACTAGAAGCCTGCAGTTGATAAAGGAGGAGAAGAGTAATAGCAATCACACAGTGATGATACTGAATAAAGGAAGGGCATAGTTTCCTAGAAAAAGGAGGCAAATAGTAGCAAGAGAATTGGAAAGTAGTGAAACATACTGCCTCAGGAGCTGTCCTGAGAGTTTTTCTCCTAAAACTGGTTGAAGAGATAAGTGTTTGCTTCCAGACATGTTCATGCTTTTTGTATGAATGCCTAGAACACCATGATAGAGGAAATTAAACAGCAAACATAAGTAATCCATAAAATAAAAATAGGATAAGAGTAAAATGCAAGTTCAAAAAGGAACTTGCCAGAATCACTAAGATACAAATCGGACTATCCAAAACTGTATGAATTTTTCTGTAAGGTGAGAAATTACTTATCTTTTCTTTGTGTTGTGCTTGACTGAAGGACAACAATATCTCACAAGGTATTTAAAAGATAAAGAGGTGATGAACAAATGCAAGAAAATATATTTAATTATTTTCTAATGTATTACCATGCTAGGGGATAAAAGAGTATAAAATTTATATTTTACCAGTCTTTTTGATTAGACAGTTTTTTTCCTTCAAATAGTGTTAGGTACAGATGTTCCAAAGCATAAAATGCGTATGTGCTCCTTAGTCCTTTTATTGAAACTCCTTCTTTTGCTAGTGGGCATGGGGAGGTGTTCAACAAGTTCTAAGAATTTGAGTATTAGAGTGCAAATATTTAATTTATCTTGTATTACTCAATGTTTCCCTGTAATATAGCTTCCAAGAAGAAGTGAAAAGGATATTGTTGCAGGAGAGCTGGGAAGTTTTGTGGTCCAAACCAAAAAGCGAGCTGGCATACAGAGTGAATTTTGTTGCTTCAGCAGCTTCACGAGTTGTTGTTTTGTTCTGTTTTTTCTTTAATCTAGCCAGTGCTACTGTGTCACTATAGATAAATAATTCCTTTTCTGTTTTATGGGAACACAGAGCAGAGAGGAAGGATGTGGATCATGGCTAGAATCAGTTAGTGGTAAATGCAATATAAAGTGGTGTCTCTGGAGAAAATTTCTTACTGTGTTGTGAAGCTTCTAGAACACATCATGGTTCCCAAAATAGATTTACTGTGAGACTGCAAGGTATCTATTTGCTTGTTTTGTGGGCTAGGTGCCAGGTTATTTCCACATGGAAACACATTTGAAGAATAGCTTCATAGGCTTTCTTTGCCCTCACAGGATGTTCTGTATAATAGTGCAATCTGCTCTCTCGCCATCTTCATTTAAAAACTCTCTTGATTGACAGTGAGTTTGTTTACTGAGTTTTAGTAGCAACGATTTCCTTTCCATGGAAAGAAATTACTGCATGCTCTTCATAGAGCACAAGTCTGTCCCAAATACTTACTGAGCCTTTACTTTCCCCAATCTTTGTCCCAATAACAGTTCTTCTGGAGTTGTGTCCACTTCCTGTTGGGGAGTTTTGTTAACAAAACCTGTAGTATAGGCTTTGCAATGGGCAGTTTAAACATTTGCACCTCACCAAAGCTTTGGTATGTGACTGTTTTCAGGTTTGGCTCTTTAGCTGGAAGGCCATGTGTAGCCCATTCATTGAGTCATCCTCAGGGTCTGTAAAGCAGGGCCAGGTTTGCTGGTTGTCTGCCTGGCAGTGACCTGTGGAACTGGCTGGGCATCAGGAAGGATGGCTGGCTGGCACTAACCAGCACCTGGTGCTGGTGCTAGAGTTTTATTTAAAAAAGCAAAAGGCTAGTCTACCCTTGGTCATAGTTCCAAGGTGGTACTTCTGAGTGACCAATGGCAAGCTGTGTATCGTGCAGTTTTTGAATTAGACTCTATTGCAATGCTGATTTCAATTATTGTATGGTTTCAGTGTTATTTGTTTCAGATGCTTCTTTTGAGCTGGACCTCTTTGTAATACAAATTATCTCCATAATAATTACAGTGAGCTTTGGCAAGAGTAAAAATGCTGTATATTTGCTTATTTAAAATTGCCTACGTTTAGTACCTTTTATCTGAACTAATAGTTGTGTGTTATGATAGAGAAGCCCTTTATCAGCTTTTTCCCTTTTTAAATCAGGTAGGGAAATCTTGTTAGTACTAAAGAAATAATCAGAATAAATAGAAACACCTGAAAACTATATGGAAATTTGTTTTTCAGCAGGGCATAGCCTGTATTTTCAGGGAATCACTCAGTTTGGTGAATCCCTTGCTGACCCTGGAACCATTTCTAGAAACTTCTATCCTCCTGGGAACTTAGTGCCAAATGCAGTTAAGTGTTGAAAGAGGAATCCCTGCAAGTGAGGGAGCCTGCAGAGGTGTGCATTTAAGTATTGCTTAGTTGCCCTAGAAGAAATGAGGAGAGGGATAGGCTACATATGAGGGGAGGGCTATATATTTGCCTTTGCAACCAAAGTATGTTTTGTGCAGTGGCCTCTCTCCATGCTGTTTTGTATGATACTGCTTGGTGTTGGCTGCAGATATGTAGACATTCATGAAGTTATGGCTGTCAAAGATCAAAAAGGTCTACTGAGGGCTCATAGACACTGTTTCAGCTGTGACATAGCCAGTGAATAATGGAGTAGGAGTTGTCTAGGAGATATCTCCTATGTGAATGAGGAAGCTGCTATTATAAATCCACCATCTGCCAGTCTCTTGTGTTTAATTTGAAGACAAAGGTTTGCACAAATACCCTTAGTATTTTGTGGGTTTGCTGTTGTTTAAGTAAGCTGTTGCTTTTTGCATATTTCATATAATTTGTTTCTAGGAGATATGCCAGCTGTGTCCGTGTAAAGTTTTCTGTAATTATATAGTGAAGGGAGAAATTAGTTAAGTGGCTGGATGGCAGCAAAATAATTTTCTAAAGTAGTCAAAGGAATAGTATGTGACGATATGATGAAGGGAACGCAGAGACAGTTTACCACTTAAATTGTGAAGGTGCTGATTTTAATTATTAAGCTTATCTCCTATATGAGCTCTGAAGGAACAGAAGCTGCTTTTGGAAGCTCTTATGTATTTCTAAGCCTCTTACAAGCATACATTGCAAATGACTGATTTTTATTTTTTCTTCCTCACAACATTAAAATCTTTGGAAATGAGCTTGTGCACTGGCCGCTATAGTTACAGAGGTATTTATACTCTATTTTTTTGGCTAATGTGCTTGTTTATCCATACAAACAGTTCTCCAAGAAGCACCATCACAAACATTGTCTTTCATGAGCCTGGGAAGCTGTATTCTTTTCTTTCCTTCACGCCATCACTCAGTACTCCAAACTGGATCCAAAATAGTTATTTCACTAACTGTTACAGAGTGCTGTTATTTTTATAAGCTCAAGTGTTGTTGTTTAAGAAAATAAATTTTCAAGTGTAATTTCAATCTAGTATATTCTTCTGGATATTCAAGCTAAAGTGTTAGTATTTGAAACAGTAGTGGCAAGGAAAGCAACTTACCATTACAGTAACACTTGCATTAAACTAGAGATGAAGGAAAGTGTTCATTTACATTTCAGTACTCGAAAGGCCTATATTTTAGTAGTTGCCTCATATGACAAAAATATACCTTTTAATTTAGTTTAAGTAAACAGTATGAGTAGTTTTTCCCCACTAGTTTTCACTAATTTGTGATAAGCATAGCTAAGTTTTGGTGATGGACAGTTTCCTTGCTGGTTAATCAATGAAGAAAATCACTTGCAAAACTAAAAAGTAACTATGTAGAGGCAGAATATGGAAGGGAAATGAAACAAATCTGTTAGCTAGGAAGCTGTTTGAAGATTAAACCTTCAGATTAAAAATTCATGAATAAATTATCAAAGGCTTTATCGGATGGCTAAACCCTGGAAAAAGTTTGACAACACTCCTGTGTTTCTTTCCCTGTCTGTCTAGAATGCATACTTAATACAAATACAAAAAGACTTTCTTGCTTAAGAGAAATCATTTAGTTTTAAAAATATTTTGACTTTCTCTAGAAGTGTTTTCTGTCATTTAATGGTATTTTTCATTTTTCAGACCAAAAATCCGGGATATTTTCAGATGTGAGGCATGGGGTTTTCGGGTTTTCTTTTAACTTTTTTTCCATCCACCTTTTCAAGAAAGAATATGACTTTTGTGGGTTATGTTATAAACTTCATTTGCTTAGTTTTTTATGAAGTCATTGAAATATTTTTTTTCCTTTTTTCTCTGATGTCTTAATTCTTCCAAGAATTTTTATAAAGTAGTTATGAGTCTTCATATTACTAGATAGAGAAATCCAGTGAATTTTTACCTGAAGTTGTCATGGGAGATTGGGTGGGATAGCCACTCAAAGAGAACCATGCTACTCAGTGACATATAATCTAAAATGTATTTGTTTGGCAAGACACATGTTTTGGGTCGACAGTGATTTCTGTTCTACAAGTGTGCGTGCACACACGCATGCGCACACCAGAGCTTCAGTGCTACAGTCCAGTTTAGACCTGTCCAATGCTGGACACTCACTGCAACCAGTCAGCCTGCCTGGTCAGTCGATCACAGCTTGACTGCTACGCACAGCCTCAGGCTACAGCTTCTACAAGGTATCAAACGTCCATGTACGTCATTTCCCCGTGTGCCTCCTCCACTCCCTCTGGGCTATTATTTTAGCTATTTATTGCTTTCTACATTATGTTGTTGGCAGAGTTGTCTAGCCCCAGGCCAATCTCTTTGACTTCATCCCTCCCTGAGGCTAAGTAGTGGTTGCTGCTGCATTTTCTACCACCCTCTGACCTCCTACCCAGGAGTTTTATAAGAAATGTTACCTTTGTTGTCTGGCACATACTAGATTAATCTAGTCAGTTTGAACTGGCTAGGTTTAGTGAAGTCTCATTTGTCTAGGCAGTGCCTGGATAGGTTACACTTGGTGACAGATGTATTTTATGAAAATGAGAGTTATGGGTGGAATATTAACTGGACAGGCTAGCGGCAACCCCACAGTAAGGTGGTGTTTGTGGTCACGTATTTGGCAATACAAGAACCCTGTAGTTATGGCTGCAGTAATAATTAAAGTACGTTGCAATCTCTTTCTGTGCTTCTGATCTCCTCATGCCCTCCACACTAAGTTCTCTGCCCTCATGTCAAGGGGTGCCACAGAGCTTAAACAACTGAGTGATTAAAAACTGAATTTTCAGTGGCACTGTTTGGAAGCTTTCTTCTCCTCAAATATCTTTGCCTGAAATGTAGCACTGGCAAGGTGAAAGGGTGTCTAAAGAAATATTCATTTACTTTGAGTCTAACACTACAACCTGGTTTTGTATTTTTAAGTGACTGAGAGAAATTGAAGGGTTTTAAAATGATCTTAAGTTATGGTTTTTAGGTAGGTAGCAGATCTTAAATTACCTAAAGAACCTACAGAGTGTCAGAGAAAAAGTGAACTAGCTGTTGATTCGGGGCCACTTATCTGAAATCCTTTCAAGAAAGCAAAATATCTTCTGAGTTTATTACCACTGAACTAGCCCCTTAGTCAGTTTTGCAGAGAACTTAGTGCTGATAGGCAGAGGCTTCGTAAGCTGTCAGTGTGTAATAATGATCTGAACACCTCGTGTGTGCCTATCCTTTTCCTAAGACAATGTAAAGAAGTATTTGTACATACTTCCACCGATGCCCAGGTTTTTCTTTGAGACCTATGATGATTTAGGAAAAAGATGAAGAGGTTTTTGGCCTTTTTGCAGCATGTAGTTCTGCAGTAGGTACCAGAAATCCTGCAGATGATTTTTGAACAACATATTTTTGAAATTGGTGGAAGCTTTGCTAGAATAAAGATGACTTTTAGAAAGAGTCCGAATTGCAGACTCAGCTTTAGAGGGAAGCTCTTTTAGAGTCCTGAAGCAAAGGAGTCATGACTACAAATTTGTTTTTCTGTACAGTGATGGGTTAACGGAAGAGAGAAAATACAACCATATGGATTTTAGTGGCGTTCAGGATCCAGCTTCTGTAATCCTCATGTCTGTAGGCATGTATGAATGTTTGCCTTAACTTCCTTAGAGATGCTGAGGTGGCAAAGTGCAGAAGAGGGCCTCTAGACCTTAACCACGCATCCTGTGCATGACGAATGAGCAGAGTCTTATATTGTTTCCATTTAGTCTGGAGCCATGTCCTGCACCTGTGCAAACGATAGCTTTGGGAGGTAGATTTGGAGTAGTGCACCAGGTCAGAGTGTGGTGGTGAATCAGGCCAGCATTAGTGAGGCAGCATGTCTGGAGCTTTGCAGCACTTTAGTCTACCCTCATCCTTCAATTTAAAGACAACGGTTCAAGTTCTTTTCAGTACTGAAAAGCTTTAAAAGGAGGGAAGGTTTTGTGTAATCCCTAGGGGCCATATTAACTCCGTGTATGTGGCTCTCGTGCAGTGAAAGGTTTCATAGAATTTAAGAATAATACCCACAGCATGAATCACTAATGCCATTGCTGAGTAGCTGGGATCCAACCATGATTCTTGCATTTCTTGAATGTTGCTGCTACATCAATTTCTCGGGACATTTTGTCCAAACACTGGGTCGTTGATGGACAGGTCCGTGTTTGGCCTGCAGCATTACTCACACACTGCTGCTGTTAGTGGTGAAACTGTATAGCTTGGGTTCAAAACGGACTATAGGTGACAGCAGGTGTTCCATTACTCACTGTCTGATAACCCTTTTCTTGCCTCAACCCCTGCTGCCCAATACAACGTAACATATTGTGCCTGTAAACCTGTTATTGAATCTGTCTGTGACACTCACATAATGCTCTGTAGATGCCTGAGAAATTCTGGTGGGACTTGTAGCTAGCTCTTTGAAAGGTCCATGAGGATACTGTGATTTTCTATATGGTCTGCTTTGCTAAAACTGGATTCCCAAGCATGGAGCAGCAGGTGATGAAGAACTAGTAGCAGTTTGATCTTTTGCAGTACTTTGGTTGAGGATCTCAAGTTGTTTGCACACATTACATTTGTCACAACACAGATGGATGATGAATCTGTAAATGTCTCCTTTCTAGGATATTGTGGGCTCAGTATATGCTAACAGGTATGTTTCACAGATGGTCTGCAATGAAGATTTTTGCGATGGCGGCCCACTCGTGCTTACCTGTTTTCAGGTGTCCTTGGCACTGCACTCTGTAGGCCTTTGCAGAGGCGGAGGAAACAACCTATTGTCTTAGGGTGAACCTCGTTTAGGTGGTTTTAGTGCCTGGTAATGTATCCCCATGAGCAGAGTCTGTAGTGTGGAGTTATCCCCTTTACTGCTTTCCAAAATACAGGCAGATTCTTCTGCACTCACCTTGGGTATAGCTATTTCAAAGCTGTTTGTAGTTTGGTTATATTTGTGGAAATCTGTATATTTATTTCTAGCAAGTAATTGATTTCAGTTCATTTACTTTTTGTATGATTGTGTCTGTTTTTTTCTACAAGAAATTGTATTTCTCTCCTTTTCCTTTATATGCATGTACAATAGTTAATATATGTCTGGTGTGACCTCAGTATTCATGAAGTGTCCGTAGTGAATGTCTTAACTGAGCGCTTTTTGGTTGTGGGAGTAGGGAAGCAGAGAAGGAATTCTTTCTTACTCTTTATCCATCACTGATTTCTAAGAGAATTCAATACTTTTTTTTTTTCCTGTTTTGTGAACCAGGCAAGATGCTGTACATTTCAAGCAGGTACTTAATATTCACAATCTTTTTTCGTTGTATGGAATATTAAAAACCTTTATATAAGGACTGTGAATTCAAATATGTAAATGGGCACTTATTTTATTTGTGATATCAAGGTATAATATTTTCTTAATGTTAAATTAACTAGTGTAGGCCATGGGAAGACACCTTGTATCGTACTGTGTTCTGTAGTGGCTGAATATCAACAAGATATTCAGAAGAAGCCAAAAAGACTTCTCTTCAGATGTGAATACAATTGGAAACTATTGCTGAGAATGACTTTTGTCTGATGTTTCAAAAATCTATTGCTATTGTCAATAAAACATACAATCCTTGATCCAGTGTATTGGGTGGGATGCCATCAAGAGGCCTCTTAAATTCAATGTGCCAGTCTACTGGCATGCTACTGTTGCTGTCTTATAGAGAAGGCTGTTTGTTATATCTTGCTTTTATTAAATACATTGCACTGTACTAGTCTGGAAGTTTATTGAGCACCTGTTCAGGATAAAGTGCTGGCACGGTACACAATACAAATTGCTATATAATGTTACCAATGATAGAGGCTCTGGAAGCATACTACAGTACTTTGAAATAGGCAGAGTCTCATGCCATTCCAGCTTGCTTCCAAGAAAAAAAAACCCCTTTGACTCCAACAAGATAACGTGCCTAGATATGAAATTCATCACTTTAAGCAATGAGAAGCTGCCATAGCATTGTAATTGTTCCATCTTGGGTGCTATGCCCAGCTGCAGATGTCTTTAGACTTCGTTTCTTTAGATAAGAAGAAAATCTCAGTCTGCAGGTTTGCACATGACTGTTGTAGTACTGGCATAAGCTCCTGAAGAAAATAGCTTACTGTAAGAAAACCCGTAGGTCCTTCTGTAGTGATAGTGTTAAAAGACACTGATGTGAAAGCAAACAAGACATGGCTGTCTGTGAATTTAATCTTGAATTTTTGTAGTCTTATATGTGACAGTGTCCAGAGTTTGGCAGGTTAATCATGAAAAGAAGAG
Source organism: Struthio camelus (assembly GCF_040807025.1). Taxonomy (NCBI): domain Eukaryota; kingdom Metazoa; phylum Chordata; class Aves; order Struthioniformes; family Struthionidae; genus Struthio; species Struthio camelus. The sequence goes on from NC_090945.1 coordinate 24,734,787, forward strand.
TGATGTCTATGCACTTTACTGCTATTGAAGATGCTGAAGCTCTCTTGACAAGGAAAAAGTGTTGAGGTGCTTTGGAAGGTCAGGCTTTGGAAGGACGTTTTCCTTCCTTGTGAAGGTACACTCTGAAAACTACTACTACTGTGTGTCTGGATATATATACACAGATACCTTCAGGCCTCATGGAAAGCAAAGAAATATCTGGAAGATGCTGCTACACTGTATAGCTAGCAAGAATGATATAGTTCAGAAAACTGAGACAGATCCTGAGTATCAGGAATTGGTACTGGATGCAGAAGGCTGTGAGGACTGTTTAGATTACAGGAAGCAAGAAGAACAGACAAATACTTAGGTCTCTACTGTAATAAATATTTCTGACTCCCATACACTATTTTCTACTCTGTTCTATATATATAATGTGGAATTCCTTACTGGCGAATAAAAAAGGGCAAAGATTCTTTTATAGTTGTGACTGAAGTTTTCAGCTAAGATGCATGAAAACCTCTGTGATTTTTTTTACAGACCCCGCATTTTATGCGGGGCAAATAACTTGGATACTATTGATAATTAAGTACTTCTTTCTGTTTTCCGTATGATGGATTTTCTGTAAGGATAGACACTGTCTGGGAGAACTGTGAGCATGCACTGAACAAACTCTTAGAATGGTTTATGAAATTTAGAAGACTTTGGAAAATAAATTTCATTAATCACCTGCTGGTCCTTCTGTAGAAAATCTGTATTAACTAGACATTGTAAGTATATTAAAATTTCCAAAAGCTCTATAGTAGCAAGCACCTGCAATTTCGCCAGTGCTGGCAACCTGCTTTTCATATTCAAGCTGCTTCTGTAGCAATCTGATCTCAGATAGCTTTGCTGTTTGCTGTTCTTCCTCAAGTATTTGCAGACATTACATACATTTACATAATTCATCATAAAAACTTCCTAATTAGGCTTATGATGAAGAGTTAAACATCTTTCTAGCCGTAACAACTGTAACAAAACTGTTTAGATGAATTCAAAAGTTTTTGCTATAAAATCTGGCAAAGACCTTTCTAATCCATGACACAGTCTGACAAATGAGGCAACTACCTATTTTGAATATACTGTGACTGTATTTTCTTGAGTTTAACCAGGATGTATGTTTTTGGCTTACATGATTTTGTTGTGTTGAGTGGTGAAAGTTATATTTACCCTGGAATGTTAATTTAGTATTATTTAATATGGACAGCATACTAGTGGCAGTAATAATAACGCTGCTATGAAGAATGACTGGCTCTTACTTAGATTTTTTTAATGCATAGGTCTCAAGTGCTTTTCAGAGGAAGTTATAATAGTCTGTGTACAGAATATGTATTTGTTATATGGTGTTAGGAAGTTTATGGCTTGCAGCATAGGAAGAAATGGGAGGAGGAAGGAAGAGTGGCTTATATTCTGTGAATCTCACTGGAAACAACTTTTATTGGATAGATTGGAGGGCATTAGATGTTACTGAACAGGGCTCATATATGGTCCTGTATTTTCATTACCTTATTCTTATTTCAGAACTGGGAAAATTGAGGCTCAGTGGAGAACATGTCTTACCTGTAGGTCATTTTAGACAGGCATTAGGCAAGGCCAAGGAGAATTCCAGGTTTATCAGTCTCAGAGAGGCCTTCTGAACCAAACAGCAACACTCATTTCTGGCTTTTGTATTTGTTGCCTTTTATTTTTAGAGGAAAGTTTATTTATATCTAGTTCTGCCTTGGAAGAAGGAAAACAATAGCGTTTTTGTGAATGCATGAATAATAAAAATCATTGTTTGGTTATAGGGTGCTAGTGGCATTTAGTAATTGTTCCATAAGTGAATGAACATTCACATTGCCTATTGCAATAAAGAGCACAGGGAAATCTGTTGAACAAATTAACAGCAATAACATTAAAGACTATGAAAAGGAAGCAGCTGAAGAAGAAATCTGGATTTTTTTCTTTCTGTGGTGACATTTCTGTGGGTAATCAAGACCTAAAAGGCACAAAACTTCTCTCCTTCCTCCCCTTCCCTGCCTAATGGTTCTTTAATAGGTCTTGAGTAATGTAGCTATTACCTATCGGTCAAAGTCCTCTGCAGAGAATTCAGAAGAGCTGCGAGAGCATTAAGCTGAATGGACTGCCTCTAGTGAGCCTCTAAATGAGCCTGTTGCAAATTTTTTTGTCTTTCCATCTATCCTCATCTGAAGATGCTTGATCCTAGTACAGCTTTCAACACCGTTGATTTTGACATACTTTTAAATACTTGCGGAGTTCTTCCATTCTGTCGATTCTGTTACAGAGTAATTTTAATGATGCATATCTGACGCAACAGCAGTACCTGTCTAAGCAGATGTTTTTTTTTAGACAGGAATTAATGCCATCTTCCACAGCCATTTATCTAGATCTGCCATTACTTAGTATGTGTATGCTGCCTTAATGTCAAATTGCTCAGACGTTTGTTGTCTTTCAGTTTTCTCACAACATTGTCTGAATCAAGTGTGCCATCTAATTCAGTTAAACTTGCTCAGGTGGCAGAGAACTGAGAGCCATGTTCAGTGTTAATGTACTTTGCTTTTTTTTCTGGTTGTTTTTAAGTGTTAACTTGGGTAGCTTAATTGTTTGCTCTCACCAACAGGTCATGTTAGTACATCAGTGAGGTATTGCAAGTAACAGCAAAAAAAATCATTTTTTTTCCCTCAAAAATTCTTGATGTATTGTAGTGAAATCTCTAAACTTTGTAATGTTTGCTTTCTTAATATTTGCTCCACTGTTTTGTGTGTGTGACATCTGAAGATCTAAAAGACTTTCAGATTTTGCATTATGTGATCTGTAGAAATGGGCTACTTCTAGATCTGCTAAAGCTTTCTTCGCTCTCTCTGCATGTATGTGTTTGTATGTATGCACGTGAACTCTAACACTATCTGGTTTTTGGCTGAAGCTGAAAGGCCCCAGTAAACCAGTGTTTTTGCTGAGTCTTCTTGATTTGGATAGGCTTTTGGTACTTGCATTAGTATCCCTTTAATTAGGGCTGGTATTGTTGTCTTAATTCAGAAGTGACATTTTGACTTTGGTGTTTAGCAGATGATTATGACCTTGCATTATCACCTGTGGAATACTGCCAGACTTTAGCATGCTTGTTCATTACTGACACTGAAGAACTTGTCTATGCCTTTATTCCATCCAAGAGAAATTATTCCAATGCTCTGATGTCTGCCTTGCCAAGTAGGTTTATATGCAAACTCTATCTTGTTCCAAACACTGTTGCCAAGTTAGTATTTTGTTCAGGAACATATGAGTTCATACCACTGATTTTGGTACCTAAGTAAAGCTATTGTGTACCCCCCCCTGCCAAGAGCTCTGCATGCACATTGTTCTTTTAATGAAAAGAATACTGGACAGTTTCAACAGGTCTGTGGCCCTTACTAGGACAGGGTTGTAACACTGGTAGAAGAAGAACGATCAGACTTCTTAGTCTTAATTTAGCCCTCTGACCTTCTGACTCAGCCACACAATCCTTGAAGTTTAAATTAAGCTTTAAAAAGAAGACATTTTTATTGAAGCTTAACCTTGATGGGGATTATGAATATAACTTCCCATTATATTGGGCATATAACTTTTTCCTTTCTCTAGTAAAATGCAACACAAAACCTCATAACAAAGTGCTAGTGTTTAACTTCCTGTAAAATCTACTTTCAAGATATTTAAGCACAGCATCGTGTAGCTTAGTGCTTTTCAGCATCCCATTCTGTTGAGACACTGTTAAGTCATACTCTCCAGTTTCATGAAGAGTGAAAGATGTCTGTAAATTGTGGTTTATTCCATTCGTGACACCTTGAATGTGTCACATCTGATCAGGTTAATACTATAACTCTTGTTCAAACACTTGTATAAAGAACAGCATTTCAATGTATTCAGCTCATGATGTGATTCTCAGGGCCAGGTTTTCACTAACTCGTCAGATACTGAACATACCAGGCTCCTCACAGTTTGGCCTGCAGGATAAAGACCAAAGAGTTAACTGTTTCAGTGTTTCCAAGCCTGTTACCTGTTAGTGTCATTACACTTGCAGTGTTAGTGCCACTTATCCATAAACTCTAGATTTTGGTTGTGCTTTTAATCATGATTAAGCTACAGTTGCATTTTGCAGATGGGCATCCACAGCAGGTTGCCCTGTTCAGTCAGATGAGTTTCTTTCTTAACTGGCTTACATCCATGTACACTCTTATACATGGACACCATTAGAAAACTATGCTGTTATCTCAGAGAATCCGATTAACTTGAGGGACTTAAGTACCAGTATAGTTAGTTTTGACTCTTTGCATGTGGCTGAGTAGGCAGATATGTAAAAACATTGCTAATATCTTTATTTCACTCTCTGAAAATATTGTAAATAAAATTTGCAACTAAATCCTGAAGCATAAACAATATCAGGTTATAAGTAACTGGTGATACTTTTTGTTGATGTAGTTTGCTTGACTTCACTATGAAAAATGCATTTATCTCAGGTTTGCGTACATTTTGGTTTTTAAGGGTCTTTAAATCTTTTTTACACACTGGCATGTGTAAATTATTATGTGTCAGAGGACAGGAAGCATTCTAATGTATTAGGAAGAATGTTTATTAGTTTGTTTTTTTCCTCCGAGACTGAACTAAATCTCAAGGTCCTTGCTTTTTATTCAGCGCTTGCCCAAGTAAAGTTCCCTCGGTTCACAGGAAGATTTGCCTCAGTCAAAGCTGATAATGCCCTCTGGATTTACCTTTAAGTAGGAAGCTCTTCTGTGTGTATACTTGACTCTGAATGTATATTTGTGTATCTGGCTGTCTAAAACGATTGATCAACTCCATGTGCTTTGCTAGAGATGAATTTTTGTTACTTATTTGTATTGCTGGTCCATTTTCTTTGTAAGGGTAAAGAATCATCTGTATAAAACAATACGAACAGTCATTAGATTTTTGGAGTCTTTATTATGTCATGAGAAAGACCTTGATAAAAGAAAAGGGCACAGGTTCCACCTGTGAAAAGGCAATAATAGAGTGGATTAAGTTCTTTTAAGGTTCAACATGGGGTTACAGTTGGCTGACAAAGTTACAGCACTGGATGGTTTCCAATCTGCTGAAGATACAGCTGGTCACAGAGAAGCAGCTGAGAGCATCCATTCCCTTGAGCTGCTTTTTGCAAGCTCTCTAAGCATGGGGCATGTTCTAAGCTTTACATTTTTATTAGAATTTTTTAAACACTTTAAAAATAATTGGAAACATATGAAGCAAGTGATGCGAGTTTCTATAATAATAAAATAAACTGTCATCCTTTAGTTCCTTAATCTTATTCTGAGCCAGATCTATTATAGCTTTATTCAGATGTTGTCTTAAATTATGGAAGAGACATCTATAGTAAGAATAATCCAAGTCTTTGTTGTTTTGACAGGTACTGAAGTGGGATTTTTTTTTTTTTTGTGGTTATCCAGTGCACTTCCAACTCAGCCTCAAGTAAGGTATGAAGAGTCAAAAACACACTGCTAGATTTCATGAAGGAAGACTCACAAGAGCATTTAGAACATGGGATATGTTGAATACACGTTATACTGTCTTTGAAGACTTAATTTCACAGTATTCTTTTCAGGCAAGCTTGTTGTTGAAATAGTTGAGACTAAGGAGCAGAATATAGCCTGAGGTAGTGAAAACATTTTACTGTTATGTGCCAGGTTGGATATATGTCTCCTTAGGAATCCACAGCCAGTATCACTGCAAAAGTTCACAGGCAGCTGTAAGATGTAAACCAAAAAGAATAAATTACTTCCTTTTCATTAGTTTGTTCTTTTGCAGTTGAGTCCCTCCTGTGTTAATGGAGACAATGTATTTTAAAGGATATGTATATAATTTGTTTAGTAGAGGAGATGCTTTTTTTTTTCTACATTAGTAGAGGAGATGCTTTTGTAGAAGAAAGTGGACATTTGGTTTTTTCAAGTATGGCAGTCCTGGCACTACTTTTACTTATTTATTTGTGCTTGTAACCAGCAGTTGTGTTGTAGCTGTAGTAATGTTATGCAATAGAAATGTACTGAACCTTTTAAAGCCAATGATTATTTTTTGTAATTAGAACTAACTTCTGCAGCTGTCACTAAGCTCCTCGTCAAATGATATATTTATTATGTTAGAAATGAGAGGAAGCACGTGAGTAAGACTTTGAAAGCAATATGTTCTGCTCAAGGTAGGGTTTTATATTTAAATGGGTGGTCAGCATGTGTGGGTTAGACTAAGACTATTGCAGTATCAGTGTGCCTGACTAGTTATGTGCTGCCTTTAATCCCATGGTATTGTATTTCATTGTCTCCCAGTGCACTGCTGTCACAACTGAAACAAAAACCCTCTAAATTCAATGAACACTTTAATCTGTCATCATAATCACGAAAGTTGTGTCAATCACGGCTTAGAAGTTAAGCATGCAGATCAAGTCTGTAGTAAGAGGAGACACCTGGACTCCACAATGTAAATGGAGATAGCTTAGGATATTAAATATTTACTTCACTTGTATTTCAGTGCTTTAACTGAATATGTTGTTGGCGTTGTTGTTTGATATCTTTAAAAATCTAGAAATTACTGTTTTAAGCTTGCACAGTTATGTCCCTCCTATGTTAATCCAGACAAAATATTCCAAAGCAAATGTATTCAGTTTATTAGTTTTCCCTTTTTGTACATGAATCGACTATCAGTAGATGAGATGCTTTTATAGGTTATCCAGAATAAAGTGTGACAGTTGGTTTTGGGGAGTAATCAACTTCACTGCTATTGCAGGAGAAAATTTTTAGAATGAAATTAAATTGACGTGAATAATTTCATGGTAGAAATTCTACTTGTTTGTGTCAATATTTTGGATTTTAGACTTGCTCCTGAAGTGACAAGAAAGACTAGAAAATGTAGAAATTTTTTTTAACTTGTAAATTAGTTAAGTTAGACCACTGCAGACTTAAGAGACGCTAAAACTGAAAGTGATCATAGTGACTTATGTGTGCTGAGCTCAGCTACAGCTTGTAAACAAGTGTTTTTGGTGAACCATTTCTTTTATATCATTCATTTCAAATGCTGATTAAAATATATTTAATGGTTAGGTAATACAGTAACAACTTTAGTATCATATCCACAGTATATAAAATGATAGACTTTATATCCTCTCAATGAAATCTAGGTCAACATTGCTAGTACTGACAGATAAAATGTTAGATTAAATCTATTTTAAAAGTTGATACACTTTTCTAGAAATGACTTTATTTTTGTATTTCCGGTAACAATCATAGAAAAATTGAAAATGGAGGGTTGTACTTTGGCTTCAGAGTAGTTTGTGGTATTTTAAATGACAAATCTTTTAAAAATAACTTAGAGTGAAATTTTCAGAAACACTTATATTAGTTTAAATCTATATTCATTGAAGATTATAGCAAAACTCTCAACCTATGATGAGTACTTTAGGGTAATCTGACCCCATAATATCATTGATCCTTAGGTACTTTTACTTTCACTACTGTCAGTGGAACAACATTATTGACTATAATACGTGTTATGAGTAGGTGGCCTTCCATTGTTAGCATTGCCTCTCCCTCGCTGTTGTGAGATTCAGTTTTCAATTGCTTATTTTTTTGCCAAAACTTAACAGCAGGCTGGTGGTGTTCCTTTTTAAAGAAGGCTAGCTGTTTAAGACTGAAAATTAAAGGACATCTATCCTGGCTTTGCCTGTTCTTTGTGAATAAATCCTTATGTAGCCATGATTTGGAATGAAAGATTGAAATTTAACCTTGACTGCTATTTTTATCAGGGTTATGACCTTCTGCTATTGCCATGTGGGGAAAAAAAGACACTCCAGTTTCACAAAGTGATAAGCCTTTGAAAAATCATCATTTTCCTATGCTTAGCGCAGTCCATGTTCACGGTAAAGTGAGCCATACTGGCTGCTCCAGTGCAAAACCAGCCGTCTCTGTAATATCTCCCCAGAGCACATAAGGGGTCTGTGTAATAGGTATGTGGATGCTTGAATGGGACTTTTCTCCAGCTGGTGCACCTAGCTGCTGTTATACTGGGCTGTGAGCTGAGAGCCACATAGCCAGCAAGAAGAAGGGATAAGGAAAAGAAAAATCACATTGATGAAATGCAGGGAACCCTCAGAGGAGGTAATGACCAGTCTCCTCTGCATATGCAAGACCATATGCTTATGGAAAAAAATCACTAAAACTGAGTATAATTGGATGCAAGTAACATAAAAACCACAGCCAGGATGGATGTTATTACATGTATAGTGCATTCTGCAAAGAATAGTACCTGCCATTTACTGGATGTGGGACTGCAGTGACCAACACTGAAAGTCCTTACTTTTCAGCAGCATTACCTGAAATGCTGCAGTCTTGCTCTGTCCTGTTCTATAAACTGTGTTACTGTGTAGCAACTAGAGAAAGACTGACTCATTCATGGGCATCAGGGCAGGCTCTAGACTTAAGATTTTGCATGTCCAAAGCACTGCATTTGAGAAAGAAGCTGTATTTTCCACTGTTGTTATGTTGTTGTTGTTTGCCATTTTCCTGATGGCAAAACTTTGAACTGAAATATGAAGTGACTTCCTAAAGATAGATGCGATATTAGTTTTTAAGAGCTCTTAATTCTGAAGCCTTTGCTTTGATACAACTACAATTGTACAATATAGTTACTCAACCATCCGGTGTGGTTGCATGTCCTCAGAAAGGGTCCAAATCTGTCCCTAAAGGACATGTAAATTCCGCTGAGGCCAAAGAAGAAGAATGTAATTCTGATATCTTATTTCTTATTCCATCGATGTTAATATTTGAAAAAGTAAAATGAAATTTGAATAGTTTTTCTTCTATATAGCAAAGGCTTTTGTATCATAAGGCCAACTATTGGTATGGCGTGATAATAATACAGTGGAATGGCAAGTTGAAATGATGAGAAGACTTTAATGCCTTGCTAGTATAGAATAGCTACCCCTACATACTTCAGCTGTCCCTCAGCAATATGTGTCAGCCAGGTGATAGCAGCTATTTCTGTGTTTGCAAAGATGACCATGCATGCATGGAGTGTTATATGTTCATTAAAATAGTTTAGTGGCTTCACCACTAAAGTTTAGTATGCAAGACCTAGCTAACTGTTCCAGGCCGTGCTGCTACTGGGAACTGTTTCAGTCAAACTGCCTATGCAAGATAGATCATAATTCTAGCTGGTGCTAGCTGGACACAAAAGCCATGATCTGAAGTGAGTCTTTTTCTTGGATTGTCTTATAAATGTGAATCTTGATCTTTGACAGTGTTTTAGGTATCATCAATGGCAAATGTTCCGCAACAGCACTTCAGTGGTAGTGTAGTAAGCTGTGAAAAATGCAAAGTTAAAGAGCCTATTTGTTCTGTGATTTACCAATGAGTGCCTTCCCAAAATAAGGTTGCATAGGCAACAGTGTCCTCCATCTCAGTCCTCATCTTACTAAAGGGAGGAAGGAGGAAGGAGAGAAAATGTCAGTATGATTAAACTCTGAGCCTGTAGTGCATGCACAGTAGTCCTGTAATTCAGTAAAGGTTTACATTTTATGTATGAATAGGCCAGTGAAGGCACTTCTAAAACTACAGCTGTGGCAAAGGACATGACCAGGGTATTAGTATACATAAGGATGATGTGTAATGCAAAGTATGCTGTAGGTCTGTTACATAAACTAGTGGTGCCATTTCTGCTTTAGCATTTTGTATGGTTTAAGTCACTATTGTATAGAACATTAAAATGACAGCAATGAAAAACATGAGGGGGGAAAAAAAGCAAACTGGGTTAGTGGAAGACTCATAGGCAGAGCAGCTATCATCTGTGTTAATAAGGTCATGTGTGATCTCTGTAGAAAGCAGGTAACACACCTTAGCGTGCTATGAAGATACATGTAACTGATGTTTTATGTAATGTTTAATGAGTTCAACTCTCCAGTTTGGGCTAGGAGCTGATAGGTAACAGAGCAACTAGAAGGGGAAAAATCCCTTAAGCGCTCAAACATCTAGCCCCAGGGAGCACCATCAGTAGCATTCCCAAAGTTCCTGGACAGCTTCAGCCTGCCTAAGCAGGTGTGAGCTGGGGAGACAAAATCTGACTTTAAACATGCAAAGTGCCTAGGTCTGAACAGAACCAACCAGGTGATCCACATTTGTGACAGAAGTCTGTATCTGTGAGGAGTGTAGGTGGAGGGAGGTGGAAATGGAAGTTGCACAATATATAGGGTAATACTCAAAAGACAAGGTTGCTATGAACTCTCTACTGCAGCTCTTATGGTGGGAAAGCATCTTTGGACTTCTAGGTTAGATGGACAAATAGAAAGGGGTTCAGTGGTTAACTGTAGCGAATAATTGAATTTTGTGTGCGTTTTGCTTGTCAAGGCTTGTCTTGTACTTCATAGTTGATGATATCAAGTTTGCTTAAATTTTTGCCTTTGATTTCATTTTGAGTCTGTGTTACAGCCCAAGATGAATCAGAGTGAAGTTTGCAGATTTAAAGTGAGCTGTCCTTAAAGAAGTTATGAAACTAAATTTCATAAACTTAGAAATTAAAAAATGTGCATACAGGCAGTTCTTGGGAAGAAGACCTGCTCTTGGGAAAGTGCTTGGGAAACCATGGACTGAGAGATGCTTCCTGCCAGGCTCAGCAGGAAAGGCGCTGTCAGGCTGTTCATCACAAGGTGCTGGCTTCTGGAGCAGAGCTCCTCTGCTGGAGGTGGATTAGTGCTCCTCCTTTAAGGAGCTATGTTGGAGGTGTACGCTTCAGGACTTTAGATGAACCATGAGGTGTTTCAGCCTTGTCATGCTAAAAGACTTACTGGAGAATCAGAGAAAGCTCAGAAAAAGGTAATGATAATGACCGATGATATGGAGAAAATTCAGATGAAGATAGCAAAATGGGGTATGTTCACCTTAGAGGGCACATAGGAGAGCATAATAAAAGCATATTAAATGCCAAAATGGATTCAAGAAACTGAATAGGGAATATGTTTCCCAGTCTCATAACAGGCTACAATGAAAGATCTGTGATTTTACACGACAGTAAACGTAACATTGATAAAAGGAAACAAATACTTCTTGAAGTATTTGTTTACCTTGTGGGGCATATCACAGAATTGTTTAGGTTGGAAGGGACCTCTGGAGATCATCTAGTCCAACCTCCCTGCTCAAGCAGGGTCACCTAGAGCGTATTTCCCAGGATCACATCCAGACGGGTTTTGAATATCTCCAGGGAAGGAGACTCCACTACCTCTCTGGGCAACCTCTTCCAGTGCTCAGTCACCCTCACAGTGAAGAAGTTTTTTCTCATGTTCAGATGGAACTGCCTGTGTTTCAGTTTGTGCCCGTTGCCTCTTGTCCTGTTGCTGGGCACCACGGAGAAGAGTCTGGCCCTATCCTCTTGACACCCCCCGCTCAGATACTTGTACACATTGAGGAGATCCCCCCCTCAATCTTCTCTTCTCCAGGCTGAACAGGCCCAGCTCTTGCAGTCTTTCTTTGTAGGAGAGATGCTCCAGTCCCCTCATCATCTTGGTAGCCCTCCGCTGGACTCTCTCCAGGAGTGCCATGTCTCTCTTGTCCTGGGGAGCCCAGAATTGGACACAGCGCTGCAGGTGAGGCCTCCCCAGGGCTGAGTAGAGGGGGAGGATCACCTCCCTCCACCTGCTGGCAACACTCTGCCTATATTGTCACATACAATTTCTTACGCCAAAGATTTTCGAGGCTGAAGGAAAGAACAGTTAGACATCAATATGGCCATAAAATTAATGCAGAATGATAATACTGATGATAACATTTTTGGAAATGATATTGCCTTTTATGCTTCAAGTATGTTTAACTGTAAGATAAGAAAGAGAGAGTACAAGCATGTGTATGCACAATTCTGGCTATTTTGCAGGTGATAATCATAGGATTAATTCAGCTCCCTCAATTATATCTAGTACTAGCCACGTGATGGACTAGATGCCTCTAATCAGATGGCATTTAGTATGTACAGAAGCAGTAAAAGAATAATCTGACCTGGACAGGTCAGATTTCTCTGCTGTGGATCAGATACAGTGATTTTGGCATTTCCTCAGCCAAGTTGCGTAATGGCCTGACTCATATCCAAGCCCTGCAATGCAGTGATGTTTCATGGTGAGCCAAAAAAAAGGGATGTAGTATGTGTGAAACAATGAGTGTTATTTATCCAGCTAAGGCTTGAAGGGAGATAGATAATTGTATGAGGTAGGAAATTCAAACAGGCTGTCCCAGACAGGCTGAGGTACAAAGCAGAAGACTGACACACCAGGTGGGATGAGTATGCAGAGTGGGAGGAAAGAAGAATCCAAGCTTTACACGAGCTAAAAAAGTTGAGAAAAGAGGGAAGAGGGAAAAGGCTGGTGAAGAAGGTTGGCATAGATCCATGTAGTGTTTGTGAGTAAGAACATACTTGACTCTGGAGACAAAAAATCTTCTCCTTTCTTCCCTACTTGGAATGGAATTGATGACAATGCTATGAAAAAGGACCCTGAATGTGTCTGTCGAATTTCATGTTGGCCAGAAATCCATCGGATAAGATCTCAGCCTCTTTGGATGTTTCAGTACTATTTGCTGTACTTGGTGACCATTTCAGTAGGAGGAGGGTAGCATGACAGAGTAGTTAATCACACAGCATTAATTAGAGTCACCATTGTGCTTATGGCATGCATATTTCACAGGAATAGGTTTTACGCTCAGCAGCTGTCACTGCCCTGCTGCCTACCCATGTCAGTGGCCTGCAATATCACTTGGCACTCCTGCTCCTATGGCTGCAAAATAAAAAGGTGTTGTTTTGTTAGGGAGGCTGTTCACTCCATGTGAGCAGCGCTAGATTGGCTCCATTCAGTGCAGTCCAGCAAGTCAGTTTTGAGTATGATTAACAGGGAGAAACATGAAATGGAATTAAATGATGGCAGCTAAGTTGCATTCTGGAAGTGGAACGAGAGAGCTGAATCACTAGCAAATAGGGTGATGGAACTTGAAGTGCAAAAGCAGAAGTTATTTTGCCAGCATGATAGTCTGGTCAGAAAGGATAGTTTGGGTGGTTTGATTGGATGTGATCCTGGGAAATATGCTCTAGGTGACCCTGCTTGAGCAGGGAGGTTGGACTAGATGATCTCCAGAGGTCCCTTCCAACCTAAACCATTCTGTGATTGGTTGGTTTCAGCTGACTTCTAGGTACTTCAGTCACATGATTTTAGCAAGTTCGGCGTAGTTTTATGCCTAATGCTCCTAAAGTAATTCTATTAACTTCAAAGTTGGTCATATGTACTCTGAAAATGCTGTTGAGCCAGTCCTCTTTTCTGACTCGTGACAGACAAATTTTTATGTTGCTGTAAAATACAAGAGTGAAAAAGATGTTCTTTGAAACAGCCAGCTGAATATTCTTTTTTCCGTGTACATATGGAACGTTCATTGCCTTTAATGGAAGGGGTGTGTGTGTGCGCGTCAAATGATATTTGAGCAAAGTCTCTGTGTAAAATGGAACAGGATTTTGAACCTCTTCTGTTATCCTTTGGTTGGCGAACTGGTTTAACATACGAGCTTTACACTGTACTTCCTTCTGAAATTATGACACGTGATTTTTCAAGATCAGTTGATGACCAATTGGCAAAGCATTTTGACATGCCAGGCAGGTACAGATAGAAGAACTGTAGATCTCAGGCACCAAATATTATTTTTGTTTGTTTGTTTTTTTCTTTGTATCTGCTGCTTTGAAAGAATAAGTTGTTTGCTGTAACTACGTTGAGAAACAAAATAATACAGCTAGTGCTGGTGCTTTGTGCAGGTGCCACCTGTAGTTCTAAAGGTGAGGTGGATTGTTTTGAAAGACTTGACTGATATGACATGACTTCTCCTTCTAGTTTGGGCTGCTTAAGTACTGAATATATCTCCTTGACAGCATAGGAATGTTCTTTAGAAGGTCAAGAAAAAGTTAGGTAGCCAAAGCTTAAGACATGTTGTGTTTTATCTGTCTCTATGTTTTCAAGATCCTTAGCTAGTATGAAGCATTGTAACCCAATCTACATCACTGATTTACACCAGTTAAAAACCTTACCCCTGTTTTCCCAGTGTTTCATAAATGTGCATCATTGCAACCTAAATTATTTCTTCTATAACTAAAAATATATCTGGAAGCGTTATTCTTATTTTAGGCTTCTGATAGGTCAGTCACTTCCTTTGGTGCAAGGGCAACCTATTCATGCTTTTGGAATGTTCATTTTTAGAAAGTGGATGGAGAACTGAACTGAAGAAAATTCCTGCCTTCACTGTCTGATGCGTGAACAACATAGACCATTTTATCTTTTCTGTGTCTTCAATAAATTAATTAGGTCCTGACTTATCTAAGACTTTTTCCTCATGATTCAAACCCAAGCACAGGAAAAATGCAGTAATAGATCTTAAAAGTGTATATTTTCCATCTGTTGTATCTGATCTGAAAAACGTGCATAGATTTAAAATTAAGATTTATGATGTTCTTAACTATTGTCCTGGACACATAGTAAATATAAACAAATTAAGCTAGATGCTTTCATCTGTTAACAGTTGCTTTGTACAGTTTTAGTTGCTTGAGGCAGCCTTAAAGCCAGGTTAAGTGCATAGCTGAGTCATTCTCCAGCGTTAAGTTGACATGTTGGCTCCTGCCTCTTAAGCTATGTGACTTTTTTGATAGGTGGCAAGGCATGTAGTGGAGCAACTTCAATAATGCTCTGCTTTCCTCCAGTAAAAAGTGGCTCCTATTTAGCAGTATTAAAATAGGAGATTAACTGCAAACCTCTGGCACTGCTATGCACATAGAGGACAAATTATTAAAACAAACAGCCACCACTTTGAGGCAGCCTCTTCAGGACAATAGCAGTAATCTTGCCATAATCTGTCGATATTACTGGTTTGGAGCACTGTAATTTGGGATTTCTGACTGCAAAAATTAGAATACCTCTTCCTGAGTTACTAGGAGATGAATGTCACCATAGTGGTGCTTAATATTTTGAAAATGTCTTGGAAAACCTGTCAATAATTACTTTCTTGTTTCTAACCTCTGACCTCTTTGTCATGGTAGTTATTTGGACAGCCACTCTATTCCTCAAAACTGAGCACAGATTTAAGGTTGAATTTGATTAATTCTGAGTGAAGGGTGGGTAGGGGGATTGCTTATAACAGACCTATTAGTGACTTTTACTGGTTTTTACTGCCTATATTTGAGTTAAAATATCAAGTCTAAAGCTGTTACCTAGCTCAAGTTCAGTTTGCTTTTTGTTTGGTACTAGTTCCCTATCGGTAGATAAGATAGCCAAAGCTTCTTCAGAAGCTAACATTTGGTGATTGAGGAAACAGATTTAGATAAATAATTATGTGTTTTTGAAACCTTAAAATCCTTTCTTTCTTTCATTTTCAAAATTCGATTTATAGATCCAGAATAGCAGTGGTATTAGTTTCTTGATGTTTGAATGAGAGAGAGAGAGAGAGAAACCTTTCTAAACTTTCCATTTGTAAAAATTGGATTCATTCATGTTTTCAGAATAACAACATTGTTTCACATATATCTTGAAGGTAAAACTGAGTTAAAAATGAAGACTAGTTGAATCTTCCAATATTTTCCTCCTTACCTACAGGTAAATCTAGTGAGCTTAAGAGAACAACTAGTGAACTTAAGAGAATGATGTATTGGCAAACTCAACTACTATGAACTAGCTTTTGCTTACTGCTCAGTATCATTAATCTGTATTAAGCTAGTTCTCTCCACTGAGATTCAAGTTTTTGTTTTTATTTTTAAGGTTTATACTTCTAATATGAAAAAAGTTTAGAACAGCCTACTGTTCAAATACTCTATGTTAAATACAGTTTAGCCACAGACATTTCTGGTAATGTTCTAGGGAGATTTTTATCCCGGGCCAGAAACTTCCAAGTGTTTATTTTGGATGCTGTATGTCTTATGCAAGCTGTAAAAGTCTGTGGTCCTGTTGTAAGATGACATTGTGCCTAGTATAGCTTTGTTCACTGTTCCTTCCCAAAATGAGTCTCCACCAAACCCTTCAATTAGTGTAAAATTGTGAAAAAACAAGAAGGAAAGATAGAAGGAAAATTAATATTTATTGCAAAACATACAGGCTTTTGATAACTGGAAACCCTTGGAACAACAGATAATGTTAACAGTCAACATTTAGAGAAAGCAGTGTATTCAGGAACACATGAAAGCTCATGCTTAAGTACTTCGCAAATGAGTGATGACCTTAAGTATGTGTGTTACTGTTTTTGTGGACTTGAACCATCTGTGAATAAAGAGCTTACAAATGCATTGTTTCATATTGATAAAACATTTTAGATAAATATATACAAATTATTTCATCAGATGCTAACCAAATCCCAACAGGAGTTTGTAAGATATGCCTCTCATTTCACAATTTCTAAAAGGTTTATAAAGGCCGCTGCCTAGATAGAGATTGGAGTAGTACAGACTTCAGAAAAGCTTTTAATGAGAGAAGGAGAAGTGCTTCATGTCACTCAATAGCTGCTAAGTACTGCTGGTCTGAAGCCCTAAAGGTCAGGGGTCTTGGTTTGATTTCATTTACGCCATTCATGCTGGCGTAAATCCAGGCCACTTCTCTTAATTTGAGTGGTGTGGTTACTTTGGAAATATAAAAATAATAAGCATTTATCTAGTCATTAACACTCACACATATTTCCATCTCATAACATCAAAATAGCAGCTTAGGAGGGATCAATGCTTGATGTCAGAACAAAGAACTGGACTCGAGCCCCTTTTTTGCCATCATTGTACCCAGCTACTAAACTGGCAGTTTAATGCTCTGGCTTCCTGGATGAAATTCCTTCCTTTCTAAAATTCACAGGTTGTGGTTACCAGTATAGTTTGGTAGTAGTGGCTAAAATGCCTTTTAGCTAATGGGAATCTCAACAGAAGACTTTGTAGTAGATGTGTGTGTTAGTGATACATGCACACACCCAAAAGTTTAGAAAAACAATCTTCTGCAAAACGGGATGAGGATATTTTCTTGTTACGTGTTGGAAAATGGGAGGAAAAAAGGTCATTAACTTGTAAAGAACCTTCTAGTTTTCTCCTGCACATCCTTATTTGTGGTCAGCCTGAAGTGCTGCATGGCCGTTTTTGTGAGTTTGGGGACAGTCAGTGAAATCCTCACTGAGGGCTACTACATAGGTGTATAGATGCTTGGGAACTCTAAATGGTGTAAGTGTTAGTTGGAAAAAAAAAAAAGTATATATGAAAACTTGTTACATGCTGTAACAAATCGTTACACGTGTAAGAAGTTTCCATAGGTATTTGTTGCAGAAACTGAAGTGTGTCAGGACAAAGTTGCAAGCTTCTTTACAAGGGAGTGGCATTTTTTTTCTTTTTTGCAGCAAATAACAGCAAAATATTCTTATTTTGTTAGTATGTTGTTCATAACGAATATCTGGTACTGTTCCTGCTTTGTATGGTGGTGTTGTCTTAAACTTTTGTTGCATTATGCCACCACTGCAGGTCATTAAAATGGAATGAGAAAGAAGGAGTTTAGTGAGGTTTATAATGTTGTGGTAGGAATTAAGATCTTAAAGGTAAGAGCTGCACCTGTATTTTTGAAATAAAAGTTTTCCTTTTATTTCTTTGCTGAACTAATGCTATTTCACATATATATTGGAATTATATCATCAAAATTTCTATTCAGGATCTCAGACTTAGTTTGCATCATGCATTTGGGGGAATGATTTGGCATGTGTGTAAATTTAAGAGGTGTGGGATGATGGTTCAGATGATTCACGCAATTATATAGGTGTTTAAAGTAGATGACAGTTGCTTACAGTGTGTGTTTGTACAAAAACACCCATGCACCTAATTTCTTTTGCAGTGAGTTTTAGCCAGCAGAGGTACTTGTACTTGGGCATGCTTTACTGCTGTGGAAATTCCCCCCAACGTTCTTGATGCTGTTCTGCAGCTTTGAGAATCCTGTCAGTGGGTCTCCCTTCAGAGCAGCAGCATTCAGAACCAGCACTCTGGTTCACTGTTATAGCTGTCACCTCTCTTCCTAGCTGCACAAGGAGAAACACAAGTGTGCTTTCCCTGCATTTTCAGGAAAAATCTGAGAAGGTCATCAAGAAGAGAGTAAAAATATAGTACTGCTGCTTGCAGTTTATAGAGGATGTTGAAAGTTGGAGAGGGATGCAGAAATGAGGGACAAACATGATTTTATTTTTTTCTTTATACACTTTAGAAGGCTTTAACTATAGAATATCAGTATCTCTGGAGAGAAGACCATGGATAATAAAAGATTCTTTAGCAACAGTTGCAACAGGAGCCAACCTGGTGTGTTAAGGCAAACAGAGCTTAAACAAAGCTATAAACCAGAAGCAAAGCACATTATGTGTTGTTAGATACTGCATGTCTAGAGTATTGCATAGAGTATTGAAGGGGAACGGGAAGCCGAGAGATGGTTTCACCATCCCTTGATGTTTTCAGATAAAGACTGGATGCTTTTTCCAGAGGATGTGCTCTAAACAAGTACTAATTGTTGGACTTAATATAGGAATAATTGAATGAAATTTAATGCCCAAAGATGAATTAGATTTGAGGAGACTGAAGGAGTGGTGTAGCAATTCTGAAGAACACACTTTTTGTGAAAAGGAAGGGCATAATTTCTTCTCTGGGGTTTGGGGTGAATAGCACAAAAATTAATAAGCTCCAATGCAGCAATTTAGAAATAAAGAAAAATATTATTGTCAGAACAGTGAAGCACTGGAAAAAATGCCTATGGAGACTGCAGAAACGATTTAGATGTGGTTGGTTTTGCCTTGAGAAAGGGAGATGAACTGGATGACCTCTCAAAGTTTCTTCCAGCCCTCTTTTTCCTGAGAGCCTGTGGTAGGTGATGTAGCTGTCCATCTTACCTTAAACTCTGAGTCTTATTCCAGTAACTTCTCACCCTGGCTCAGCTAGAGTCTCTGGAGATTATTCTTACTGTATTGTATACCCAGTCAATCATGAGCATCACTCATGTAATGCATCTGTTTAATGCCCTTATATCTAAATACAAATGTTATTCTAAATCTAATCTAAAGAAAAAAAAAATTACAGCCCACCCTCGTCCTCTTTTTAGGTCCTCCAGGGAAACGAGGTAAGCGAGGCAGAAGAGGAGAGACTGGTAAGTTTTCAATTTTGTAAGATTTGTTGTTGTTTGATGTCTGTGTGTTCTTGTGAGGGTACATACCCAGCATGCCTTCATTTTTTGTCTTTATTGCTTGTGTGCTCTGGAAAGAGAGTTCTGAAACGTTTCTAGTAGAAATTTGTGATCCTTGGCATATATCTGGTAGCCTTTCAGACAGTTTCTAGTCTTGGGTGTCATTAATTGGTAGCTGCGCTTCCTAATGCTTCACATGTTTGTAAACCACTGTAAGCATATTGTCGAGCCGTTTCAGTGTCTTCTCATGCCTGTGAAAATGGGAATAACTCCATATAAGTCAATAGTGAAAGTACTATAGGTTAGTGTAGTATCACACCCCCTTGGTTTAATTTTACAAGGAAAGAAATACATTAAGAATATTAACATTCAGAGAAATAATGTGATAAATAGACTACTCCATGAGAGAAAAGTAAAAATTAAGTTTTTCTGGAACGAAGGAAAACGTTCGATGGTTCATTATCTTGTACCAGGGAGTTTGCTGTTGAGAGAAGGTGACTATGGATGTGGAGCTTGACATTTCATTTGAGACAACATTGTGAGATGCTGAGCACCTCTTCCTGTTGACATTCACAGGAACTGGAAGTATTTATTACTTTGTGGGATTGATTCTTTCCTGAAGAATCCTGAAGGTGAACTTTCTAGAAGTAATGCAGGAGCATTTCTAATCTCCTTGGCTGTCTCTTGTTTAATCTGCCAGTTAGGAGAAACCCCTAATCAACTTGATCCTTGATCCTTAGCCTTTCCTATCTCTGTAAATTATTGTTTTATTCGGCTCTTAAAAACTATTTGCTGCTTTTCCTGCATCACCAAAAAACTGAAGCAAAGCCAAGCCATGCCAAAGGTTAATATAAATCACCTTGATGTTTCCATTCAATGTTAGATTAGTATCTGCTGCAGAAAAAAATGCTATGGTACAGAAGGAAATTCTAAGGTTGAAGGTTTTCCTTCAAATGAACCTGACAGTTACTTTGTAGTATGCTTGTTGATTCATTTTAAAACTCAAATAAACACATATT
This sequence comes from Struthio camelus, assembly GCF_040807025.1. Classification (NCBI taxonomy): domain Eukaryota; kingdom Metazoa; phylum Chordata; class Aves; order Struthioniformes; family Struthionidae; genus Struthio; species Struthio camelus. The sequence goes on from NC_090945.1 coordinate 24,755,040, forward strand.
AAACTATTAACGAAGGAAATTGATCTCTCTAATTTAAAAACAGACCTGCACCTTAAAATGTGATTTAAGAATGTTTACCAGTATAAAGAAATTACCTTGGTTACTGGACAATAAAATTACACTGTTAAAAACAAAAGGCTGTCAATATTAAAAGCAATCTCAAAGTACAGCTGCTGCTGTTTTATACCCCTTTTGCGCTTCACTTTAGCTTCATACCTCTCTCTAGTTTCTGAAAAGCCATTGATTTGGGAACTGCAGCTGCTCAATTTAATAAGACTGAAATAGTAGATTTGATTTGTGGCCCTTTGATAATGTTTCCAAGAACTGCTATACAAAAGTCTTTGAGACTAAATAGTTGAAAAAATGTGCAAATCTGTGACATTTTAATAGGGAGCACTTTGTAAGTATGCCTTGAAAAAGGAGGGCGATAAAAAGAAAGCTCTGCAGTGTCAGGTGGCCTCTGAAACCTCCCCTTATGAGCAAAGTTGAAAGGCTGAAAGATGTAGGTGCAAGTATGTGTTGACTAGATGCCAAGGTTAAATGCCAAGGGTACTTTTCGCAATTTTGCAGCCAAGCTGTGATGTAATGCCTAAATTGTGTGGCTAATTGAAACTGGTGATGTTGTTACATGCGCTTTGTAACAAAGCCTGATAAAATGAGTTGTAGCCCCTGTGGTTAGTATTTTTAGCCTGGCATGATATTGCATGGAAATGGATGGAGAAGCAACTTGCATAAGATTGCATGACCGTAGTTGAAGAATTGGCTTCCTTGTTAAGGTAAGGGCATGCATTTAAGCATTAGCAGTATTATAAGTTGCAAAGCACAGCCAAAGCAACAAATACTTGCGTCGAAAAATACGTGCAGTGCATTAAGTGTTGCTCACTTATAATCCTGAAGCCTGGTGCTTGGCTCCCTACATATGTATCTTTCTTTAATAACTTTGTAAACTTACATATTCTTTTTTTTTTCTCTCTCTCTTTTTGTCCCTTCCTTCCCCCTCCCTCCCCACAGGACCTCCTGTAAGTACAGTGATACATTGTTGGGTCTTCCAGAATCAGGCAGAATCTGTGTTACATCCTGTTATCACCATGATAAACTGGTTGTGTATCATCAAGGGGGAATTTTTATATGTGTACTTGCATGGCACAAATTTTTACTAATTATTTTGGAGGTGAATAATTTAATTAGAATGTTCCTTAAGAAAAAAACAGTCCTTAAAACTGTAAAGCCTTACATTCAGCACTCCAGATAGCAGTTTGGGTCAGAATTCCACGTAAGTATGTTATGTTCATTTTGTTTATGACTTAGTAACAGATATTTTGCTACAGTATAGAAATGTGTAAGTATGCTATTTTAGGTCCAGATTCAGTCACTCTGCCTTTTACTGGGCAGTAACTTACTCTGCAGTTATTGCAAATTATTGGGGCTCCTTATACATTGTAGTTGTATATGCTGCCCAATTTGTTCTGGTATAGTTATTACTGAAGCCAGTAAGTGCTTGTGTAAAACAATTACTGCTAATAGTATTCAGCTTAGTAAGGTGGCTGAATCTTGTGCTAATCTTTGGGTGGGGGGAGGTCGAGTTTTTGTTTTGTTTTTTGCAGTAGATTTTCTGGGCAGGTCAAAAGTCTGACTTAAAGTACAGGATTAAGTGCATGTATCTCAAAGATTTGTATTTATCATGTCATATGCACCATATGGTGCAATAATGTGATCATGAAAACAGTGTTTATTATGCACTGTTTGAAGAGATTTAGCTTTTTTCTTCAATAGATACAGTATTTCCACAGTATTTTCAAGACCTGCTTATCTGTCAATTCTATACTACGTGCATATTTGAAAATAGTGAAATAACATTTTGAATTTCTGCTGTGTGACTTAATGATTTTGCTGTAAACTGTGTATACCAAGCAGTGACACTACTTATCCCTGAAAGCTTTTGGCTGAGTGCTCAGCAGTTCATGGTGGCAAACTCATTTAACAAGCCATCAATGAAAGACCAGGCTTAATGCATAATGGTGCTGTTTATTTGAAAGGAACACTGGCTTCCTAAATTTCTTTTGCAGTCTTCCCATGAAACACAAAGAACAACCACCATCAATCATCATACAAATGGTTTTCCTATAGCAAGACAACATAGCAAGAGTGCACTATATGCCTCATTATGGATGTCTTTACTTTTTGACTTCAACTCCCTACTGTTTTAGCATATGTACATTTAAAAAAAAGTCTAGATCCTCACATTATTAATATAACTCTGAAATAGGTCCCAAGACTGAATAGTTTTAAGAAGTGTCTGACTCGGAATTCCAAGTCCTATGTTCAAAACAGTCTTACAAGTATTCATCTCGCTGAAGGTCAATAAGGCTTTAAGTTGCTGTAAGGCATTTAAAAATGTGATTTCTGTACCTAATTCACTTTTTTATTGTAATGCAGACTTGTTATAGTCTGACTAGGGGCAACTATTACAAACTCAGTTGCTATTGTCACCTGGGATACTGTGGTAATCCTTTTTGTTTAAAGTAACAAATATTTGAATATCCCACATAGCACTGTGCGGAGCTTGGGTGTATGTTGTATTTTCAAAGGCTACTGAGTACTCTGTTTTCTTTGTGCATAATTACTGAGTGTCACATGTGAGAACAGTCCAGGGTCTTGAGGATTTCAATTTTTTAATGAAAAAATTCTCATTCAGCTTTCTCAAATTTCTTCTTTGGCACCTATGTTCTAATGGTAGCCTATCTATCTATTACCTTGCTGCCTAAACACCAAACCTTTTTTTCCCTCTTTTAACCACATATTGCCCTTCAATCTACATGCATAACTCTCGTTGTAGCAAAAGGGATTTCAATGAGAATCAGAGATAGCCTTTTAATTAGAGTATTTATTCAAGTTAAAACAAGATATATATATATATATAATTTCAATTGCCAAAGCCCCGTTTCTTCACTGTATAGTACCTGTTTCATATTTGTTCATCTGTAATATTGACACATATCAAGAACTGATGAATATACAAATTTTAATTTGTCAATAATGTACTCTGTATGTTTGTTATGTCATATGTCATGACTCTGTTGTTAATGTGTGTCATACCATTTCATCTCATTCCACCAGGGTCTACCAGGGCGAAATGGCTATCCGGTAACTCATCATGTATTTATGATAGCTTTTATTACTCTAAAATCGTGCTGCTGTTTTTATTTCTGCTTTATTATTGTAAAAAAAAGAGCTATTTTCTGTTTCTCCGATGTCTACAAAAATGTAACACTTTTCTTAAAAAATTAAAAAAAAATTATTTGACAGGTTTTTATAAAGAGTCTGAGTCGTAAACATCTACAACGTGTAAATGCAATGCACGGATTGTTTGACGTATGTATTTTGTGTTGAGCCTCTGTATTCCTGCATACAGCATTAATTTTTCACTATAATTTAAAAAGTCTTTAGCAGGATAACGCATCTCAATTTTCCATATTAGAAAGCTGTTCAACTGGCATATAGGAACATCTAAGTCCTTTCTTTTCAATTTGTTCTGCTCTTTTGACCACTTCATTCAAAGCATTTTGAGCAAAGAAAATGCTGTTACAGCAGTCTTAGCAGTTGGTTGCATAGTCTAGAGCAAGTTTGTGGTAACGTATGTAATTCTTTTCTGTGTCAGTTTCACTCATGTCTTTAAGATTTGTTGTCTGAAAATTGTAATATATGAAATAATGCATCTTTCTAAAATCTATTAATAATATATTTTTTCAAATAGGCTAGCTGATTACAGTGTCCTACTCAAGGAAAGAAGTATATGCTTATGTCATGTGTTTTAGAAACTAGGTGAAAAAATGTAGTAGTGAGTACATTTCAGAGACAACACATATGCAGGATATAGTGACTATTAAAGTATGATAATAATCTTTCTTTACACACTTGATAGGATAGCGTGAAAGCCCTCCTGTTCTTATTTGCCTAGATATTTCAAACAAAAACTACCTAATTTTACAGTGAGTTTAAAAAATTTCTCTCTATGTGTGCATGTGAACTGCAGACCTTGAATACTTTCAATTAGAAGTCAGCTGGAGGCCAATTTGAATATTTTTCTTTGGGAACTTTGTATATTTGAGTTTACTGAGAAGCGTTACAAATGAAACAACATCCAACGCATATCTTTACCATTATCAGTAGTTGAAAGTCAGCTTATGACTTATTAATGATCGATACCAAGAATGCTGCCTGGATACACTGAAAATGTTGCTGGGTTTCAGCACACACATTCTAATTTCACTTAAAACGCTTAATCTGTGTAGGTGGGTGTGGGTGTGTACATGCATGCACGTAGGAGAGGGAGGGAAAAGCTTAACAAAAACTCTTCATTGCTTATCATCCAGCTGTGAGTTGTGTACACAGAGATTGGGATTTAAAAGAAAAAAAAAAACAGTGATAGCAAACCATCCCTCAGGCACTTAAGTCTCGGCTTCTGTGGAGATTAAATATCTTTGGAGTTTCTTACTCCATTTAAAAACCTCAAAGCACAAGATAAAGGTTATGCTGTGCAGAGCACAAAAGCCTCATAAGTTTAATTTCTTGACCCGGCCTGTAAGTTGAGGAAATGAATGAGAGTATTAAAGTGATGGACTTGTGTATGTTTTGAAGGCTCCATAGGGAGAGTTTGAAAATACAGTTTTCTTCAGAGCTTGAGGGCCTGGTGCTTGGTCCTAGTCCAGCGGTTTTGTTCTTGAAGAAATTTGCTGTGGGCTCTGAAGACAATGAAGTTTCTTGAAAGCCACGTTATCGAAATGGCTGGATCTAATAGTGGCATTATTATGGGCAAACTCTAGGCTAACTGCATTGCTGTGCATGAATGCAGCCATGCATGCATGCCCATGCAAATATGTGTCTTTAGTAGCGCTTAGAACTGAATTTGGCTAGTTGTCTCTTTGCTGGGTCTTTAAACCTTTTCAGTCACATCCGTATACTCCTGCTTTGAATGGGAAATGTGTAATAGCAAGTGAGATGCTTTTTAAAAGTACTTATAGAGTCCTGTAGAACTCCATGAAAAGGCTATTAGTGTTTAAAGTTATTTCTCTGGAGTCCATTTAACTTCTGTAGAAACCTCATTGCTTTAATCTTTTTTGAACTTTATAGCATATTCTGTGAGGTAAGTGAGGTATATCTACCACATATAGCTTTCCAAAAAAGCTATTTGTAGGCCAACATACTGCAATACAACCTCAGGAAAGCTAACAGCTGTTTTATCTGAGGAAAGACTGAGTCTTCATTGTCTATATTCATTCTAATTTTAAAGGTACCTTAAGAAATAGTAGTAATGGTAGTAAAAGGAAATACATTAGAAAGTCCAATTTCCCAGGAATATATGGTGTGAAAAGTCAAGAAAATAAACTAGACTTGCTATTTATGAGTAACACAGTTACTAAGAGTTTTTTAAGATTGTGATTAACTGGTTATTATTATGTAAGGCACCATGAAAACTATAATAAGCATACATTGGTGCAGCTCTTTTTTTCTCATTAAGAGCTTCGTATAACAGAGAGACTAAATTTGGAGTTATAACTGTCTTACAACTTCAGTTTGATATTGAAATAGGCTATCACATCTTTTTAAATAAAAGAAAACAAGGCAATAACAGTTGCAGAATGAGGACAAAGATATTTGTTGCAGGATTTTTGGCTAACTTTGTCACTTGAGAAATAATGGTGGAACCTAGATGAAAAAAGTGGAACGAGGAAATTTGTACTCCCCCTCCTCCCAAGTTGCAGTACAGATCAAGCTTGACATGAGTAAATCATCTTGGAATTTGTTTGATATATGGTGGTAAAACTGCATTATTTTTGGATTTCAGGATAAAGTGGGTATGATGCCCATATAGCATTCTACATAAATGGAAAGAGGATGAGTGGCTTTTGCCTTACAACTTTCCATGATGTTAGTCTGCAGTACAGCTGATGCATTTACAAGACTTTTGGACTTGTGGAGGGTTAGAGCTGCTCCAGGTGACCATATGCCCTGTATTAAGTCCCATGTCTCCTAGCATCCTTGTTTCATTTTCTAAAAATGTAGATAGATTCCTCTCCTGCAGAAAGCAATGTGTCTAAATTGATGATTGTTCTCCTGTAACTGTAAAATATTATCTCTCTTCAAACTCTAAATCTAGACCTTTGGAATTTCACCTGTCGTTCTACTTAGAATTTTCCTAGCTGCTGAATGTTGAAGCTAACAAACTGGTTAAGTTTAGGACTACAGGTAGATATTCTTATCCTATTGTAATTTCTTCTGAATTAGAAAACATCTTCAATATCACACTTCTGATTTTTGCACCAGTGAAAAATAATGTCCCAATGTACCATAAGACAACTTCTTATTCTGGGAATCATGATATGTAGAGGATTTCAGATTGCTATCAGAAGGTTCCGATTCCCCCTTCACCTTCCTTCCGTTCCTACATTACTTAAAGCAAAGGGAATTTTAGGTAGATCAGAGAAAGGCTGTAATGGGGATTGAGTTTGAAAAAATAGGCAATGGTATGGAAGAACACGAAAACCAATCTTACGAGAGATTGAAAAAAAACATTTTATTATCTTGCTGTGTTGCTTTGTCTTTGTCAGTGCTTCATATTTCAGTGTTTCTACTGAGTCCCTGGTTCCTAAAGATATTGGGACTGTGTAGAAAAATCTATAGGAAGATGTAGTGTAGCACGAGCCCTTCTCTCTTCATTCTCCCATTCTTTCTTTTATATAATGAAACTCATGTAATTATATGTGATGAAGTTCCTGGGCAGTTTGGAAAAAGCAATTTTGTAAAGGATAGACCGTGGAGCTTTCATTTGTTCAGTTCTGTGCTGTGACTAAGCAAGGCTATGTGTGCGATCCTTTTTTTTGGTCTGCATTAAACAACCATCAGATCTGTCTCTTCATTTCCACCTGTTTATTCTTAATTGCAAAAACTAAATATATTGACATGAGTACTTGGGGCAGGTATTCAGTATCAGCAATAACTTCTCCAAAGGTATTGTATATTCTAAGGTATATTACATATGTGTCTGTTTAAAAATGACAAAACCAAATACCATTATGAGTCAGCAATAGGAGACTCGGGCATGGGAACATTACCCGAGATTTCTCCCCATCTTGTCTATGCCTCCAATTCTGTGCACGTTATATAACAATACAAATCTAAGAGAATGTTTCTCATCTGTGAATGAGATATCAGGACCAATATCTTACAGGAGCTGCCAGTGATCAGAAGTACAAGTTGTATGTATGAAACTTTTGTAATTTGGCTATGAATCAAGTTTGGAATTGACCTTGTTTCTGGAAGAATTTTCATAAGAGGTGTGAGGCCATCCACAGAATTAGAGGAGTACCAGTTCAGTTCTGGTTTTAGACATTTTTATATATATAAAAATAAAATAGTTATATTTTTTTCAACTAATTCTAGCATAAGCAATAATATGCAGTTGATATATGAAGTCCTCTCATCAGGGTTTCCTGTGGAACGTCTCTGTTTTTTCCAGTTTCTTACTTCTCTATTAGAGTCACTAAAAATTGCATTGCAAGACTTATTTTCTGTCATCTAACAGATTTAATGTGCAAGTCTACCAAAACGGAGGATGGGAGTTGGCTGTTTTTTTAATGTCAGTTCAACTGTATCTAGTAGTCATTATTCTTTTTTTTTTACCCATGATATATAGAATTAGTCCCCTCCAAATTCAAGTCTTTAAACCTCAGATACCATGGCAGCTTGGTTTCTGTAAAATGAATGTAGTTGAAAGAATCAAAGGAGTAGAAATGAGCAAATATTGAGAATTTTTCATCTGTGATCAAACTCAGCCTGTGGCAGTATTGAGCATCTCCGCAACAGCTATGGTGTTTCCAATAGCTGGTCAGGGCTTCTCTTTTTTATGGTTGTTGTACAATACAAATGTCTAAACTCAAGTAGTTACTATGTCAGTTCCTCACCTTCCCCTGAGGATTCAGCCTGGTGGTCCTATACAAGTTTCACTCTCTCTCTTTACACCATTTCTTGTTTCAACATGCGTCTCTTTAGACCACCTTTTATTTTTGGCATTTGATCAAAATAAGTTCATGTAAATATCTATTAGCAAAGCTTTCACAATAAGTTTCAGGTTTGGTAGAGAGGCATTGATAACTATTTTGAGTATTAAAGAAATCTTTTATTTTAAAATACTCAGAAAATTCAAAATGTCTGAAATCTTAAGAGCTTCTTTGTATTGGGTGATTTTGGCTTAAGTTTTCTCAATTCTCTGTAATTTATCCTCCTTTTTTACTCTTGACAGAGGTGAATGCCTTGCAAGACATGAGGTTTTCATTTGACCCATCTGCCTCAGACTTCTTGCTTGTTCTCAAGGAGTGGAGAGAATCTTCCTCTTCTTCAGAAAGATACAGTTGGTCAACTCTGTGTCTCAAAAGGTTACTGGTTGGCTGGTTTCTTTATTCTTGACAAAGTACTCTTTGACCATTGTTCAAAAGGGTTGCCAGCTGATGCCAAAGCTTTAGTTTTGTCAGAAAAATTGTGACAATGCAGGATGAGTATAAGTGAACTCCGTAGGACTATTTTTCTTCTTTCACATAAACACTTTTCATTAGTTCATTTTCTGCAACAAGTCAGAACTCCAAATTCCTCTGCCACAGCTCATCAGAATACTGGAAACAAGTCGTTCATTAGAGTGAATATTCCAAGAACATACTTTGACCAAGATAGAATATAATACTAATAGTTGAAAAGTTGTCCTTAGATGACTTTGTGTGGTGCTCAGAAGTGCCCCAGTCTTGCCGGAGAAGCTTACCACAAGAGCTGGTTAGTTTTTGTAGTACAATCAGACTGAGAGCTATAGGAAATAAGGGTAGGGAAATCAGCATTCAGCTCTACCCTAGTGCATAGAGAAAAGCCATCTTTCTACAGCTGTAGAAAGGTGCTTTCAGCCTTTTGCATGGATACATGTGTCAAGTCCACCACCCAACAGTATCTGTAGCTATTGGAATTGATGACTGTAAGTGCCTTCTGGGATATCAGTATCACCTTTTTCAAGCTAGACCTGTGTTATGTGATGCTAGCCTTGAACAGTGGTCAAACTGAGGTGGGTAACTTGCTTATTAAAGTGTTTTGCCTTGGTATTGAACCATAGGTATGGTCCAAATTGCAATTTTAAAGCTGCAGTGTCAAAATTATATTCTTGCACAGTTAGTATTCAGATAAGTAAGGGATGAAGTCCACTCTGGAAAAAAGTGGATTACACCTTTCCTCTTTGTAGATGCGGGCATCCTGTAGTATTAGGTTAAGAGGCCTGCAGTTGCAAGTTGTATTGACTTGTGTATTAACAGAAAACTTTGACACCTTCAAACTCTTCCTAACTGTTGTAACCCAGTGAATCAGGAATTTTCAGGAGCAGCAACATTTACAGTGTTCCCAAATATATTCTTCAATTTAAACAGGTGTAAAAGGCTGTTAAGCAAGTTAACTGCATAGTATTCTTGTGCTGTGAGAAACAGAGGAAGGCTGTAAGAATCTGGTAATAAAATACTGCAGCTAAGTACATAGTAATAATAAGAAAAATTGGAAGCTTATTTACTCATTATGAATTGTGGGAGACTCTTTAAATTTACACAGCTGCGTGAGTAGTAACTGTAGCTTTTGTTACAAAGCAGGCCACATTAATATTGAGAATGTTTCTATAACCTTCACATCTATGAATCATGCATAATAATCAGTTTAATTTCTTTATATGCTCCTTTTTTGCAGTGATTTCAGATACCTCATAAAAATTGACTTGAACAAAAAAGTTGCAACCTCATAAGCTTTCAGTTGTTATTAATTGTTTCACAGATGGTAATTGCAACTGCACATCAGAACATGTTTATTAGCTTGTTATAATCCAGTTGCCATTATGAATGAACCATGGGCTGAGTCCCTTCATTTGTTACGTTCATGTAATGCTGAGTGCATAAATAAGAGAGGCAATATTTATTCCTCCAGATCCTTCAAGAATGCTCAGAGTGCCCCATACTATTCCATATATGCAATGTGATGTTGAAGTAACAACTACCTCATCTGCAAAAGCCAACAGCATAAAAACAAGAAGAAATTTCTAACCTCTTTTCCCATTTGCAACTACAAAAAAAGTGTCTAAAATAAGAGTAGAAACTGCATGTGGTGACTTTAGAAAATGATTTGTGCAGCCGTAAATACCTGCCAACATAGTACGTTCTAGTTTAATTAAACTTTCTAGATTATTTTGTTGCATTTTCTACATGCCATTACCAATCAAATTAGTAAAAAAAAAAAAAAAAAAGTAGAATAATAGAACAATGGTAATAAATACTTCAATGTATTGTTACTCATACAGAAAATTCCCAAGCCCCTTTAAATTAACAGTTCTCATCTCAAATGCATGGAAGGAGAACTCATGTCTTGTAAAATCATCATCTCTGCATGGCACTTTTTGCAATAGCTGATTTGGAGAGTTAGATGTTGGTGTGTCCCGAGAGCTGAACATAATAACACTAGAATACTATGGGCTACTGTGAATCAGGGTAATTGAGTTTAGATTCACAGCTGATGTCAGCTCAAAATAATATAACACCGTACATTTAGCAGATAAATACAGTGTTTTATTTAATGGCAGATATATAGGATAGTTGTAATTTAACAACCACATTTTTTTCAGTAACTTCAAAGAATTAGCCTTTCCTCTTTCATAATTAAGTAAGTATAGGTAAGGAAAGGAATTAAACTGGTTTATAACTTATTTGACAGTATAGAGATATTTCTGGTCTCCCCAGGCCATTCAACTGACTTCAGTTTGGCAGCTAGAGCAGGTGGGGTGGAGAATGCTGTAGTTAAGATTTTCACATCCATGCTTTAGCAGACATGACTGATGCTTAAACTGCACCTAAGATCATTTATACCTGCCTTTTCCTGGGCCTCCCGCTTAGAGCAAACTTCCTAATCATTTCCTCAGAATACGTGATGCAACTCAACAGCATAATGGAAAATAGGTTTGTATATGAAATGAACAACCCTTAAGCAAAAATTGTGTTCCAAATGTTTTTGCCAACCTAGAGAGGAATTACAATTCTGGGCCTTATTTCTCAAAATATGTTTGTGACCATTGCATGCAGCTATACATTGGGTAATCAGTGCTAGTTAGAAATGCCTCTTATAATTTTCCTGAACTGTCCTGTCTCAAAAGAAGTTTTGAGAGATTGAAAGAAAAAGCATTAAATCACTTAGAACAGAAGTCCTGTCTTTAATTACTGTTTATATCTGTCACAAAGGGGGAGGGAAATCCCAAACCCTCATGTAGGAGGTTATAAATGATCAATTTGTTCATTGTGAAGGAAAATTGCAAATGTGATACATGATTTTCTTTAATACTGGATCTGTAATACAGCTGAAGGAGATATAAAAACTGCTACTCATACAGCTCCCAGATGAATATGCATATGTGAGAGTATGTGCATTGTTAATCCTAGTGTAAGGTCAAGGAGTGTAAAATTAACTGATGAAAATTGTTCCTAAAGTGCTTGACTTAGGTTCTTGCGTTCTGTGATTTCCAGACACTCACTTCCCTCTGCGCTTTAGGGTTCAATTTCCATTTATAACATAGTACATAGGGAACATCTGCAGTAGGCAGGCACCTGAACTGCTGGTCCTTATAAAGCAGAATGAAGAACTTTATACTGAGAATCAAAACATTGTGGATCAGTAATGGCACCTTGAATTCACCTCATTGGCTATGATCCTGCCACCGTGCGAAGTTCTTTCAGATACTGTAGTGGGCCACACACTGCTTAGCGTCATCCAGTAAGAGCACCAAAATGAATTTGGGCTTGCGTTTTTCAAGCTAGCGAGGTTCTCTGCCCTATGATTTTTTACTTCTCTTTTAATGTAGAAGTTAAGCTGGTAGGACAAAAGCTTAAATTCCTTCTTCTCTGTTTCTGGGGATATTTTGGTATGGGTGCATCTTAATGTGTATCTTGCCTCCTTCCTCACAAGGGAAGTACTAGGGTATAGTGTGGACTGCTGTTAGTTTCCCTTATGGAGGGATGAATACACGTGTGCATACCAAAATCAAGATTAGTTAAAGCAGTTATATTTCTGAAAGCAAACATGCTAGTCTGGTAGGAAAGATTTATAAAAGCAGTGTGGAATGTCAATTGGAGGTTTTTCCTTGACTGTGTAGGATACAGATCATAAATCATTCCCTCAAAGGGTTTTTTTTTTCCCTTTGGCTTAAGGTAAAACAATTAACATTTAGTGTTATTTACTAGTATTAAGAACTGCATGCTATTGTACTGCTAATCTAACAGAAAATTACTGAGCTAAGAGCTCTTGGCTTGTTTGCTGCAACATCACAGTAGCTATTCCCAGTGTAACTAAGCAGAATTTAACCTCTTGCTTCTTTGCTTCACAAAAGGAGCATGATGATAAATAAACAGTCATGCACGTGAGTACTCATCAGTTGAAAGGAATATTAAGTTTTTAATGTAAAAATGAATTTCTTGTTGTTACGTGATATTCTTAACAAAGTAAACTTCTATGTACTCATGTTTGATGAGGCTAGAGCTCTTAACAAGTAGAGTAAATCCAGGAAAAATTTGGAAATTCATAAATGTCATACTATTCCTATGTAACTGTTCTTCATTTTACCAGGTCAATTGCAACTAAGATGAACTATGGTGGGGGTGTAGATTCTTCAACTTTTATTCACACTGAAAAGCGCTAACTCAGACAAACAATCCCCAAAATCAGTGCTGCTTGCTATGGAAGGGTAAAGTAGAATTGGAACCTATGCAGAGAAAAGTTTAGGAGAAAAATTGCAAGCGCTAAGGAAGCGCTCTATTTATCAGTACGCAGATTTTTGTGAAGGAGAAGGTTTATCTCTGTACTGGAATTTGTGTTTTACCTTCAAATTAATTTTTTTGTTCAGTGGTATTAGATACTTGTACAGTGTTCTTTTGTCTTCTAGCAATTGGAATGATTCTAGTCTGCTACTTGCAGTTCATTTCACAAAACTTTATTAACCATGGTGCAGATTTCCGTAGGTGATAGTGAAGTTTGAGAGAATGGATTACAGAGTGCTCCACAAGCACCAAGAGTAATTTATAGCAGTTCAGTAACTTTCATCATGCATGACCTAGTGTTTACATTCCTCATCAATGTGAAAGTGCAAGTGCAGGGGTTTTGTTTAATAGGAAAACTCCTCCTGAGTGAGGCTTGTGGTTTTCCTCCGGGTAGTCTGACTGATTAACCATTCTTCAGTATATCCCTAAATAGGAAATGACCTCAACATTCCCACTTCCAGCTGTGTGGATCAATTATCCTGATTTTTTTTCCATTCTGCATATGATAGGAGATCTCTCATTTTAAGTCTCTGCCCTTGAGGTATGTGAAGTGTAATCTGGTATTGCCATCACACGTGAATTGTTTCTCCCTAGATGGGAATCCAAAGAAACAGATTTTGTTCTTCATGCTGTCACCAGCTTCTGCAATAATCCTTTTATAAACTTGAAATCCAGTTATATCAGAAAAAGTCCTGAAATTGTGTACTTGAATGTTTTCATGTGTGGATGCAGACAGTTTATAGTTTACAAGATAAAATGGAATAATGAGATTGAGAAATGCTGTAGGATTTTAAAAGTTGTTTCACTGAACTGTATTCTGTTTTTGGATTGACCTGTTGAGCTCTTGTGGACTTGAACTTGAGTTGCATAATTTGACTGAAATTAGAAAAGAGGGAAGAGGAGTATATGTTTTGTTGGAATAAGGCTCAAAAAGGCATAGTCATAAAATACTTAGAATTACAGGAGTTTGGGGGGTGGGGTGAGCTTTTTTATCACATTACATATTGTAGGTTGATTTGATTTCAGTAACTTTTGTTTCCTTGGTTAAATGTTTTGTTGGTTGATAATACTTGGTTCTATCTGAACAGCAGTTGTTGAGAAAAAAAAAGGAAACACTTATATTTTTTCTAACTGTCCACTGAGACAGTGGTGTCACTTCAAGTTGAAAGGGGATTTCAGCATCAAAGTAGAAAAATCTCTCTATTTTGGTTCCAGATGGGCAAGCTGCAAAAAGCAGAGATGTGGGTTCAGAGGAACTCAGTAGCTGTTTATAAATAACTTGAGGGAGAAAAAAGGCACCAGCTCAGTAGGAAGACTTTGTAGAGATGAGCTCTTGTTCTTCAATACCAGGAAAAGAAAATTCTACTTCTTTTCATAGAAATTTCAAAACACACAAATGGAATTTTTCATAAAATAAACACAAATTGTCAGGATGAGGAGTCTGGAAGTTGGGTCTGTATATCCTTTCCCCTACAAAGGAGAAAAGAACTGTGGGAAATAGTTTGAAGAGGTGTTGCTGCTGATTCCCTGAATCAAAATGGCAAGATTCTTCCGTCATCCTTTCAGTAACTTCTTTCAGCCAATTGTGAGCAAACCAAAAATTCCTTTTGACGCTCCATCTAGCTAGTGACCCTTTGGCTCTAGGCTTTCCCCTTTGTTGCCTGACTGCTCCATGCCTCATTCTTGAGTGAGTTTCTTCTCCCCTCCTTCTTGTCCTCTGTCTTTAGTTCTGTTTCCTTCCCAACATTATGATTTCTATGTCCCTCAAATGTTTTGGCTGCCAATATGGTGTTGTATCTATATAATGCTCTTTCAAGCTTCTTCTTGCTTCTCCTGATATAGCTTTTTTTTTTAATATAATGCTAAGCATTCCCCCCGCAACCTCTGTAATGTATGTCATTGAGTGAAGTATTGAAAGATACAAAAGTTCTCAAGTTTTCCTAATAATCTCTTGTAAAAATTCTAGCACCAGTAGAAAGATTATTCCATCTCAAACATTACCTCCTTTGCAGACGCTATTATTTGTCACCTTCCAGGCATGCATTATATTTGGGCTTATTCTAAAGAGCTCTCAGGTTCTCCTCTTGCTCCTCTGCGTCATCTGCCACACTCTTTTGAATGAGTCAGCCTGTGCCAAATATCTGCTACTTCGGCCTAGTCGTGAACTTCCAAGTGTTGCACTTTGGGTTTAAATTGAATTGTTCACTGTCTTGCAGGAAAGGACATTAGAACTATCTGAGGTTAGTGGGATAATAAGGCAATAAATGAAGTAGAATTTAGCTCCCCAGTTAAACTAATGTAACTAGGAAAAGAGCAGCCTTGCAAATAAAGATGTTGTATGCTGGTCTGAGTACTTTATATGATTTATAATCCTTGCTGTTACATGCCTGACGGTTTTGTTTTCATGTTCACATTAATAAATACTCCTTCTGGGAACTAACTTTTTGGTAATGATCAATGTAAGATTTTTATGAAAATTTATCTCCAAGGTCTAGAGATAATCTTTCTTCGGGTTTGAATTATTTCCTTGCTACATACCACTTTTTTGTTAAATGGGGGAAATAGAACAGAGGATACATCATTAAAAACTATATAGGGAAACACTTTAGGAGGAAAGAATGAAAAAAGTTGTAGGGCATCCTTGAATTCAACTTCATTTCCTGGAATTAAATGAAATTTTTAAAGTGCTCCATGTAGTTATTCTTAATGTTTTATCCTTTACAAGAGTGTACTGATTTCATGTTTGTTTTGGAGGGGCACAGCTGTATGTAGTATGACCAACTTGTAAGGAATGATAAAGGCTGTAGTATGTTTAAAAAGGCAAAAAGTTTAAATGAGCTGCAAATATACTTGCATCTTTTAAGTCTATTAGGTACTTGACACCAGCATCTGAATGGACTTGCATGTGTAGAAATTTATATTCTAGAATGTGAATACATGTGGCAGTGCATAGCTGAAGGCTAAGGAGTTTAAATTTTAACACAACACATTTGCACAGTTTTTCATATATTGTATCCCAAATAGAAATGCTGCAGTAGGGCTGTGTATGAACACTGATATTTAAATTATCTTGGAATTGTTCAAATAAAGCTTTCTTCAGAACACATGCTAGCCAGGGGGAAGAGATGCATTTTTTATCTACATGTTTATTTATAAATAAACCAATACCTTGGCTTTTTGTTTTTTTCTCTTTTGAAGCGTTTAGCTATATTTGTTCTCTTCTCTTTTTATGCAGTTATATCCACTTTGATAGATTTCCTTTGGTGGAAGTCAAAAGGGAAATATCTCTGTGGCAGCTGTACCTATTTCTTTATTTCCTGGAAATGCCATTCAAAATGTGTGACTCTGTAGGCGGGAAGGAGCATGGTGGTCAGATTCCTTGCATGCTGATGGAGCAAAAATCGATTTATATACCTGCTCTCTCTGCTTATTTTCCAAGGCTGATCTTTCCACTGAGGGAAGATTAGAAATTGTCATATAAAGGCTAGTTCTCAATGGGGTTGTGTTACTTACCAGAAGACTTTTTTTTTTTTTTCCCCCCTTAATGGACCTGAATACATTCTCCTTATAAAGGAAGGATTTGTAGAAAACTGAAAAAAGAGATCAAATGAAAGAACTGAAAGAATTTGTTCGTATTCTGTAAAGCCATCAAAACACAGATAATAACAAAAAATTGTTTTAGTATGGCTTGTGTGAGCAAATGGATTCACTTGCAAGATGGTATGGGGAAACAGAGCAGTTTCTCAGAATTATTCTAGGAGAACAAAAATCTAATTCATCAAAGTCATCATGGCACAGCACCTACAACAATCTATCTCCTGCTGAACTCTAGCCGGCTAATTTTTGAGAAGTGACATTTTTCACAGTTTATTGTTTTCTCATCAGCGTGGAACCAACCACATCAAATATATTCACAAAGTAACATTGGCACTGATGAATTAGCTATGTACCATCTATTTATGGGTAGAGGAGTTTCAGTTTGTTCAAGAGAAATAAGAACTTTTAGGTAGAAGGGAGGAGATTTCTCTCTGTTTCTCTGTACATGTCTTAATGGTGTTCAAGTGCCTGTCAAGTTATACTGGAATTCAGTAGCATAATGAAATATTTTCATTGAAACATGTAGTTTTGCACCCCTTCACAAGAGTGTTTTTATGAGTGAAGCATATGCAGTTCATTATTTAACAGCAGGTTGTTGCAACGTGCTGCTTCTCAACTCACTGTACCATGCATGATTTACCTAGATTAGGCAAGTTCATTTTACAGGTTTTTTTTTTTTGCTCTGTAGAAGTATCTGAATATTACTTAGGTATTTTATGTGTGGAGCTTTGGTCCACAGTAAACAATGTTAGTGGTAAATTATCAGTGTAAAACAAAAAAAAGTCTAATTGACTCTATTCTTTATTGTGACTTTAATGGGGAATTACTGTGCTGCTTTGACTCTTACTGGAATCAACAGTAGTTTCCACTTGCAGTAATTTATGTCATACAGCCATGACCGTAAAAACGTTGCTAATATTGATGAGATGCATAGGCTACAAAGAGAAAGACAGTGTCTGTCTGGAGATGATCCTCTTTCTAGCCTGAGGTATGAAGACTGCAAAGGTACTTGACAGTTTTGGGTTCACATATTTGGCCCTTTTCTCCTATGGAAAGGGGTGTGTGTAGCCTTGGCCATGATAAACAGAAGGATATCTACCTAAGGTCTTTTATAAGAGTTTGTTCCAACTTAGGTCTGTTAGTTCTTTGTCATGTATTTTTGCATACATATTTCTATAGGAAGAGCAGTCATAGTGCTCAGATACTCAAAAATGTATCTGCTGCACAAGAAACTGCCTGCCAGATTTCCTGCATAAACTATAAAAATAAAAAGTATCTTGGCAATTATTTTTCAGCTGTGAAATGTGCTTTTGAAAAGCTGTGACTATAGTTTTTCTTGCATAGAACTCCTTGTACTCCCTTGTTGCTACCATATGCGTGCTTTTATTGTAGTTCAGCCACTCGGTCAATAGCCACACTCTGAGCAATTGTTTATTTCTCCAAATTGCTTACCAGCCCATTTTGTAGTTGTGAAGGAGCAATTAGAGTATTCAGACTGTATGTAGCTCTCCTAGATAGGAATCTAGTCATCTAGAGTGATATTTCTCTGAGGAAGAGTTTTGAAGTTCTCATAGGTTTATTCTGGAGTCTTTAAAACTGTCCTTCATATTCCATCTTTTACATATACTTACGCTTTCTGCTGTCTAATTTATCCTAATCTATATGTTACAGCCACTTTATGAAATTCATACCTACAAATCCTTTGTCCTTTTGTTTCTTGAAATTCAAAGAAGAAACAAACTAACAAGTATGGAAAAATGCAAATATTTGCTGTAACAAAACAGCAAAATATGTGCAAGATACCTGCCAGTTCTACCTGGCAGCTTACTGTTAGCATTGGCATATTGCTTTACATGGACAGCCTAGATTATTTCTCTACACTAAAGGCACGACACTTGACAGATGGTTTGAAATAAAAAATGAAATATCTTCTTCGTACCTTTATGCTCATGAACTGGAGTCTCAGTGTGTGGGGTGTAGTCTAGGCATAATGTGGCTTTTTCTGACTGTTAGAGTTATAGTCTGGGTCCTTAGTCATGGTGCTGCTCTTCTCTAAATTATACAAAGACTGTCCCTGGCCTTGGTTCTGAGTCTCCTTTATGCTGCTGGGATATGCTTTTTGTCCCTTACTGGTGTGATAAAGGCAATAATATAGGATTTTCTGATGGGCAGGTTGATATGAGGCTTGTGACCAAATGAGAGACGACTAGAAATACAGGATTAGGCTATTAAGGATTTAAGAATGTTTTTCTTTACTGGATGTTGCTTTTCTATTGAAATAAAAACAAAGTGTGGTTTATGAGAGGTGGTATGAGTAATTCAAATCTTGAAGGATTAGCTTTGCATCAGTATTTGGAATGGGTATAGGAGGAGCAAGATGTCATTTCTGAAGTCTGGATGAGATAGAGGGTCTAGTAGTTAAGATGGGACTCGTAAGTTGCTGATAATAAAATCAGACAGCATAACAGTGCTGTTCTGTTTGTTTCTAAATCTTCATTTAAAACTCTAAATGATTCCCTACCTTGGACTATATTTATGCTTACTTTGCAATCTCCAAGTGAAGGTCTGTCTAGCTGACTTCTGTCTCTCAATGTCCTGATTGCTGGCCAGAGAGACAGGTTGCTGAAGGTTGATTTAGAACAATCTCTTTCTCCAAGACCCGGAGCAAGTTACTTTTGTATCTGAGCTGTTCACTCCCACTGCGCTTTACAACAGTCAGAGTCATTGAAAAAGAACCAATAATGTTTCACTAGTAGGAGAAATTCAGCTAGTTGAGGAGCTTGGCTTACTCATTGCCCAATGTAAGCTCTAAAAAAAAAAAAAAAAAAAAAAAAAAACCTCACTAAAGAGAAATCTCATTAGACTTACTAGGAAATTACATTACAGCATCTAATTAAAGTCAGCCTTGTTAAACCTGTAATAAAACCAAACAAAGGGAAAAAAAAAAAGAGAGAAGTAGAGATCCATCGTTTTTAATGGAATCATGATAAGGGAATCTGACAATAGTGTTTTTTTAAACCTCTATCAATCTTGAACTAATGTAGGTGTAGGAAAGACAATGTGTCATCTTTCACCTTACTTGAATTTAGTGGAGATGATTTGCAAATCTGCTGTTTGATACTGATTTTTTTTTTCCTACATAGGTATTTTTAAAGTTGCTCTGAGACAGTAACTGGCGTGCAGCAAGCACAGCTGCTCTAAAGCTAAATTCCTGCTTTCTTCTGAATCCTTGGTACCTCCTATTACATATGTGTTTACGTAAGAGATTTCAGACAGCTGCAAGTAACAATTTAACCATCTAGCTTACTGAAGATTATTTAGGAAGATGGAATAATTTAGTCACGCAATTTAATCAGGATGAGAGTCTGAGTTCCAAAATGCTACTGTGATAGTCTAAATTAGTGCCAAATATGTGATCTAAAAGATTTTAAAAATTGACTGGTGGATACCTTGGATTTTTTGGACAGCTGAGTGGCAAATCATGGTCTTACCAAAGTCAGCGTGAAAACTCATTTTTAATTGAGGGCTATGAACTGAGACCAGAAATTGCTAAAATACTGCCCAACTTCACCTATGGACTTTGTTACATCTCACTAGCTCTAGCTTTAGTTGTGGGGGCAACTGTGGAAATCAGAAATGTAGAAGTAACCTCTGCCACTTACTTGTACTACAAAGTAAGTTCAAGAAAATTGGAGCGTGATCTAGAATGGTGTTACCAGGACTCTATTCCATTTTCTGTATTCATGTAAATCTCTCACTGATGCAGGCATTTCTATATTGATTTGTGTATGCAGAGTATTTCAGGCAGCCATGGTCCATATTTGGAAATATATATTTTTTCCAAAATACTCAGTTTTACATAAATCGGGAAAAGCAATGAAACGTCAAAGTTTGAGAAATCATTGTATGTTTGAAGGTTATAATTGACCTATTTGCAATTTATACAGAAAACTAGAATTGAAATAATTTGCAACGTCCAAATTTTATCTCTCATTCTTTCAACAGAAAATATTTACAACAAATATATTTATACAAATACTTCCAGTGAATATAAACCCACTGTAATTATGCATTGCTAAAATATGCCAATCCATTTTATTAAAAAACTCTAAAATCTATAAAAAGTAGGAACTGTTGTTTATAAAGAAGAAATAATGTCTGTTTTCTGTTTAGCGTGTACCTTCTGGTTTCAGAATGCGTTCTTCTGATGAGTATTCCTTAAATGAAAAGGATCACTGAGGGATGAGGAGAGAAGTTAAAGGAAAAAGATAATCCAAATCTTCCTCCTTTTCCATCCATTGGAAGACTTTTATCATCGCATAGTACATTTCAACATGTGCTATCAAGTCTCTCTTTTCTTAACTTCACTTTTCACTCAGACTCTTCTGAAATAAGTGTATTATAATAAAGCTGCTTAAAGTAATAAAACTGGTTCTTTTTGATAGAAGCACTCTAATAAGGGTTCCTGGCATATTTGCTTACTTTTTCAGTTTCTAAAAGTTACCCCAAACATTCTTAGAGATTTACCTCCAAAATAACTCATCTATAGAAGATGCTATTTAAACAGAGTAACTGTTGTAGTTTAGTGTTCAAAAATTGACTAAAATATATTTATTTGAGACGTATTGGATTTTAAAATTTTTTGAAGAGTTAAATCTACTTCGCACAAAAATGAAACTAAGTCATTCTCCCCTTCCTCTCATATGTTGTCTCTCTCTGTTTTAGGTTTTTAATTAAGTAGCCAGTGCTATGTAAATAGTTGTATATTCTTTGGAAAAAAATCTATTGCAGAAGCATCTTTACTTTTGAGCATCTTGGAGAACAGTCTAAATAATATAGTCAGTGAATATCCAGTAATAGCATACCTTTTTTTAAAGGATAGTAGTAGCCTAGAAAGGAAATGCATAGTCTGGAGGAAACGCGTTTTCAATAACTCATCCCCTTCTCTTTCTATCCTGTCTAGTTTTTAAAAATATTTTACAGAGATTGTCTTATAGAAGCCAAAGTATTTGTTGTTTGCTGTCAAAATGACATGCTAATCTGTAGTAGTAATTATTTAGAAAATAAAACAGGAAGTGTTTTAAACTTCGTAGTGAGCAAGTTAGTTCGAGTCAAAGACAGACTTTCATTTGGAAATCTTTTGGATTCTTTCTTTCAAAACTAATGACAATGTCTGAGTATTCTGTGAGAATTCCAGTGCGATCTGTAGTCTGCTTTCTAGAAGTAAACGTATTCATAGTCAGGGTTCAGCTCAGCATTGGTTTTTGCACTGGCAGCAAACTGCATGTGTAAATATTATCAGTTAAATATCTTCTACTATAGTGCTAGAAAAATAGTGAGCTAGTAATTTGCAGATTTGCCTTGATTTTTGGGGGAGGTATCATTTTTGAAGTTTTGCTATATAATTGTGAGAAAATTAGTAAGTGCTGTATGTGTGCTACAAGTGTGGGATCAAGAGATACTGAGGAAACTTGATAATAAAAACTATCCTCTGAATACACTGGCTAGTGTTTTTTCTTTATTAGGTATCACTGAAGAACTGATTCAGAGAGAACATTGAAAGATGTTGTAGGTCTTCCTACAGGATATTGGCATGTGACTAAGATAGTGGCTGTGCACATATAACCGCTTGAACTGATTTATTCATGTATTAGTGCCAATTATTGTTAGTATTAGTGGCAGAAGATAGGGATATGCAATCCTGGGTGAAGGGGCTGTTAGAACCACTGCAGGCTTGACTTAGACTAAACTGTTATGGAATTGCATGTTGAATTTTGCTCTCAAGCTTAACTAATGCTGAGAAAGGGGAGCAAAAGGCAGCAAGGGCAAGATGGATCAAGGAAAAAACAGAAAACTTGCTATGTCCTGTCTTCCCAGCAACAGTGATCCAAATCAGGCAGTGTGAGCGATCAGTCCTGAGGCACCATATGCTTAGGGAACTGTCTTGAAGCAATGCCTGTCAAGCTCTAGAGGGAAAGCATGGCTGCAGAGCCAGTATTCAAAAAAATTTCGTTCCAGAAAACATAATAAGCATCCTTGCATGGGCAAACACCCGAAAGCCCACAGCTTCAGCCAAACACAGGACTGGAATGATTGAAACAACTTCTTCTGCTTAGTCTTATCCTGTCATCATTGAAAGGTAACTTCACTTTGTTTATTTGTCAGAAGACATGGCAATTAAACATCAAATTTAAAATTAATGCAACTTTCTTAAGCCCCCTTCTCTCTCATGCGGTCACCAAAACATACCCCCTAATACAGAACTAGCCACTGAGTTGCAACAGAGTGCATCTACATTAAATCCTTTCTAGAATTTGCATCCGTATAGCTGCAGTCAAACTCTGGACATTGAAGGAAATAAGTAACTTGCAAAGTATCTGTGTGTGTAATTCCCAGGCAGGGAGAAAAAAAGGGCAGTATAAGACACAAGACTATCATGGCCAAAGTATAGGTGGAAATCTTTAGTATCTCAGTGAACTGCATTACCTGATGTTTTTTTTATTAACCATCATTATTATAATGTTAATTTAAATATGAATTAGTTATGATATTTTGAAAGTGTTTGCTCTTGAAGCCATGGTTACAATAAGAGCATTCAGTAAATAGGCTGCGTATTATATTTTCCTGGTTGTTTAAAGAAAAATATATGAGCCAGATGCATTATTTCATATATTTGGTTATATTGTGTCACTGTGATGTGCCAAACTAACAATTCCTTCATTGCACATTGAACCCGTCTTTTGTAAACATCAGCTACTGCCTGGCTACTTCCCATGATACTGTTTTTATTACTACTGACTTAAGTCTGCTTCTTTTGTTGCTTCTTTTTTGTGCCTTTGTTCTCAAAATATCTTTAATATATTGCATTTAACTGCTTACACAGAGTAAATCATCTTCTAAAGCATTCAGTATTCCGCAAGTCTGTATGTTTTCCTCAACATCAGCGTTGCTCTGATTTAACTGTTTCGTTTTGTTTTGGCTTTGATTATCCTAGGGTCCGATTGGTATGGATGGAAAGCTGGTAGGTGATTTGTTCAAAACCAGTGTAATTTAGGTCATGCACATGTTCTCCCTTTCCCCTTTGAATTGCTCATGCTGAAACATACATTAATCACATGTTGGCTTACTTTGGCATACCTTATTTCAACCTCAGTAATGTAGACTTAAGATAGAGTGCTGAACAGCCACTTCAGTCTTATTTGTCCATCCAAGGAAATGGAGATGAGCCATGCTATCCTTATTTCTTTATCATTTGGTGTCTGGGTTAGACTGGAGGATGGATGTTCCTGGTGAGGTGCCCTTTCCAGAGAACTTTCCACAAGGGTAGTTCAGTGGTGCCTTTCAGTCCTTACCAAGATTTTCTTTCTGCCAACATATCTGTGGCTGTTGCTGGTTTCCTTTTTCCACAGATTCTTCCTTTTTCCATTTTTGTTTCTCAGCCTTTTTTTTTGGGGGGGGGGGGGGTGGGGTGGTGCTGATTATATCTGAACAGCTCCATGTTTCATTTTTAAATGTATTTGTATGCTATCCCAGATATTCTCTAGGGACATGGTATCTAAATTCAGTTAGAAATAACCTTCAATTTTGTAGAATGCGTTCTACTGAGTTGCTAACAAAATTTCCTATGTGTGAGCTTCTGTAAGTGAAACACTATGTACATAGATATGTTTGTGTGCATATAGATTTGTATGTATAAATATGACTTGAACATATGATCCTGGACCAGCTATTTAAAGATTAAAATCATCCAAAATGTGTGAAAGTCTGGTTTCTGCACTTTCTCATATTATTGTTTTCATTCCCTCTCTCTCTCTCTGTCCCTTTCCAAGAGAGCACTTCTTTCCTTTAATGCCCAGAATACATCTTTCTTTCTTGTCCTTTTGTTTGACACAAGCCTTATTCTCTTTGCAAGCTCAACTTTTTAACTTTTGGTGTCAGCTTCCAATTTTCTTCAGATTTCCTCCTCTGCTCCCAAGGTCTCTTTCTACTGCTAAGTAACCTTCCTGCAATGTTTGCAGCTTCCGATCAATAGGCTTTTTCTTTAATCACTCTATCTAGCAGACCGATAGTTTAGCTACTGACTTCAGTGCTAGACCTGCCTGCATCTTATATCTTTATCTTCTCCTTTCAGTATGCCTTGCATATCAGCAGCTTATATTAGGTTAAATTGCAAGACAGGGATTAATTATCAACCATACAAGATCTTTGATTAAAATGATTAGAATTGGCTGCCAAACATAATTCCTTTTTTCCTGCAAAATAATGTATTAAGTCAGAAATAGGAAAATAGAAAGGAAAAGTGTTCTGAAGATTCTGCTGAAACCGTGAAATATTATGCATTACTACCCATTGTAGTAATGGATGTTAAAAAAAAAAAAAAAAAAGCAACAATTGATAGTGAAGTGAATGATCGAGCGCGTGAGCAATGATACAGGCGTTCAAAGCAGCAGCCACTAGTATACAGAGTGGTTGGTTATTGGTGTTGGGAGTGAGCTGTAAATGCATGGAGAGGACAGCAGTCTGTTGATAGGTACAAGACAGTAAATGAAAGCCATTAAAAAGAACAAATGAAAATACATTAAAGTTTCATATCCAAATTGAGGAATATGAAATACATACCATCCAGAGAACTGTCCATGTTCATTTCAAGGCTTCATTTGGGGACGATGGATTGCTTTCCGGTGTCTTCTTGCCTGTTGCCTGTTTCTTTCTGATGCTTCCTACCACAAACTCAGACAAAACAGAGCACCACTTATATTTTCTCATTTCAAATGCTCATATTTTTAAGACCAGGTGATCTTTTCCTGTGCATTCCTGACTTCTGTTTACTTACTCTGTTACTAAGAAGACTTTCTTTTCCTGTTAGCACTGCAGAGACACTACATCTATGGGACAAGAGGATTAATTCTTATTGGACCCTCTGCTCAGAACAATCACTTACTATTGGTGGTACTGAAAAGCACTGGGATCCCAGATGGATTTTTAAAACCCAGGCTGACTCTACAGAGCAGACAAAAAAATACCTTCAGAGTATTAATTTGAGCAAGGTTAATCTGATGATCATTGAGATCGAGTTAATATGAAGCTTTACAAGTTCTTTCACTCAGTGCTGACTATATTTTAATCATCTAAGTTAGAAATTACATAAATTAAAGAAGTTACCTTTTACAAAAATATTTAAGGCTAGACTATACTCTGAACCACATCAATAGAAAGCCAGTATAACTTAATTGAATTCTAGAACAGAATTTCCACCCCTCTGTTAAAGTTGTCCCCTTCCAGAAGGCAGTCAATATATCAATTTTACAGTACAATTTAAATAAAAGGATATTCATTAATATTTTAAAATTAGTTATGGTAACTTTTTTAGTCTGGAAGAGTATTTTCAGCTTGGTTTTTATCTAAAATTAAGATAAATATTTCCAGGTAAAACCTTTAATGCATGAGTAATAACCGTTAAGAATAATTTAAGTAAATATTGAGCCATAGTGATTTCAGCAATCCTCGTGGGAATATAAGCATAGTGATTGAGATTGAGCTTCCTCAAAAGAGTTGCAGTATTAATTATATTCACATTAGAGGTTTTTTTATTTTAATGAAAGCAACAGTACCTCATTGCGAACTGTTTATTCTTGCCCTTACACAACACAGGCTAATGGGAGACAGAGCAATGAACTGCCCTGTCTTTGTCTCCCATGCTCTGAATTGTTGTACTTGTTGCAACACAAATGATAACAACACCTTGCAAGGAAAAAGGACAATATTTTGATGCCTCTTTCTACCTATACCTTTGTAAGCAGAACTGACTAGTTGCAGAATATAGTGCTTGCTGCAGCCTCTGTTTAGTATCATGTCTGATCAGTGGAACATCACTGTGAGGGAAAAATTATACTGTAACTGCAGTTGCTAGTTAGTAGGACAAGGAGTATCGAAGGATATACAGAAATATTGAAGGACTGAGAGCAATTGAAAACCAGAAAATAATTATTTTCTCTAATGCAAAGCTCCTTCTGTGTTTAAGGAGCTCATAGCCAGCAGGATCAACCCTGCTATGGGTACTTTTGAATTTGGCATCTGCATTTACAGTTCAATGGTGGGTAATTGCATGATTCACAACCTGCATATATGAAGAGTAATTCTACTCTTATATTCCTCACAGAATATATCTCACAGAGTTATCTCACAGACTTCTATGTCACCATGAAAAACAATCGTCCTATGAAAAAAAAATCAGTTTCCAGCTCTCCTGTGTCCTTATCACAGAAATGATATAAGAGTAATTTGCATGTATGATAACAGAAAGGCAGACTGGTGGTGCCATTGAGATCAAGAATAGAAAACACTTTCATGGGAACATGACCTTATCCTTGACCTTTAGGCTGGGGTATGTTTAGGTTATGTGTGAATGTCCCTTATATTATACACAGCATGAACTACATGGACACTGAGTAGCCCGTACATCTAAGTTAGAGTTAAGAAAGAAGCGTCGGCATTCAAATCTTTCTGTTTAAAAGTTTTTTTTCTGTTTGTATATTTTATTGCTTTAAGTCAACATCCTGTTTGAAGATTTTGGTAATTTTAGAATTGTATTTAAATTTTTATATACCTTGAAGAAATCTTTCATGAGTTTGTAAAAAGGTATTGTGACTTTAGATTGTGAATTTGTATATTAAAGTTTGCATATATAGGTGTCAATTTAGTTAATTTATGTATATATATTTATTATACAAATTGCTTAATACTGTATCAGTAAGCAATTCCTAATGATTTTAGGATCAGGTGCAGCATATCATGCCTTAAAACCTGATATGACAGGCAAAGTGAAGTGAAGGCTGCGTGCTGAGTCATCTCAGTTATCATTTTTAACCTAGTCTGGTGTATAAATTCGTTGAGTTGACCAATTCAGAAAGCTTTATTTTATATTGAAAGTGGATAACCTCAGTTGGTTTTTTGGGGGGGGGGGGGCTGGGGGTAGGGTCTGAAAACCTGTGTAGTGCAATATTGTTTAAGGAGCCAATACAAAACTGCATCTGTAACAAGGAATGCTTTAGGCCTTTTTCAGCATAAGGCCTGGATAGCCCCAATAATTATCAGTTTATATTGTGATTCCTCTGTGATGTTATTTCTAATATTTCTATTTCAAAGCAGTTTTTAAAAACTTGCATATAAATTAAATGTATATTTTGCCTTTTTTAATTTAACACACAAAAAAATCTCAATTGTTAACAAAAAGTAATGTTCTTCAGCTGGTTTTCTTAAAGATAGTAGTTCTCTGTTGAAATGCTTCA
Source organism: Struthio camelus (assembly GCF_040807025.1). NCBI lineage: Eukaryota > Metazoa > Chordata > Aves > Struthioniformes > Struthionidae > Struthio > Struthio camelus. The sequence continues at coordinate 24,782,791 of NC_090945.1, forward strand.
TTTTTTAATTCTCTTTAAAACTGTAGATAGAAACAATTAGTTCAAAGCCAGTCAGGTTGCTTGGAGGCTATATAAAATTTTCAACTCTGTCTAGCAGTACCTTCTAGTTAAAGTGAAGAGGTTTTACATGATTTAAAGGAAGTCTTTATGCTTAGTTTAGCATCTCCTTGAATTATGAGGGTGAGCCACAATAGAGGAAAAGTACCCAATATCTACTTCTAATATCTGTGAATTCTTTCTCACTTGAGAATGTTAAATCAGGCCTTTCCATTATTTCTAAATTGTATTGGTCTGTCTATTAAACATATTAAGTTTCTCAAATACAGGTTCAAGAATGTTTGTTGTGATTTTTTTCTTGAACCCCAGTTAATTCCAATGAAGTTAATTGTTTTTAATTCAAATTGATTATAGAGGTAAGAGACCAGAATCTAACTTCATTACAGTTACTAGATTGTTTGTTATTTCCTTATGAGAGAGCACTACTTGCTGCTGTTTAAGCAATTAATCCGTGCCATAATTTTCCATAACCTTATCTTTTTCTTATTTTTCAGGGTCAACCTGGTCCTCAAGTAAGTGCCAGCTCATTTTTACTACAAAAGTTGAAGCTGTATACGTGGCCCATGCAACTCAGATTATTTACAAAGTATTTTGATGGTCTTTTTTGATCCGACTGTAAGAAGTTAGAAACTGGTAACCATTGCATTTTTCAGTAAGCCAAGTATTTCCCAAGAGAGAAACATGGGGCTCCCATATGGTTGTCTGAGTTCCCTCAGCTGTTTGACCAGATGGTGGGGTTAACAACATAATACTGAATAAAGCAAATCTCCTAACTATGGCTTGAAACTTTGCCACTTAACTTTAAAGCAAGATAAAATAACTTAGCAAATGTGTAGCAAATGTAACACTTCAACTGCTTATTAATCACATACTAATAATGTTGCTATAATCCAGGCAGGCCTCAGTTATTTTAAATATTGCACTGCTAGCTATTTTGATTAATTATATACACTCCTTGAATTAGTTCTGCTTTAAGAACAGCAGAAGTCTTTGTTGTGCAAGCTGCAATTAAAGACGTGGAAATCCAGGCATCTCACTTAAATTTTAAATTAGTAGTAAACTAGCAAAGAGGGAAGTATTTGATATAGCAAAAGTCATATGTGAAGTATTCGATTCAATAGAAATGTGGAGGAGCAAGGGAAGAGGAAGAATAGTAGCTAATACTCAATCCAACTTCAGTGAAAAACAGTTGAAAGACTATAGCGTTTGCATACCAGAGATGTATTATGAGAGGTAAGCTCTGGCTTGGGGGACCATTTTAGCAAAGAGAGTTGCCTGAACCAAAATTTCTGTGTGGGCTATTGTTAGTATTTCAGAATCATAATTACAAATCAAAGCTTTACAGACCTTAATTAACAGGGTTTTTTTTTTTTGACAGTTTTCTCTACAGAAAGGAAGCATTTTCCTCAGATTATTTGATTCAAAGCATCAATTTCCGTTGAAAGGCAATTTTAGTGTTACAAGCCCTCTGCCCACTCAGTTTGTATGCCTCGTATCCCTGCTGTAACGCTTTCTGACACCCTCCCTGCGAGGTGCCAGACTGTGTTTAACTGTATTATATGAGTAGTCCAAATGATATTTGAAATGACCACCCCCGCATAGTACTCATGTTTCACAGTAGGCTGTTGATGTGTGTCCTACACAGAGAGAAATATCTGCAGTTTCTCTGTTATTGGGCGTCAGTGAAGAGACAAACTGAACTTTTCTGGGGTACTCTTGCTCTGAACAAGCTCTGCAGAGATGCTGAGGGTGCTATGTGAGCCTATGGTCAGCCCTATAGTTGATGTTGACTTCTGCTGCCACCTGTGTCCTTTCTGTCTGCATTTGGAAGCCCACCTCCCACATTTCAGTCCCTTGGAGAGTGTCGCTTGCTTAATCCAACAGTTTCTCAGTCTCTGAAGCTTATATCCTCTACATGAAATGAACTGAGGTAGCTGTAGGCAAGCTGAGGTGGTAGTCCTCGGTGATAACGGTTTTAAGAGCAGAAAGGCAGAGAAATGTTGTCACCATTGTAGGAGAACTGGAGTGCAAAACATAAGAGAAACCCTCTAAAAATCCAAAGGAAACTTTATCACCTTCTATGTGCCCTGGACGACTATACAGCAAATGGTTACAAAGCAGCAGAACTATGTACCCACAAAATTTAGGATGGGACTTCCTACGTCCTAAATTCAGTAGTTCCTCCTAGTGGAAATCCTCCTCTCTGCCATTTTCGTTGTTTCATTGTTCTTCATTCTAAGTACTGCTTACCATTATTCTTAGTGCTATCTTTTCCTCCTTTTTAACTCAGAGTGCTCTTTTTGTCGTAGCAGGATGTGTACTCAGTTAGTTGTCCTGGCTAGCTGATTGAGTCTAGAAATAATTTCTGGAAAGACACAAATGAGGAAATCGTGATGGCATGAGCCACTCAGAGAAGAATTCAGCTCTGGGCTAAGATGCCTCAACCTCTAGAGGTTTGTGTGTAGGTGTAGACATCTGAGGTGTCTAAGCACTCCTTGTAGTCAGTGAAGGTCAAGTCAATACTCAGTGCACCTAGAAAGCTTTTCAGCGCACTGTAGTCCCATTGGGCTCAATTACATTGCCATCTGAGATAATCCAGGGCCTAGCCTCTAGCTGCTGCTTGTACAAGGGTTTGAGTCTCCTGTTGGTCCATTGTTGTATCTGTCAGTTATGTGCAGCTGTCTTGGATACACAGGGAACCTCTCAAATGACACTAATTGTATGCAATCACGCAACTATGAATTGCAGATCCTGAATACCGGCATCTATTAAACCTAATAAATAACCAGTCTGCTGAACTGCTCTTTAGGCTATATTGACATCTGCATATCTTACACATCTGCGTGTAGGCTGTGCTTTTAGAAGTCTTCATGTTGAACTGAAACCCCGATACAGATAACTTCCACAGGACAGCATTTTGGAATGTTTTCTTGAAAGGTTTTGTTGAAAACCTAAAGGTGTTTTGACTTCTTGTTCTTTAGAGATTTTTAAAGTATTAACAGAAAACAAAAACTGTTCACATACAGATAAAATAAGTCAAAAATCCCAGTTTCCCATTACAGAAATGTTTGTGGAAATTTCAGCCAGCCATGATAGTAAGTAATTTTCCCAGTCTTAACTATGAAAATATGAAATGACAAATAGTGGTTGATTTGGCTAAAGTAACAACTTCACGGCTTCAAAGAATAGAATTTCTATGCTGACTAAAGAAGCACTTAGAAAGTTTCTGATGTCACAGCCATGTAAGTCTATGCTAAGATCAAAGCTGATTTATAATCCTTTTTAAACTTGGTCTTCTATTGACACCTATTCTTTTTTGCAATGATATTCACAAAGTACATTCTAACTTCACTCAACATGTATATAATTACTGCGTACAAATATATTCATAACAGATCAGTAATCCCTCCTATCTTCTTATCTTTGAATGTATTGATCCTTTTCTTCAAAAATACAAATGAAAGATAATTTCATTTTATGTTTATTATTTTAAGTAAAAAGAACCTTTATTACACAACCATGTTCTTTCTGACATTCATGCTATTTGCTATTCATATTTGACGCTCATTTGATATTTGAATTCTTCTATTTGTGGTTCTACTATATATCTGAGAGTGGAAAACATGATCAAAACTATAAAATTTCTAGCATAACCTTTAAAAAGTAAAGTTCATATAAATATTAGAAAACGGTGCATTTAGTATTGTAGTGAAGGAAGACAAAATGCTCCTTTAGGAAATCCTGCTTCAGTAAAACTGCTAACAGCATGTAAGATAAGTTTTGGAGCAGGGGTTCAGTGCAACTTTGTCTCAGCCTAGCAACTATTTTCTTCCATGTGGTACTATCGTCTTCCTGGCCTATCTCTGTCACAACATAATTTCTTCCTCGTGTCAGCATACGCGATCACTCTTTCTGTGGGGCTTTGAGATATAACAGCCCTACAGATGCCTCTCCTTTCTCCTTGGCAACCATTCAAATCTGCATTAGAAGTGGATGATATTGACAGTTGATACTTATTTTCATGAGACTCTAATTTTCCTGCATGTGAAATGTCTGTGGAAGTAATGTTATTCCAGTGTGAAGTTTTCTGATGTTGTGTACATGATAAAGGGTTGCCATGGCAATTTTGGTAGCAAATATTTGCATGTGTCATATTAAACTTCAAGCCTCAAGGTATGTGATGAATATTTCTAAACTTTAATGGCAAAGATTGTGATTCACAGTTGGATGGACTAATACTGGCTTCTACTGTCAACAGAGTTGGTGGGAACCATTTTAACTTTCATTTTCTGTACATACCCCCTTATAGCACTGTTTTTTGTCAAGACAAGAGAAAAACAGTCAGCAGGAAATAGGCCATAGTTTTATTCTTTTTTGGATGGCAGCAGTGTGTTTAAAAGATCTGTTTATCACTTCTTAAAGAACACTCTGACAGAGGTTAGAATTCTAGACCTTAGAGAAGATGCGAGTATCTGAGAGCATGACTGGAAGGTGGTTGTTTAAGAAGCTTTTTTGTTTTTTGGTTTTTTTTTAAAGTCTTGTTGAGTTTCCCCTGGAGTTCTCACAGTTTGGATAGCTATCTGCACTCCAGGACTTCTAAAGTATTCCTTTCAGTAAATACATGTCATTCAGTAATGAGAAGCTTACTATGGTCAAGTGATTCTGCATAAGTTTTGATGATCTTTTAGGCTGTGGTCAGAGTACACGATACATCCTGTTGTCTAATGCTGTATATACATGATCAAGACTTGATAGGAAGTAGGCTGGCTTGTCTGCCGCCATGCCAAAACAACAGAAAACTCATGCCTCAACAAAATCTGAAGTTATAAACGCAATGCCAGTAGAAAATTAAAGTCAAAATGATTTCTGCCTGTTAGGCCCTTAGTCTTGGACTTTTGTTCTGCTCACCATAAATTGAGGTGTAAGCCCTATGTCCTTGTTCCTGACAGTTTCCCTTTAGGTATGCCTAGAACCTGTCCTGTGTGAGTAGAGAGGGGAGGAAAGGGGCAAACTTATGAAGGATAGTATCAATAGAAGGCTAGAGAAATAATTCAGGATTATTCAATTCAGAAGAGTAGACCAATCTCAAAGCCTTTTTGCCTGTAGGTGTTTCGGTTGGACATAACTGCAGTTTTGCCTCTGCATCACCACCTTGAGATCCTCAGTGTTGTACAGCTGCTGCGCCTGAGAGAAGCGAAGTGCTCCCATCCAGGCCATCAGCTGTTCTCACCCCAAAGAGTGATCTCATGGGATGTTTTTCTTGTAGCAGCTGGTGCCCTAAGCTCCTTTGTAAACTCCTGTTCCTGCCGAAGGAGAGAATGACTCAGGTTAGATATGAATATGCCTGTCTGCTGTTTGAGTTATGTGTTGCAGGTCAAATTTAGCTGTCAAACTCTAATGACTTGGTTGTTAGTAAAGAATATGTACAGTCACTCAGGTTTTGGTCTTCTAGGCAGATAAGGAATGATGTTGTCTTTGTAATATACATGTGTGTATGTGTTTAGGATGACGCTAAGCCATTATTTCATTAGGGTTTAGGAAATTACTCCAATAAATTTTGTGGATCTTAGTTTCTTCGTAATTCCTTATGTAAAGCTGCAATTACTCATACAAATATCAGAATTTGAGCTAGAATGCAGTGTAAACTCTTGGGATGCACGCTATTACAGTGATCTTTCATTTAAAGAGAGCCAAATACCATTTTGCATATAAAGACTTGGATTCAGTTTTTTTGTTTCTCATGAAGTGATTTCACTAACATGTAAACAGTACAGAGCACTGCTTTATTGGCAGTGTCCTGCTTCAGGTATTAGTGATGTCAACAGCTTTTGAAGTCACATCTTGGCAGCTACTGCAATTTAAGGAGGAAATGTGTTTTTGAAGGGGAACAAATAGTTTGTTATACTTCAATAAAGAGAAACAACTATTAAAAGATAGTAAAATGACAGTTTATCCTTTAAAAAACCTATTCTTAAGTGAGTTTAAAACATTTGAAGTTTTTAAGTTTTCATATGCAGGCCATATTTTTCCTCTTGACTACTGCCGTCAAGTCCAAAGTCATACCTGTGTAAATGCAAATAAGATTGGGCTTAGCCTGAGGCTTTCAGCTTTTATACAGCAGTAGAAACAGATTCATGTAGTGTTTTTTGAAATAAATAATTAGTCTCATCTCTAACCAGGTTGACATAGAAAGGCAGACAAGCATATTATGTAAAAGTCTCTTTTTTATTTGTGTCTGTACAGGTAATAAGGCTAAATAATTGCTCCCATTGCAGCTAATAGCATTTGCTATCCATTTTGAGATCAGAAATCAGTCTTAAATGGAGCCACCTTATAAATAAACAAGTTTGTACCAAGTTTTGTATGTATTTAACAGGAAGAGCTTTACCATTGATTAATCAATTTTCCTTCCTTTCTAAAGCTACTGTATATATATTATCTATCTATCTATCTATATATGTATATAAAGCTACAAATTGAATTGAAATTCAGCATAGTATTTTTCAGGAAACACTCAGCCCATATTCTCTCATAAACCTGGGGAAGCAAATGACATCATCATGGCATTTCATTTTACGTTAATTGGCAAATAAAAGACAAGGGTCTAGCTCTCTTCTCTCATCAATTTTATAACCATATACCTCTGAATCATTTTGAACCACACTGGAGAATGTTTGAGAGGGAATCATGCTCAAGACTTCTTGTTTGCTGAGCCTGATTGTACAGAAATATCATATGACCCAAAAGTGGCAAGAAATGTGTCTTCCCGGTAGGAATTAATGTATTTAATTGACTTAATGTGTGTCATGCTCTCTACTTTGTATATCGTAAAGCAGAATTTAATTTTGTTGAAAGGAATTGACAACAACAGTAAGCACTTTATAAACATAGAACACTTCAGTTTCCACTGGTAGACTTACATACACGAGTTGTAAACTAGGATAGCTGTGAATGTCTGATGTTAAATGCCTGTTCAGCTAAGCAGATGGCATTAATACAAATAATAAGATTCTTTGCTGTGTGAAGAAAAGAGAGCACAGAACTGGCAGTTTGGGGCAAATGAGAGTGGATTGTCAGTTGTGTCAAGACTAGGGAAGCACCACACACAGTTTTAAAAGTCTGAGGGGAATAAGTTACAGACATCATCAGGCCAAATTGTCGCATCATGGGGTGTTGTGGCTCTGCTTCCAGCATGCTCTTCTACTTGTCTTTTCCCGCCTTTTTGCCAGGATGTGGAAAGGAGCCTCTAATGGCAGATGAATGACTTTCCTACAGTACTCTGCTAAGTGAATCTAGTTGGAGACGAATGAAGACTTGTGAGACCCCTGTTCATCTACCTACTCTAGATAGGCATGGTTTGGCATTACAGTTTGAGTAATTCCCTCTAGAAAACTTGTGCTGAAATAATAGGATGTTCCACAGCATTCTCAGGAACTGGTAGTTTATGTCTTATTTACCTTACTCAGAAAAATGTGATTTGAAATCCGTTAATTTAACAGTTATGTATACAAACTAGTTTTTGATTTTCCACAGACACAAAAATAAGAATATGCAAAAAGAGAAAAGGCCATTCATCTTTCAGAATTCTATAGAGAAGGCTCTTCATGTAAGCTATCTTCTCTGGATGTCCTTGTAAAATAGGCTGTGTTGCTATGAATGTTTCTTCTTTTTATAAACCTGATGAGCTCTATCCAGAGTAGCTGTATGTAACAGATGAAGGAAGTTTGAAGAACAATTTTTGGAACAGTCTTAGTTGCTTGGCCTAATACTTTTAGATGTTAATTCTCTCATCTCTTAGTTCACATAGTGACCATTTATGGTACCTTTGCTATGAAAAGCCAAGTCCTAGACTAAAAAATAGATAAGACTCTAAAAGCAAGCATAAAGGAGACCTTTGTAATTGTAAGGTATTACCATCTTTTCTGTATGGAAGCATCACTAATTTCTGAAATTAATTGTTTTTGTTTGCTTTTATAAAATGAAACTGGAGATCTAATTCACTTATTATGTATGTTAGCATAGATGTTAAAGGGAATCACACGTTAACATTCCACCTGTTCATCTAGGAATTGCATCTGTCACCAGGACATATTAGAGCTTTAGATTTTGTCACAGCAAGTGAAGAACTGTGAAGGAAAAATAACTTGTAGTCCTTAATTTGGGATAGCATTGCTTAGTTTAACCGAGTACATGTGAGTACAACAAAGCAATTGCAAGCCTAGTACTGTGGTACCAATATGAGATGTACAAATACTTGTCCAAGTATAATTAAGAACTCTGAAATATTTCTTGCTTTTCGAAATCATCTCCTTATCAAATGAACTTTGTATTTTCTTCATCCTATTCTACAGATGGCAGAAATATAGTAGTATGTTCTGTATTTATTAGGAATTACGTCAAAGCATTGCACCGTGTTCAAGAACATTATGTAGTATTTTACTATTCTGCTGCACATGTTTTTAATTCAATATTCAACTCCTACTAGCTTATTATTCTTATGGATCCTCATGCTTTATTTCAGCTTTGAATTTCAGTTCAGTTTGTTACAGATCCCAGTAGTCTCACTGAAGTTAAAAAATGAAATGAAAAATTATAAACATATGCATCTCATAAAGCTTATGGTGACTTGTAGATAGTGCTGTGATATCTAAGACCTCATTCTGAATGCATCAGGAAAGACCATCAGACCTTCCTCGATCACCCATTGTCAGTTCAGAGCCCTGGTGAATTTCTGTACTGGGAGTGCTGGGGAAGCTAGCTGCAAACTAGAACAAACCTGGGAGCTTTGGAGCTTAAGCTGCCAGCTGTAATTCTGTTTTGAATTTTTAAAAGTGAAATATTTCGATCAGTTTTGAAATGCGTGGTTTTTTTAATTGTCTTTTCTGTGGAAAGCTTCAAAATTTCTATTTTCTGTTTTAAAACGCAGTGACATTTTCATCAATAAAAATCAGACTTTAAGCACCCGTAAGGACACCCTGAGCCTTAGATGTTATGAGAAATGCTACAGGTTCTTTGTATTAAATTATTAAACTGACATGAACAGCTGTCATGATGTGTTATTCTTTTCTATGAGTATGGGTTGAGTTTGTAGGAGTACAACATGAAAGACAGGAGTAAAACAGAAAATGTTGCAGTTCCTTTCATTACAGCGTCCTGTGTACTGCCAGTAATTTCATTAATGAGCATGGCATGGAAGTTGCTATTCTGTTTGTGAGCTGTAATCCAAAATTCTGCATTTGAAAAAAGCTTTGGATGTCCCTGCAATAGCATAGAAATTCCTAATAATCTTCATTGCCAAGATCTATCAGTAAGATTAAGAGTTGTGAGCTGCTGAAAAACATTTAAAAGAATCATGTATTTTCAGAAATACAGTAAGATTATATTATGCAATATGTCTGTTAGTGATCATTTGCCAAAAAGAATGAATATCCATTTATATTTACATATATATGTAATTTCCCCTGATGATGTTCTGAATTTTGTAGACCAAACTATTATTCTTGAGGGAAAAACTGTTTTGTTTTTAATAAACTTTATTGTCTTAAATTGCTTCTTTTTTGAAGAAAGATGTTGCCAGCCTTACGATTACAAAAATATTTTTATTCATCTCAATTTTATACATGCCCATGTATGAATGTATACGTTTGCAGTTGATATAAAAATTCTTAAGCATTTATTCAGTATTTCTGCTCAAACTTTACAAATCTGAACAGTTTGCAAAGTAGCTCTATAAAGTGTGTCATTATAGTTACCCCCTGCTGTAAATAAGGAAATTGAGGAAGAGAAATTAAAGGCTTGGTTCTTCGATGAACATTCATTGGTCTTATATTAATATGTATATTATTTTATATGCTAAATTTTATATACTTTTATTTTTATATACTCATTGACTTCAAATAAATTTTCTGTGAGTAAGGGTTGACACATTCCCACCAAGACTAGAGCTACGGCTTAGAATGTCAAGCCTTTGCCTCCTGTAGCAGTGATTTGTAGCTAGAATAGTTTGGAGACATCCTGTGGTGTCTTAGTACCTACGGGGTTGCCTCAGACAGATTTGTGTGGTGTAGCTTTTGTCATTACATTTGTCAGGCACTATTGCTTAACATCCAGTTCTTGTAAAAAGGTTTATTTGGGTAACGATTTAGGCTGTGATGTGACTGGCACGCACAGGAAATATTTAAGGGACTACAGGATGTGCAAGGGAGAGTGGGAAAGAAGGAAGGATAAGATTGTCAGGGGAATGTATGGTAATATTTCAGTAAGATACATTTTTCCCAGGCTTTAGCGTACCTTTCAGTTAAATAAGTTACCTCGGTTGTGAAGTAGTTGCTCTCCTAACTAATCATGTTTTATGCAATCTGACATACTATTTCTTTTACAATTGCATTTTATAGTAGGTTTCTAGACAACGCTAAAAGAATACCTAAATCTCTCTTTGGCATTTTACTACCTTGAAGGAACAAATGTGTCTTGTAGTGAGTAGTAAAGTTTGGAAAAGAGAAAACAGTATATGCACAGGATGAAATGCCTTTGGCATACTGAAAGAAATCCAGAGCATCACTACTGAAGTAAGTGTGGTTACTCTGGATTTGCTGCAGTGAATCCAAGAATGCAATTGACCTCCTCTATTTGAAAAGGTCTGTGTTAAAATTCAAATAATGAAATTAAATTAATGTTGACATAGAGCAAATGTATTTTGTATATATGTGTGTATGCGCATGCATGCGCTATCCAGTTTTACTCAATTATGCAAGTTCAGCTTCTATTACTTTAATGCAGATATGCTTCAATATAATAGCAGAAATTTTTCAAAAAGGGCACCAGACTTTTAGTAGTAGATGCTTTTAAAATTAATTTTAGTGCTTTCAGTAACAAATTTTGGGCTATTTTTAATTCCTTCCAGGCAGAGAGAAATGGAGGATGGAGGAATCTATAAAAACGGAATGAAATGAGTATGAGTCACAATAATTAAGTTACTGTTTTCCTTGAATTGGCTTACTTCTGTTTCACTAGCTTTCTTTTTGAAACTAGTCCTTGTTTTAAACAGATGAACATGGAATTATTCAGGTGTTTCAATGATCTAGTTTTATGTGATTATGGTTTTTTTTGTAGAACCATACTCTATGCAGTATCTGTTATGAAGCACATGAATTTTCATCTTGACCCTATTGCTGGTCAAAGAAGAATATACTTAGTATATATTTGCATGATATTTCTCCACAAAGCAGTAATGGAGGGAGTAAAATTGAAGGAACCACAGAGCTAGGCAGACTGGAAGACTATTTCAATGAGCAGAAGTAACTCTGTAGGCTGTGACTGGCAGTGGTGAATTCCAATTGCCCTGAAACTGTTGCATTCCTCTGCTTTCTTCCTTTACTTCAAAAAGCATGAAGCTCAGCCTATTATGTTCATGAAAAACTTATTTCATGTCACACCAAATGATCAAAGGGCATTGTCATCTCAGCCAAGTTGTCTGCCAGGCCACTAAGCAATTGGGCAAGCAGCACAAGTCTTCGGATTACAGCAGCTGCTGTTCAAGTTTTAGGTTAAAAAGTGACTGAAATGTTAGTGTGAACTGCTACTGTTCCTGAAAGGACAAGTGCTTAACTCCCAGCAAGGAGCTGTTTTCGTATTGCACCTCTAGGAATAAATGAGAGTAGGCCAATGGATAAAACTCTACCAAAGGAAGTAAAAAAATATATTTAATGGTGTATTTTTTAATCTGAAAAAAACATGGAAAAAGGATTTTATGAGTCTGATTGGCAGGAGATATAGTTTTTTTGTGCTTAATTTATGTCATGTTGGAAAAGAAAGCCAGAATGTGCTTCCATGATCCCTGCAGTTTTATAAGCCCTAAATTCCACTGGGCTATATTGGTCTCCCTTTTAAGTGTTTTTCTTTTTTATTACATTTTTCTCAAGTTCTCTTTTGGTTTTGGAGCATATTAATTTCATCCATAAAGGAGAATGTTTTGATCAGTTTCAAGGCATCACTACCTAGTATAGCTTCTTAGTCCACGGTTCAGATGGATATAATACCTTTGAGCAAAATAGCTCTGTATTAAAATGGCTGCTTATTGGTACAGTCCTCACGGGACAGTGCAGAAAACTACTCTGGAGTTGTACTATGCTATTGTTGTTCTAATAAATGGGGATAATTGGAAGGCTAAGCCATCCTAGTTATTTTTCCTCCTTTGTTTCATAGCCCTTTTAATGTTCAAAGCAAAATAAAAAGTGTGAAGTCTGTGGCAATAAAAACTGCTTATAGCTATAAGTCATTTCCCAGCTTAGTAGTTTGACACTATAATAAATGTAATTTTTCTGAGAAAAAGGTGAAACAATTTGCTTTGATAACTCTTTGCACTCTACTCCTTTTTATTGTAAAATTTGTAAGCAGCCTTTCATTCTTCTTTGTGTTCCTCTCCCCCAGACATGCAGTTTTACATTTGTTTAATTCATTGTTCTACTTCTTGAATTTCGGTGGGGTCATTTCTGTCGACTGCAGTGAATAATGAAATTAATGAAAGTACAAGGCTCTACTCAGCTGCACTTTCTCTTGTTGTTGGATCTTATCAACTGCCTGTGACTTCTAAAAAGTATTTTCATCTATTGATAGTGGACTCTTTTTTGCCTATTCCATAGTTGCCATGGTATATATTGATTTTTTTTCCTTCACTTGTAACATAAGCATTCAAATACTGAGTGAATGCTGGAATAGAAATACAATCTTACATTTAAATTCTGCCACCAGCAAACACACACATTCCTATTGTAGAGGATTAAGCAGCAATAAAAAATAATCAAAAAAAATCTGCTGCATAGTAGTCTGAAATAGGATGGAATGGGACCCCAAGTATCTATTCTCATTGTAGAGAAGGAAGATGAGGAAGAAGTAGAGAGGATCTATGAAAGTAAAGGAGTGCAGAACAGCCTACCTGAGATACTGGTGGATGAGTTACTGAGTTAACCTCAGTAATACTATAAGAAGATAGCATGTGATGCTTTATTGAGTCCCAGGTAGATATGTAATGAGACGGGAATCTGCTGGAGGATTGATGGAGGAGGCCTGAACCCGTGTGTACAAAATGCATCTCATTTTTGGGATGTTTTATAAACCAGCTCTTGAACACTGAAACCAGCATGGTTGCTGTACTGTCATTATTATTATTATTATTAATTAAGGGCTGAACTGCACAAAATCCTGAAATTGGGTTAGAAATAGCAAATGTAACAGTGGTAAAAGTTTTCTATTTTGTTTGTTTTATTGATTCAGATTATGTAGGGCATGTCAGTTATGTTTTCAAACTTCTTTCTGCAGTTCTGAGGACCAGCCAGAAATTTATGTGTTTCTATCTTTTTGATGTAAGCCCAGATACTTATGATCACATCTTCCTTGCATCTATGGTGTTATGGAAATAGAAACTCTAGGTATTTCCTTATAAAAGGAGAAACTTAGAAATATTGGATTTTCTCATCTCTATTTTTTTTGTGCAGTTTTACAAGTCTATCAGAGTGAGATTTCCTTTTTTTTTTTTTTTTTTTAGCAGTATTACATCAGAACTCTAAGAACATCGGTAAACTTCTGGTTATCTAGCAAGTAGGAGAATAGGAAGGTACACTTTGGACAAGGAAATGAGGACTCAGATTCAGGAAATATTGTTTAATGCATTGTAATACATGTAAGTGGTAGCCAGGAGGCTTTTGACTTTACCAGAAACTATTTCCTTATCTTAATAATGTGACTCATTTTTCTGTTATCATATCTTTGGTCTAACTGGCATGTACTGCTGTTTAGTTCACAAGAGAATTAACAGTTGATTCACATTATAATATATGCTTACATTCATTTATGCTGACAGGAAAGCTGATTCTTGATTCGTCATACTCAGGCAATGGATCATCATACACTTTCTGTACCGTGGAATTTTTATAGGACTGTTTGTGTTGAGATTTGTGTTTTTGCAAAGGAAAAAACTCTGTGTCTGTAGAAGGGGAAACATGAGGGGGAAGAAAACATATTTAGTGATTAAACAAAAAAAAAAAAAAAAGCAGGTGTGTCAAATAAGGAGACCTCCCCCAGCAAGTTCTTTCATGGCTGGCACTGATCCTCATGCTTGTTCCTGGCTGCTGAACTAATCAGTTAACAGGGACCCATTTGCAAAGTGTGTAACTAGCTGGTGATTTTTGTGAGCAGTACCATAAAGCTGAAAAAAGCAGCCAATCCTAATCTCAGCAAGAGCATTGCATGAGAAATGAAGATACATATCTGAATTACAGCTATTGTGATGTATGCCTCCACTTTCTTGATGCGTTTAAGGTAGATCCTGTTCTCCTGCCTGCAACTTATGAACATGTCTGATTTTTATATTGGCATAAATCACTGAGTTCTGACTACAGTTCTGTGAATTTATGGCAGGACCCATTAACATTCACATCAACAAGAAAATTGTAACTGAGCAGTTTATCTAGATTGTTGAGTTCATCAATTTTATCTCCCTCAGGTTGCATCAATTAACATTGTTTACTAAGTCAGACAAATTATAGTATCAAAAATTCAGATTTCCTTTTCTGTGTACTGGAATATTGTGAGAAATAGAAACTGCAGAATATAAGGAGAACAAAGAGAATTTTGGTGGATTTTGGTGGTGGGATTTGTTCGTTTCTTTTCCAAGGTTTCATCATAAGCCAATTATATCCCGGGGAAGAACAAAGAATGCAAAAGAGGAGGGAATATAATTTAAGATGTAGAAGCTGTGCAGATTCACTGGAAATTCTTGCAAACATGTGTAAATTTGATGCAAGGTGAGATGTTGGCACTGTAAACTAGCAAATGTAGACATTGGCAGCAAGCATGGCCAAAACCACATCGCTCAGTAGTTCAGGGCATGCAGAGTGGGCACAAGACTAAAATGAGCGTAGGAGATTTGAAATGGTGCTGTGATTCTTAATACTCTTGTAACTTCATGTCTTATAATTCAGCTTATCTGATGCTTATATTTTGCAAGAGCTAGAGGTTAGCCTGGGTACAAGGTAAAGGTAGTTCCAGAGTCAGGAACTTATAAGTTGGTATAGGGGAAAGCTGTGAGCCAAACTGCGAAAGAAGAGAAAGTTTGACTCATAACTGAAGAGTGTGTTGTTACAAGCTGAAACCACAAAATAAGCCTCAGGAATTAAATTAATGTAAGCAATGTATTGCATGTAATTTAATTGTGAAAATATGATTGAATCCTGTTGGCAAATTGGTTTCCTTTTCAAATCTGCCTAGATGGATTGTATGTGGTTTACTTTTCTCCTCCTTTCCATAAGGCCGCTATTCCCTTGTGCTGTCAGTTGCACACTTATTGTGGATGCAGTAACTGCTTATGGGGTGAACATATTGTATGCTGTTTTATCCTAAATGAAAACAAAGCCTGCATCTTGCAAGCTGCATTCAGTCCTCTAACTGCCAGGATGCTTTAGCCCACAGCTATAGCTGTTCTAGTTGAAGTTTAGCAAAGTGGTGCCTGTGTCTTCTGTGGCAGCTGTCTCGTCTGGGCTGCTTGATTTGACACTCAGGTTCCTTAAGAGCCCAAAAGGTGGATGGACCCCACTGGGCCATGGTACTCTCATGGTCTAGCTGATTCTACTTGGTTGATATTTGCTGCCGTGCCCTGGGCGCTGGAAGTGGCATCATTTGGGTTAACTGAGAGTCACTGAAAACTTTAAATCTGGATTCCTCTGCACTGACTTTGTAACTTTCTATATAACCTAGAAACATTGCTGTTTCATTGAATCCCTCCATGAGTATCCCTTACTATCCTCAGTTCTACTTTCCCCTCAGTGACTGGAGTCTCTTTTGTAAGTCAACTTGCTGTATTACCGAGGCAGACTTACAGCAACAGGAATATGTGGGGAATATGTTCATAAGAAAATGAAGATCACTTTACATTCAAAAATATTTGTAAAAACAATATAAATCAAATATTTACTTCTGAGGAGGTCCTCTGAATATAACTGTCACAAAACTGTAAAGGTAGCAGTGGCTGCAAGGGAGGAAATCAAAAATTGGCACCTTTCAGATAGTAAATTATAAATTGTGTGAAAAATCATGCCAATCGTACTTGGATAAATTGCTAGTTAATGGAGATGTTGCCTGAATGAAGATCACAAGAATTTGTTTCATGTTTTCCAATACTATATCCTCTTGCCCTACTATTCCTCTAACTCTTTATAATAATGTAAGGATTTCATCAGAAAATGGAAATAGGATTTTGATAGCCAAAAGAGAAAAAAAGGCACCTGCCAGTAATTCTGAACATGGAATTGACCCTGATTTCAGCTTTGTTTTTGGCTGGCAGGTGCCTGGATGCCTTTCAGTCTGCTTTAGAAGACTTTGTTTTAAAAACAGTATTATTTGTAGCCTAATTATGAATGCAGATATTGCATGTGTTTGTGATTTACAAGGCCTTGCTTATGTGCGAGAGGCTATAAACTCTCTTTGGAAATGTATAGTGGTCTGGAGTAGATAATTACACTTTGAGAAAAGAGCCTTTGTTTCCAGTGAAAACACTGTAAAGTTATTTCAGAAATGCTCTGACCTCAGCCAGTTCATATAGCTTCCACAAAATGCTTTCACATTTGTGCAGCAGCTAGCAGCTTGATCCCTGCCATCTCACAAACGAAAGCACAGAAATCTCCTTGGGAAAAAAGCAGGATATCTACGCTATGGCCTACAAAGCCAAAGTGTTGTTTTACTCACTCTGTTTTTTGTATCTGTACCCTTAAACAGAAGTAACCTTGCCCTCCTTTAAACAAATCAGTCTCCAATTCACACTCCACTCCTGCAAACCTAACTCAGATTTTTATTCCTCCCTTTCCTCACTCAATGTACAGACGTTAATAAATGCTGCAGTCAAACCTTGGGAGAATTTCTCAGCACAAATGGAAAGAAGATGTCAAAGGCTGAGGATAGGAATTTTGTTTTTAAAGTTGCAAAAACAGTAGAAAACAATTGAAACAACGGAGGAAAAGCCAGAAACGGGTGAACAAGCCATGAAAGAATTGCATTAATATTCTCTCCGTTAAACCCCACTGCTTCTCTTCACTAGCACCCAAGAGAGCTATTTTTGTTTGGAATTGTTTGTTTGTTTTTCAAGATTCTTAGTGGAAAGCAAAAGCATTACAAATACAAGTGCAGAGACTTGTGAAAATGTTCACACAAGAAATGCTCTTGTGGCCTTTTGAAAAGCTATTTCTAACTCCTAGTACAATTGAGTTGTCATATATTGATGAAGTCTTTGTATGAAAATCTTGTATCCTGAAAGAGTGACTTAATAGAAACAATAGTTTGTAGGACTCAGGGAGAGCAAACACCAAACTGTCATAATTACTGGTTTTGCCCAATAGGGAAGAACGAGTGAAAAATAAATTTCCAAATATGATGTGGATGGATAATTTTCAGAAAACTCTACGCAGAGAAAGGAGAACAAACTATAATTGAAGTATGTAATTCAGTCATATCAAAAAACATATTTGGTGTGGATTGTACTGTCAGAGAACTGTAACAGAGGAAAATATGCAGGGGACACACAGAGGCCACCTCTGTAGGTGGGGAGAGCTGAGCATGCTATGAACAGTTGTACCAGGGAGAGGGTTTAGTAGTGCCACAGATCTGCTTACTGAACCACCTGTGTGAGCACACGCTAACTTGTTTCAGTTCCAGTGAGCCAGCTCAGTCCAGGCAGCTTGTCTGGTCTTTGCTTACATCAGCTGCAACAGTTGTGGAAGGCACCTCTGAGAAAAGTTCTGAGCCAAAGCATGTCTGAAGTAGGGCTGTCCTTGGGCATAAGAATGGTGTTGAGGATCTGGATGAAGGCAGTAACGTCTCCCATGATCACAGCAAGAGCCCCAAGACAACGTCTGTCTGCAGTCTTGGTCCTTTCGTGTTATTCATAATTTCATGTCTAAGACCCAAGAAATAAGGTTCTGACTATAGCAGATCAGAGTATGTTGTTTGCATTTCACAGTCAGTAAGATATTCATAGCCAGAAATAGGATGGTAATTAAGGAAGACAGAACATAGCCACAGCATATGCTTATTTTCCATGTTCGTGTTAAAAAAGCAGTAACAACCAGCATTCAGTGATTTTAGTTCTTCCCGTTCTGTAGTTGCTGTGTTACAATTGGTATGAGTTTGCCTGAGAACTTGCAAGTTTGATGGCATGTGTGTGTATGTTTTAAAGTGGGCCTACTGAAAATGTGCTGCATTGTAATGTGGTGGAGTCATGTCAAAGTATACAGGGAATCAGTCACTAACAACAGAAAATGCTGTATGTAGTTTATCCTGCGTGTATATAAACCTATGCTTTGGAAAGGGGCAATCAGGAATGAAGTATGAAAAAAATAGATGTAGACAACTTTAAAGGTGCAGCAAGGTCACTGCCATTCGTTAAGGTTTTTTGTTTAGTTTGTTTTTAAAGAGCATTAGTTCTTTCATGGCAGCACAAAGGAGGCAGAGGGCAGAGTTAATTGAGCAAATGGTTTTCACTTAGCTTATGGTGAGCACTGTCCTTCTTAGAGGAGACTGGGGAGGCCGAGTAGCAGACTTGTTTCCATGTCCTTTGCAGCAGACAGAGGAGATGGTAGACTGTGAAAGGAGAGGCATATGCTTTAACTCCTTGAAAGATTTAGCAACAGATGCTTTTCTCTGGCATATTTTAGAAGCCCTGAAAAATAAGCAGAAAATTGGCTACGTGAGGAATTCCCAAACGCTTGCATGTGGTTGCTCACATCTTTGATACATAGCAGACTTACCTTCCTTCCAGTTGCATTTATGTGTACCACAGGAATTTTTACTAGTGCAAACTCTGAACAGTCTCAATGTGCTCAGCTCAACAAGGTTGCACTCTTATTTCTAATTGTGTTGCTGGTGGCAAGCTTTTCTTGTTGTTTCCCCTACACACACATGCGTGCACACAGATGCATGCTTCCTGTTGTAACAGTGGGCCCTGCTAGCTTGGATGGCTCCTTCTCTTTGGTTCCAGCTGTTCTCATATATACCTCAGTTCCTTTGTAATGAAACACCTGCATATCTTTCAGAAAGCTGGAGGTAGAGTCTGCGCTGTGTAACCAGCCAGTTCTCTGCAGACTGCCAGCATTTTTATTCACTGACCTGAACAAGTGTTTTAGAAATCTGCTGGTAGCTTTCTGAGAAAGTTGTCAATAAAAAGAGAATAGTAAAGGACCTCTCTCTTTTGCAGCACTGTCACCTTACTGTTTGGTTTTCTGATGGTAAATAACAGTCACTCTTATTTCTGCAAAATTATGTTATACAAATTTATCATAAAAGAGCTTATTTTACCTAAAACAGTGTACTTGAGTCTAAACATCAACCTCAGTGTTTCCAGAGATAGGAATGAACACACTACTTTTACAATTCCTAACCCATTTTTCTTTGGCAATCTAAGCTAAGAAGGGTGCCAGAGTACATGGCGGATTTATAAGCCTCTGAATTTATTAGCTTCACTTGCAAAAAAAAAAAAAAAAAAAAAAAGTTTTACCATCTTGGAAAACATTTATTATCTGAAAGGAGATAAACTGTTGTCCCTAACTGAAGTCCATAAAAATTTGGCCATTTCAGGCATAGCTTTGCTTCTCTAAGTAGTCTCATTCGACAATGGGGTCAATGAACTATTCAAGAATTACCACACAGTGCCTATTATTAATACTGTGAAGAAGCAGTTTCTGGAATACCCCTGGCATGTGGAGTGAAAAACTGTAAGGAAATGTACTGTTATGAAGAAATCACAGGTTTGCTCAGACCTGTTTCTTGCAATATCCTAGGACTTTATCAGTATTAGTAATTTATCAATTTAATTATTTTTTTTTGTTTATTTCAGGGCCCTCCTGGTCCAAAAGGCGAGAAGGTGAGTTGATGTACGGGTGACACCTACAAAGTGAATGGAGAGCCCTCCCAGCATGAGCTAAAGACACAGTTTATATTGACACAGTGTAATGTTAGATTATGTAAGAGAGCTGGGTAGCACACAGATGCTGTGTTAAACCTATCATCTCATCTTTCCACTTTGCAGGGAGATCAAGGTGATCAGGGCCCTCGGGTAAGCATCTTAAAAAAAAATGTTACACTTCCCCTTCGCTGAGTAGGCAATTAGTCTTTAGTGCAAAACTAAATTAAATACAGTGTCTGAGCTAATTATGCTTATTAGCTGCATTTACCCTGCATGTTGAAGTAAGTGTCTGCAGGACAGTAATACTGAATATGACCAGACAGTGTCTGAGAAGATTTGAATAACAGTAGTAAGTAATGCATTAAATTACACAATTCCAGTATGGGTAGAAACACCTTTCACAGTGATTTTGCTCTGCTGCATAAGAGTTGGCTTTCCTAACCAGACCTTTCAGTTTCCCCAGCAATGTTTTCCTGCCTTGCATGGGCTCCCACAATGCAGAGGGCAGATGGCTTTTAATAAATGTGGTTTTAGATTTCATGTAAAACGTACCTAGTATTTAGAGAATGATTAAAAAAAAAATGTATTGCATGTATTAGCTCTTTTACCTGACATGTATGTATTTAATATTGTAATAACAATATTATCACCTTTTAAACATATTCAGACAGTTAGAGAGAACATGGTTTTGTGGTGGAAATGCAAAGGTTCTTTTAATTTTTAAATATTGTTTTTATTTTAGCAAGAGGTATACAGAGGTGAACATTCTGATAGATTGGCTGTGCCAGTTCATTCTTCTTTACATCTGTGCTTCATTATAACCTGTCTGGTTACATTGTTCTAATGATACCATGGTTCTGTTCAGTTACATATTTATAAGTTTTTCCATAACAGTATGTGCCATGGAAATTTTTCTATCAAATATGTTAAATGTTTTGAAGATGCAATTCTTTATTTTATTTTATTTTATTTTATTTTATTTTATTTTATTTTATTTTATTGTGAATAAGATTATTTAAAGTCACAACATATTTATTTAGCTGAATTTGATATTATATTACCTATAGGGTTCATTTAGACCTCTTGTCATCCTTGGTAATATGAGTGCATATTATGGAGACAGAGGCCTAGTAATAACTGTTTTATTATTCCAACTGAAGCTCAAAAAGAAGAATTGGAAAAGTTTATAAATAAATAAATAAAAAGGAAATTGTGAGTAACAGTGAAAACAACATGTTCTTATCTAGATTAACATATGCAGATTGAAGGTTCTGAATTCTGTGAAGATTTCCTTTTAATTTATAAGCAAATAAAGTATATCTCACAAGCTCCTTCAGGCTGTTTATTTCATTGTGTTCTTTGTTACAGACCTCATGGTGAATGTGAGGGGAGAGAGTGAGTGTTGGAAGGAGAGTGGAGCAGTGTCTCTGTAGCCTTGGAGAGGGCGTTCCATTCAGAAAGCATAAGTGAGAATCCTGTGCGTAGATGCTTGTCGTTAGTGGACTTACATTCAGTTGAATTGGTGTTTAAGAGAGCAAATTTGAAGGAGGTATCAGAGAAGGATACAGTAACAAATAAATATGGAAGGCCACCACTGTGATGAGTATTATATGTTTGAGGATACAAATCTAGAATTCTGAATGTTGGAGAAACTCCCAAGGAAATAACTCAGAAGTGTCAACACAGAAAAACAAGTAAAGTGGTATCAGTATAAGTGCTGATGGTACTCTTTGTTGTTCATGCCAGCATAAAATGGGAGGGCAGAGGATGGTTTTAGAGGGGAGACAAAAGTGCCATAGCTTCAACTGATCTGAAAATCTTGGCAGGAAGTTGGAGAGCTGGAAGAATTAGAAAGTGGAGAAAAATGTTGTAGGTTTCAGACCCGGGGCTAGAAGTGCTGACTAAACCTAATAAAAAGGTAGTACTGGTTTGTTCAGTGTTATCTTATTGGCAGAGGGCCTGCAGGGACTGTAGTGGAGTAGCTGATGCACAGGGACTGTTGTGTCCCACTTTGCCAAGATATACCCCTTGTGTTGGAGGGTATATCTGCTGGACCATATAAATCATGGTTATGGCTACTTTTTGTTTTTGGCAAATACAGTACAGCTAGAAAGCAAAATATCAAACTGAAGAAATTCACAGTTACGTACATCAAGGTAAAGTTAACATATGTGCAGCAGGAGGTGCCAGTTGAGATTAGCTGAGGATACAGGAGAAAGATGAACGTATATAGAGGTGGTGGATAGCATCTTGTGGGCTAGCTGTGGCTTCGCTGATTATTTAATCCATGCATATTGCAGTAAAGTACTTCTTTTTGAAATACGTAGGTATAACTTAGGTAATTTGCCCAGTCTTGTGGGTTTTCCCTTTATCATTCTGAAGTGGATTTGAATGTGTTTTGCAGTAGCCTTTCCTTTTTTTTTCCCTCCCCATGTATATTTCACAAGTAGTAAGTACTGTGATGCCTATGACCATTTTATTTTTCATGGTACAGTAGTTATGTCTTCTGCTTACTGTCTTGAGGGTGAATCTGCTCAACTTGCTGTGCCAGAGGATTTAACATGTAATTAGTGGAAGTTACATGTGTAAGCTAGTCATGCACCAAATGAAACTAAATCCATTTAATCCCCGGTTGGTTACCTTTGCATGTAATTTTCCACCATTGCCTCTGTAAAATAGAAGATTTTGGAGGTGCTGCCATGCTGTACTGTTTTACAAAAGTATTGTACCTGGAAGTGACTTTGGACTGACATCAATGTTTGGATTTGACAAGCTTGCAGGCAGATTGAGTATAATATCTAAAATATCTAAAAGTCATGGACATTTTCTAACTAATTTATCTTTTAGAGTTAAGAAGCCTAAAGGTTTTTTTTCTTTTACAACACTTTACGTATTGTTTTGAAACTCACTTACTTTAGCAAGGACCTTATTGTTCCATGTCATTTTTATGGCTTTGAAATTTCAAAAGCATCCTTTAGTCTTTCCAAAAGCTATTTGCTTTCCTCTAGGCATTTTCATTAGTAAAATAAACCAAAATATAGAGACTTGTTAGGTCGAGCTGGGACCCTGAAGCTTTAAAATCCTGCTGAAATGAAAAGAAAAACATATCTGAAATAAAAGTGTTGCTTTCTGTCCTCGCACATACCACTTCAAGTATTCATCTTGGGTCATGAGATTTTTGAGAGCTCCTTCTTTCTCAAATGATTACAAAGCTGTAAAAACAGTAATCAAGTATTTCAAAGATTTTATTCACAGTCATTAGACATACAGAGTGTATACTGTGCTTCTCTGAAAATCAGATTTTCTTCAAAATATCCTTGATAAATTTATACAGTAGTAGGGACCTGAGCCTCCAAATACTTTCCAGAGGTCATGAGCTTGTATTCTTAGAATAATGGATGTGATTTTTTTTCTCCCCCTCCCGCCCCCCCCCACTTTTTTTAAAGAATCTGAGAGGTTTCCTTAACCTTAAGGAAATCTACTTATGTCAATACTGCCTGTAGAAAACTTGAGCCAAAGCATGATACAACATCCAGTAGTCTGGATGATGTAGAAGTTCATGCTTTGAGTGTGAGTTTGAGCAGCAAGTTAACATGCCCTTTGATCTCATGAGACCACAGATAAGGTATTGGTGGGTGTGTTCAAAAATCCTAATCTTATTTGAAGAAATTTTTTTTTGTTCACTTTTATGTATTTTTGTGTCGGGCTTCTTCTCTGCTGGTTACTCTAATGTTCTAGTAGACTAAACATTTAGGTCAAATGCAGAACTAGATTTCCTCAATACCAGTGTAAGAGACAGTAATGTTAGTAAGTCTTTTGTTTACTTTTTCCAGAGGACGTGGCTTCATGACATGTCCATGGAGATTTGCATTACTGTGCTGAGCCATGACAAAATTTAAAATGATGGCTTTTAGCTTGTGGGCTGTTAGAATAAGCGCTGATGTCAGTCCACTGCTCAGTTCCAGTTGCTGAGCTCTATTCCAGTTTTAAAAAGCCTTCAAAGTTTTCTTAATGAAAGGACTTCAAAGGATTTATTGCCCAAGCAGAGATTATATCCTAATTAATGGAAAAAGACCTTCAGAGGTGAATGTTTGGAAATGGACCAGCTAGCACTGCGCATCTTAATCAATCTGCTGTCATCCTTCTGGAAATGACATAATAAGTATCTTCTCTTTTTAGTTCTGGTAGATGAGAGATTTCTTCTTTATCAGGTCTAGAAATCATCAGCCAGCAGCTGACTTTAAGTTAGTTTTGGTCTACATACAAATGAAGCCACTCAGAAGCCATACTTCAGTAGTTTCATAAAATTATTTTCTTTTCTTGGTATGTTTAAGTACATTTTCTAACAGCTGGGTCTGCACAGATTCTTTATATGCTGTTAAACCATTTAGGCTCAGATAGTGATATAATGTTCTTTTTTTATTTAACACATTCATTTTCCTTGTTTGCTTTTAGTCCATTTGCTGCTTATTTGCTGCTTGGGAGAGAGAAATGGGTGTTTGGTGATAGAATTTTTGTAGGTTCTACTCTTCTGTGCTGGAAAACTGCTAACTATAGCAGATGTAGCAAATCAGTAACGTAATAGGAAGCTTTGTTCCCGAACAGTGCATGCAGCTAATTTGTATCCTGGTTCAACATTTTGTCGAAGCCAAAATGTGTAGTACTGTAATCAGAATATTATATTAATTTATTATAATTTTACATATTTTAAACATATTGTGTCAATATCTTCCATACTGTGCCTGAATCTTTTTCTTAATTTCTTTTATAAATACTGCTCAGAAATTTTATCTGTCTTAATAGAGGGACTGCTCAGACTGCATAAATTAGCATTGTCTCCAGCTTTTTCTTTTCTTAATTTTGCTAATCTTTTTTTTTGTTTATATGAGTATACTATCAAAAGCCGGAGCAAAGGTCATGATACAGTGATGATATTCCCTAAGTGATATTCTTATGTGTGTATAAAAGTAAATTTTCTGGTTTACTATGCATTACTTCAAACAGAATTCACTGACTGAAAAGACACAGTGCTGCTTTAAATTCACACTTTAACAGTACAACTAGCCATGTAGTTAGTTCTTCTATTTTTTATTGTCCTATATGTAAAGCAAATTATAGTTTTGGTTATAAACCATATCTAACCACTGTTTAAACTATAAACTATACTGTTATTGTGCCACAATAAGACGACTGAAAAAGCTTATATGATTCCTTCTGCTAACACAATTTTCACAGAAGAAGCCTCATTGGGAAAACTGTCTGACTTCTGTTTTAATGCTGACTTGCCTGTGAGCAGTTAATTTGACTTCTGAGACTTTGTTTCCTTGTCTGTCAAAAGCCAGCAAGGGTATTTATCTACTCCATTAGTGGGTCTAATTATCTGTTCTAGTTGGCTAGTTTTAGGCTGTTGTGGCTCCAGTGGTTTCCATTAAGTTGAAACTAGGGTAACAAAGTGGAACAAGGTTGGTATTTGTAATTAGAAGAGGTTAGGAAAGAACTCAGAAGGGTACTAGCTGCCAATTTTATGTCTAAAACATTGGGAGACATGGGCTTGAACTATGCCTTCATTCAGAATTCACAGGAGTGTTCTGGCTTTGGGTGGCTCTCCAGACTATGCCTTTTATGTTAGGCTTATGAGGTACCGCTGGGGAATGCAGAACAGCTGTGACACTCGAGGGATCGAGTGCCACATACCTGCTCCCAAGATTAGGATGTTGTCATTCCCATCTTAAGAACTAGGCAGTGCGTGTCTTCGCTCACCACCAGTAAGTTTGCATCTTCCTCTTTTTTAGTAATGCCAAAGGAATGCTGAGGAAGGAAGTCTCGGTACATCCTGTTCTCCTTTTTCTATAGCCTTGGCCCATGACCGAGAAAATGCTATGTAGACATTTATTATTAAAAATATTTCATACAAGTGGTTTGTATCACTTATTTTCTTCAAAGAACTGCAGTGGTTGTAAAATGAAGAGAAACGCAATGAGCCAAGACAAAAGATTTTTGCTGTGAAGATCAACTTGTTTTCTGTGCGGACCAATCCATCTTGAAGTAAACTGATTTTTACCACCGGTTTTAGGGAGAGTAGGTCTGCCCTCAGGAAGGATATTTTGTATAGATCAGATTGTGATTACTCGTCAGAAGTCATAACTGAGTCACGTGTAGAAAAGATATTTGCCTCACTGAAAATTCATCTAATACTAGAACCAAAATAGGTAAGTGCTGGCCTTTTCGAATTTTGTTCATTTTGAAAGCAGTGCAGTGTCAGTTAGAGTTCACTGTGAAAATACAGAGGTGAATATAAAAAAATAACACTTTTACAATGATCCCTTTCTAGCCAGAGACAGCTTGTGCTAGTTCTTAAACGTTAAGTTTTTCCTATTTTAATACTGAGTCTGAACCGTTACATAATGCATTCAAATTAAAATTCCTTGCCTAAGTGAAAAGAAATTCTTGGATCCTTTTCTTTTTACAGTACGCTGTTTTAGTTAGCAGATCGCTGATGGAGAAAGCAGCAGTTATGATAAAAGGGATTATATAAAAGAGCTCCCACTGAGAGTCCATGGCACAGTGCTGGTGATACAGAACACTATTCCCCAGGGCAGGTACAATAATTAGCTGCAGGACTGGCGCTTGGTCTGAGGGATTAATTAAAGCTTGAGGTGGTGCTGGGGGGAGGAAAAACAGCCATAAAGAGTGTCACGATCACTCTGGCCTGAAGCCTGTGTGATTTGATGTGAAATAGCAGCAGCTGGCTGTAACCTTAGGAAGTGCAAGTGAACAGCAGGTGGTAATTCCTGTCTCGTTTACCATGTCTTCACAGGAACATGTAAGCTTGTGCAGCATGGATTTATTGACAGGTCAGAAGGAAAATCCTAAGGAGGACTCTGACATTTACTGCAGTAAGCAAATGCAATAGTCAAAATGGAGTTTATGTAACTTAGTGTAAAACTAGTAATGGTGATGCTTAATGTTGTTTGCTTATCATACAATAAGGTTACTATGTTCTTATAACATTGACCTCATGTAGACAGATGCACAAAGCTGAATGTACTGTGAAAAATTCAGGCCTGCTAGTGGAAATTACTCCATTGAAGAATGTGATGGATGTAATATGGGAGTTACTACGTCTGAGTAGAAAATCAAGTGGAGGGAATGATATGATGTTCTGTCATCCTTCAATTTTCTTGGTGGCCATTGCATGGGAATGAGTAGGCTTTACATACATTTCCAGGTCGGTAAGCAGGGCACTGTTATGCAGTTGCATGCCTGTTAGCCTCCACGAAACATCATGCTTGGCTTGGGCATTTGGGTAGATATTACTGGAATTGGTGCAAAAAATGGGTTGATTTAAAAATTTTAACCAGCTAGAACTTCGAGGTGAGGATGAACGGTCTGCAGTGGGATTTAGTGGGCCAGTGGTTTGGTTGATTTTTGTAGTGCTCTGTATTCTGTAAAGGCCTCCCAGGGCGTAGAACAGGAGCCCTTCCTCTGTGCAGTTCAAGAATCAAACCAAATAAAGAGAAAATTGAATAAATTTGAATCCATCTTTGAGAGCAGCTTTAGACAGAGAAAAAGTAAAACCGATCTAGGGGCTATAGGAGGCTATATATATAGCAGAGCGACAGGAAAGGAAGAGAACTCAGTTTGTGGGAAGGATAGATTTTTTATACCCTTTTAGAAACTCACTGTGTGCCAGCATTATCTGTCATGGATGCCAGAAGATGCAATGCTTTCTAAAGCCTCCCACACATACAAAAACTATGCACTTATTTTAATATCTTTGCAGGGTTCCATTTAATATTCCCATATTTCTAACCCTCCCAAATACATGTAACACATGCGAAGATGATCTAGGCCAAGTTGCCATTAGATTTCTCTAGCCATTAGTTTGGAAATTATGCCTGGGCTTGTGCAAAGGGAAAAAGGCTTTATGTTAACTGGGAACAAACTGAAAGAAGATTCTAAGCTATTGTTGAAAAACAAAGTTGTCCCCTTTTCTCAGGTATTGTTTATATAGATAGAAACCTACAATACTGGTAACTACTCTTGAACTTGTCCCTATGGTGTTGGGAGGCATTAGGAATGCTGGGGATGGAATAGGAAGTGCTCCACATGAATGTTCCTGTGTGGAGCTACATGAAACTTTCAAAATTCTTCCATTTCCTCTAAAATTTTTTATGAATTTTTCCTAGCAAAACAATGTATCTTCAGATTAAACTCCTTTCCCAATTAATTTTTAGGTCTCCTTCCTATTCAGAATGAAATAAATCAAACGTAATGTGTCTTGAGTTTCCTTTAAAAAAAAAAATCCAAATATATTTATTCAGAGGTAAGTAAGAAAATTACCGTGTTGTAATCCTAAAGGCTGATGTGTAACAATGAAGTGCTTAAAAGATTTTCTATTTATCCATTTTTAAATAAATGAGATTTATTGCTTACTACTCGGGTTTTAGTTCTTTTGTAGACTCCTTGTTTATGTTCATTTTCATTACATGAATATTGTAGTTTTATCAAAAAGAGGAATGGACCATGTGCACAGCAGGACTAATGAATCACAGATGTAAAGATTCTGGCACATAACTATCTAATAACTTCTTTAACTTATATTCCATAATAAGATAAATGCAAATTTGGTCCATCTGTTTTCTAAATGATGTTTTCTAAATCTGTTTTCTAAATGATTCCAATCTTAGCAGTGTCTCAGGAGTGTGTTTCTTTAAATGTTTGGGAGTTTTACCTTTTTTGTTTTCTTTTTGTTTCAATTGTTTCTAAAGAGGATATTTCAGGTCACCGAGGAATGTATTTAGCCATACCTCAGTTCATCCGAAAGAAGTGGGGAGGCTGTTAAAACTTTCACTGACTGAAAGAGATCCACCTACAGGGTCTCAGCTTCCTCTTGTCTCACTAGGGTACCTGAAGAATAAAGCTGCTGAGTGCATCTCAAATGCATCAGTGAAGGACATGTTGTCTACATCAGGAAAATAGCTATGCCTTTTTTTTTTTTTGTAAAGATCAGCATAATCTTTGTGATCTAGAGGATCTTTGATGTTGTTGGAGGATACAAACAGAGCAGATATTTGAAATGTTAGAAGAACCTGCTGCAGCTATTGCCTATTGGTGCTTTCTGCCAGGCATGCACATGGCACAGCTCTCTGGCCGGCTGGGGCTCGCAAAGGGATTGTCTGCTGTAGTGCCCTGCGCTGCCTGACTTGGTGTTGATGGGGAACTCCTTGGAAGCCATCATGTCAGGGAGCCACAGCCTGCACAGCCTTCCCTTTTCGAGCTGCCAAATTGCACCCCTGCAGCTGTATGTTCCAGGCCTCCCAGCAGGGGCTATGCCACCAGCTCCTTCTCACAGAGGTTGTGTGGGTGCCTGCATGCCTGTAGGGAGCTTAGAGGTACTAGGGTATATTTTATTCTGTGTTCCTCAGCCTGCTGTCTCTCAGCCGTTGCCTGACTGTCCATGAACAAACCTTTGAGAACCTCTGCTTCAGACAGTGCGCTATGCTAAAGAAAAGGAGAGGGTTTGGGGGTTTCTTTCGGTATACCGCTCTACCTCAGGAGGCCTCAGCTTTATTAAAGGTTCAATTCCCACCTTCCAAGGCAATGTGAGAAGGATGTAGAACTGAGAGCAAAATTCACCTCTCATAGTAGCCCACAATTACAAAATTCTTCTTTGCTTGCATTAGTACAGTAAAAGTTCTGCACGTTAGTACACAGAATGTGAGAAATCATATGCACCATACAGTGTTGGAGGGGAAAAATTTTACCCTGGATATGAAAATACTGCTATGTATATATTGAAAATGTTGAACTTGGCCATTCTGGAGTATCCCAGATTTAGTAGTAGACTGTTGTTTAGTGTTTATAATTGTGTATGTGTTACCAGTTTATGTTCTGAATGTCATATGTTAAACAGAACTTGAGGAGCAGGATGGTAATTATACAAAGTGCTTCAAAATCGCCTGTCGCTGCTGTCTAGTTCTGCAACAAACCAGAGTCAAAGCTTTCTGTGCAGTTCTCTATGAGCGTGTAGCACGTTTTAATTGAAAATGACTCACTCATTAGCTGGCTAATAGCCTAAGAACTGTCAAATGATCATAACGCTTCCTTTAAATGTTAAGGAAGTCACCTCTGTGCAACTTCCTCGCTTTATATTCTTGATGTAAAGTAACAACGTTTTGCCTAATTCTGTTTTCCATATGACAGAGAAGCTGTTACCTGTCAGCAGGAAATGTGGGACATACTAAACATAGTGTTTGTTCTGTTTGTCTGTTAGTAAATTGTCTTTGTGATGTTTGTGTTGTGCTGTTCTGGTACCATGTTATGCTGTGTCCCTAGGGTCTGCCAGGCTTCCCCACAGCTGCTGCTCTGCACAGTAATCAGATCCTCACCGTCAAGGTTTGTGGCTGACATGTACCTGTTCAGTCAGGTCTCTCTGTATCAGCATAAAAGTGCACATGAAAAATTGATTTTTACCATTGGATACCAGTGAATCCTTAATGGTGGACCTAAGTCAACTCTCAGTGACTTTGCATTGGTGTAAGCACTCCTAATGCAGAGCATGAGATCAAATCTATAACTGTGTACAGTATTACCCCCAGCAGCACCCACATTCCGTGTGTTCTTGATTAGTATTTTATTTTTAGATGAGGTTTTACTGTAGTTATGCTTTACTGAGGCATACAGGAGTGTGGAAAATGTCTGGGAACTGTATACTGGCTATATGTAGAGTCAGTTATCTGTATCTGTTATGCATCAGAAGTTTAATCTGTATGTGCAGATTTTTCCAAGTGCATTTGCAAATTAAGCGGGAAGGATTGAAGCAATCTGGTTAAGCTGGGACTGTAGTCCTTATTAAAATGACACCATTCTTCATGGCACAATATGCTGGTTGGAAAATCTGACTGAAAGTTGAACTGGTGCTTTGTCTCTAGAAGCTTTGCTGAAAGAACAACATACAAGAAAAATTGATTTTTAGAGCCTGGATGATGAAAAATTTAAATGTGAAGAATTCTCACAAGAAATCTGTGGAGATAAAAGTTGCACAGTTAACTCATTGTATGTGATTAATCCATCAGTAATAAAGCATTGTGTCCTGTATAATTAGAGGTTAATTTCTTCACAGTTTCTGTCAGGCAGAAGCACCAGTTTATATTATTTTAGTTATTATAAATCTAATGAATATATCTTTATTTCTTTCTTGGGCCTTCTGATGTCTATTCTTCAACTCTCTCATCTCTGATCTTCAACCTTTGACCTCACCTGCCTGATCAGATGGTGTTTCCTAAAATCAATCATGGGTTTCTCTCTGCTGATCAGCAGCTCATTAAACGCCGCCTCATTAAGGTAGTGCTTGATCTCACTGGAATCTGGTTCTTCTTTACATTCAGTTTACTCTTTGCTGTACCTTTTTTGTCAGATGCCTTCTTATAGCAGGTTGTTCATTTGAAAATATTTTGGAATGAAGCAATTGTTGGTGAAATTTATCACTTAAAAGACTATGATCAGCTTTGCTGAATGGTCCACATTTAAGATGCAGTCAGCTTTTTTCAGTGGTTTGCAGAAATGTTCTACTGGAAGTTAATTAAATTGAGCACTATTTTTTGTGATTTTTTTTTTCAAAAGGGGAAGGTAATATGTTTTGGCAGCTTTCTTGAAAATTGCCATTGAAATTTGGCTTTTGCAAATTAATTGGTCTAAATCATTAAGAGAGTTGGCTAATTATCACTCTAAAATGGCTCCCCAAAACAGTTTAAATATTATGTGCAGGTTTTTAGAAAAGTAATTATTTTCCATCCTCATTTTTGAAGTCTTTCTCTGCATCACTGATGGGCCCTGGAAGATTGCTATGTAAACTTTACAATTCTCACAGATACTTTTTTTTTTTTTTTTAAACTGAGCTTTGTTATGATCATGACAATCTTAAAGCAAACGTTTCACCTGCTTGTTAAAAATAATTACGTTCTCTGGAAAACTGGATGAGTAAAAGTTTGCTAAGCTACCCCAAATTTTAATTCTAAGTCCTGCTGTAGGACTGCTGTAGCAGTTTAGAATCTGAGCCTTCTGCCCTGCGACTGTTTGCACTGGACAGGTGCAACACACTGGTCTTCAGGCAAAGTGCTATCTCTGCCATAAGAAGTGAAAAAGCCAGTAATCAGCTCATGGCAGTTACTTCCAGCCTGTCTTGCGCTCTTTCTAGGTAAATCAGTGCCAACTTGTGTGATTGATGCCTCTAAAGCAAACTTCTAATAGCGTTTTTTTGTTGGTTTAGGGGGACCAAGGACAAGCTGGACCCCCTGGGCCTCCAGGGCCTCCAGGACCCAGAGGTCCCCCAGGAGATACTGGCAAAGACGGTCCTCGAGGGATGCCTGGCGTACCGGTGGGTTAGTCTGTTGCTGTTATGATGTCCAGATTCCTCTCATGTGCCAGCTCACCTTCCAAGATATTTTATAAAATAAGATTTGTGAATATAATTGTGGAAGCTGAACCTTCCACAGAGACAGACTATGTGGCATACCTAAAGAGAGAGAAGGACATACACGCACATACACATACGCAGATACAGCAGGGCTAAGGGTAACACCTAGGTGTCTTGCCTTCCATCCCTGGTAGTTTTTCCCCACAGATTCTAGGATTTCCGAGTTGCTCGTTGATGTTTTAATAGCTGTGTGAGGAGGGCCTGTCCTGCTCTACCAGTAGCAAATGTTTCTACTCAGGCTTTGAGATAAAGCTAAATTGGAGACAAGGTCATTGCATGGACTGGCTTGACTGCTAGCTTCCTAATGATTTAGCCTCAAAAATCCTGAAGTTAAAGTGATAAATTGCTAAACACTGGCTGCCCAAAGTATGATAAAACACTCCAGCTACTCCGTTCTTTGAATCAGATTCTGCCATCTTTACACAAGTAGAAAAGTACTGTTTTCTTTGACTTGTCCCTCATATTTCATTAGAGCTACCAGCAGAATCCAGTATATTGTTCATTGTTTGTTTTAGGCACAGGATCAGACCCAGAGCTTTTTGGCTCTTCGTGACCTGATGAAAAACTTTTTAAACAGACACATAAACGCATGACTTTTTTTTCCAAAATGTGAAATTGTTTTTTGTTTTACATTTTGTGACCTCCTCAAATTTCCTATCTTTTGAAAGAAGTATCTCTCCTTTCATTATGAATCTCCATGTGTTATTAATATGGAAGCAGAGTCTCAGACAGGCGATAAGAGAACTGAAGCGTCACATGTGCAGATCCACGCATACACACCTCGTAAGTAAAGGTCAAGGCTGAGAGTACATATAGAGAACTAGCAAGGTGAAGAGCAGCACTAGAAATAGAAACAGTTTTTGAAAGAAAAATCATAGCTCATTATGTGAGGCCAGGACAGGAAGGCAAAAAACTTCCGTGCAGGGCCTTTTTAGGTAAAAACAAGAAAGAAAATATCTAAGCTACTATTTTGGCCTTGTTCAGGTTTCCTAATACAAAATTGTACTAACTGTACAAATATAACATAACATGATCGTAATAGTAGGGCTCTGCTAAAACTTCCTGGGAAAATCCAGTAAGACTTTGCAATTAAGGACTGTAATACTTAGGTTTCTTAACAAAATTGCCCTGAAAATTTCTAAAACAAGATTATGAAATGGCAGTTAAATCTATTGCTATCTTTTGAAATGCTTTACTTTGGCTACCTACTCATTTTCAGTTAGTCCTGCAGTACATCCATGTTTTGGACTTCACCTGGATATCCCTTGTATTTGTTTAATGTGGTACAGTTTGACTGCGTTCAGCATCTGCTTCTGGTTTGATGTGGTGGTGAGGCTGAAACCACAACCAATTTCTAATGCAGTGATAACACTTTTGTAGTTTACGTACATGAAGCTAGGAGAATCAGTTGTTATAGGAAGTACTGCTGATTACAATGTGACTGTGGGTTGCTTGGGGTTTTTTGGCCTCTCAGCAAAGGGAACATTAGTGTTTCTCATTACAGGAAAGTAATGCTTTTTATGCAATGAGGTCATTCCACTTTATAATAGTTCTGCAGTGATTTTGACTTTAGATGGCAAGAGAGAGTTTCTTTTTATAGTTTTTTAAAATGTGGCTATCTTAAGCCCTATGGCATTATGAAAAATCAGTTTACAGTACTGCTAGAATCAGATGCAAACAAGCGCTCAGATGGAAACCACCCAGACTGCTGATTATTGTTACCATCTTGCTCCTTCTCAGTGTCCTGTAGCTTCAGGTTAATGTTGCTCATCCTCAACAGGCTTGTTCCTCCAAGGTTGTGTGATTGATATTTAGTCAGGCAGGACACCTGTAAAGGGAATACATGGCCCACAGGTAGCGACAGCTTTGTATTTTTAAAGGATATGTGTGGACTTTTCAGCTGAAGAGCAGTCCCTGTTGTCCTAAACATTCAACAAAACAGTAGCTGTGAATTGTTAGGAACCTGGATGTTCCAGCGTCCCACATCTGGAGGAGGCAGTCCTCACCGTCATTATAAGGCAATCATTTCCTCCTTTGCAATGCTAGGCAAAGAAACAAACAAAAAAAACCCAAAGAACGACTCTTCTCTTCCAGCCTGTTCTTCTCAAGCAAAGTCCTTACAACCGTCAGATCTCTAAGATGTTTTGGCCCCCTCCTTACCCATGCCCATACACTTGCTGTGTATCCCGAGAAAGTCAGGAACCAAACTAGCAAGGCAGAGGGAGCAGCTCTAGCCTGCAACCTTCGTTACTGCTCGTCCTCTGTGTAGCAGGGTTGAGAAGCAGTCTGTGTGCTCGCAACATCTCTATCTGTGCTATTAGTACCTCACATGCTAGAAGTGTGTATCCTATTCCAGATACTTAAAGCCTCTAGAGATTAGGACGAGGCAGTTTCTGGGCAGGAAATCTTGAGAGGTGAGGAGGTAGAAATAGTAGGGAAATGCTGCTGGGCCTCTTGCCAGCAAAGAGGGCACCAAGGAAGGATAGGGATGTAAGGAATGGTTGTGCCAGCTTCTGCCAAGTCTTTCTTTGGAGATCAGCAGAAGAAACAGTTAGGACTTGAACATATTTGCCTTTGCATAGAGCAATATTCAGCATTGGTGCTTCCCCTGCCATACCCTTCCTATCACCAGATTCCAGTACAAGGGCTTTGAAACTTTAGCACCTCCAAAAAGAAGTGGAAGGAGAAAATAATTCTTTCCTGGTAATGGAGCAATAGAATATGATGGCAGGTCTTGAAATCCTTTCACTGTAAAGACGATGTGTCCCAACATTTATGGACCTATCCTGATGCTGATTTCAGGCTGTGAGATTGCTTGTATATACAAGTTAGCAAGGCTTCAGAGTGAGCTGAAAAGTCCAACAGGCTTGGGTAATTAGCTGTCTGATGCCTGTGCTTGTGTGGTTTCTCTCTCCTGGGTATCTCAATGTGTTTGCAGATGGCACATTTCTGCTTCTGAAGGCAGTGCACACGTACCCAGAGAAGCAATTCTAATTCTTTTTAATTGTCAAAAAGATTAGCATCATCACAATGCTCACTAATTTCTTAACAGTAGGTTTTCTTTTGCGACAAAGCTTTTAAAGAAGATCCTGCAGCTGTGTTGATGCAAGAATACGTGGGCTGCCCTATGAACTGTTGGGTTTACAAGGCAGTGATGTGTAAACCAGGTTGTTGAAATGATCAGAACTCTGCTTTTGGATGGGTATTTTTAGCCTGTATTTTACAACTGATCCATTTACTGGCTCTGTAGACAGTTATATGCGTACATGTGGGAAAAGGGGATCACAATAGGTTCTAACTTAATGTAGAGTGGTGCCTACAGAAAGAGAATGCATGGCAAAAATTATGGGTTACCGTTTTGAAAGCCAGTCTAGATATTTAACTGCTGAAAATAATAATTATTGCATGACTTCAAAATCACAATATTCATGTGTTTATGCAACATGATAATATGCAGCAGTAGGTTTTGCCTGGTGACTGAGGTGATGACACAGAGTAGTAAGTAATTTTAGAATACATAAACACTGCGATTCGGCACATGTGTGAAAATAACCTTTCTCTGTGTCCTTTAGTACCACTGACTGGAACGGAATATTTTGATTGGAACAAAGAGACTGGGAGTCAGGACATGAGTACTTAATTGTTGCTTGGAGAACTAACCTATTAAAAGATTATGAAACAGTATTTTGCCTTTTAAAATGTTTGTGATTTGGCCTGTTACTTAAAAAAAATGCATATATGCATATATATGTGTATATATATATATATTTGATGTGCAGTCAACTACCATATTTGTTTAAGAATGGAATTTTAATACACTTTGATATTAGGTACAGAACTGAACGCAGGAATGCAGGAAATATTACGGTATTACTGAGATCATTCCTTTTTTTGTTTTGTTTTGTTTAAGGGGGAGCCAGGAAAACCAGGTGAACAAGGATTGACAGTAAGTACTCCTCTTTTCTTTTCCAGTTTGCTAATAACTTGTAACAGAATACATATATACTTTTTAAAATGTGAAACTTCAAAACACTTTATGACTATTTATTCCCTAACCTTTTTTTGTCACAGACTATTTGAAGTCTCATCTGTGAAGAAAAGATGAGAAAGACAAATTTCCTCCTCTCACATAAAAATGCCTGCTATATAAGGCCAGAAGAATCTGGCAGAAGTAGAGGGAAATAGGAACAGCTAGGTGCACAGCAAAGGAAAAGAGCCAACTCAGTTGTCCCCCACTTATAAAGCCCCACTCCTGGAGGCACCTGTTTATCACTGCCTCCAAAGTTGAGTTGTTTCTACCTTGTGAGCATGGGGCAGCAGAATAGCTATCTACTTGTTTAAAGGGAAAAGTCTCAGTTGTCTCTCTGGCAACAATTCTGGCCCCTTTCCTGCCAGAATAGTGAATACACAGCACTGCATACTGAAACTCTGAGTATTCTTCTTGATATCTTCTTCTTTTTTTCCCCTCTGTATGGGAGAATGTAACAGCCAAATGAATGTTTTTTACAGTAAGTGTTTTCTATTGCATCCAGAACTAATTAATCCTGTTCGTTTGGAAACAAATTGAAGCTCCACTGCTTTTAAGCCAGCTTCAGCCACAGGGTAAGGCATCAGAAGTTTCTGATTGTCACATATTCCCAGCCTGTGAAGCCTGCAGTGATTTTTTTTCCCCTTAACACTCTCAAAACACTCATGGTCGTTCTTATTTTTTATGTGAGATGACAGAACTGTAGCCCATGGCATGTGGTTTTGATTCCTGAATGCTTCTGAGTAGGAATATTATGGGCTCAGCAATCAGATCAGATATGATTGCTAACTGTTTGAATTCATGAAGTTTTACATAGGTATGATGGTACACTACTGTGACAAATTGTAAAACATTTTGGATTGCAGTGGGCACGTATTTTTCACAGAAGATAAAACTAGGATTCTTAGGCTCTGAAATACCCTGCTGTGATCAGACAGTTAAAATCTTGTAGCTTTTCGTTTCAAGATAATGATGTAACAAGACAAAACCCAAAGCCTCCTGAAGGTACCATGGAGAGTTTTGGCAAGTTACTGGATTCTTTTTAGTTCTGTGCTCCTTTTGGTTCTTGATTGCCTGTTGTTAATTATGTGCATAATAGCTGTGAAGGATGTTTGTTTGCTTTGTTTTACTTGTAATATTCTTCTATTTGCCCTCTGGATCAAAATCACTTAGATTCTACAACAGTGTCTTCCTTCTCTTCCTGACCAGATCTTCAGGGTCAAAGAATTGCTGAGGTTTTTTAGGAGTAAAACATTCTCCATCACTTTTTAGTCTCCATGCTCAGAAGATTCCCATCTTTCTAAAGTAACCAGCCTTGTATAAGTACAAAAGAACTGCTACTGATCTGTTCCTCTACATCACCCATGAGAGTGTGTTTAAATAGGGAGAAAAGGTGTTTTAAAAAGCAAATCGGCAAGCTGAGTTAGAAAAAGGTTCTAAACTACTTGAATTCCTACCCCTAAATGCCAGGTCTAAAAGCTATTATGGTTTCAGAAGTGTATAAGTTGTGTATAGATCAAATAAAGAGCATCAGAATATCAGAGAGGCAGTTAATTTTTATTCCTCTTGCTGCTCTTGACATACCTTTTATGCCAGTACAGATTTTCAGACTGTCTCTGTGGAAAATAATCATTTACTGTCTGTAGCTCCTTCTGACATCTTCCATCGTATATTTCTGCACTACAAATATTTCTGTATTTCCATACTGAAAATTGAGATGCTACTGCATCTCAGCCTGTTGAGGCAACAACCCCCTGTTGGTTTCCTACTTGCCCACATGTGCAAGGCACTTTCCAGTAAGAAACCAAGCACTGTGTCATGTGCTCTGGAGGTTCTTCCAGGATGGAGGCAGGATACAGCCAAGGGGAGCACCAGGTGCTGTGAAACAATCCCTACAGTTTGGATGTGTTTGCTGAAGTTGATGAAAGTCAAAGCCAGTTTGTATCCTGTAGGATCATACTGTTAGTGTAATTAAAATCAGTGATGCTGTTCAAGTGAAGAAGAGTTTGCAGCCCTGAGCTCAAGGTTATAATAATGGGAGTAGAAGTTGTTCTCTTTTATGTTTTGGCAACTGTGTTTGGTAAGATGCCTTGGTATTTCTTGGTGAATGTACAAAATAGTATGAGAGCTGATAAACTAAGCTTTAATCCGTGGACTAGCAACTGCACAGCTTGAAATTACTTAGTTTTCTATTTTCCCTTCTTCCAAGCGGAGGAATAAAACTCTTGCAGAGTGAAAGATGGTAGATAATGAGATAACAGCATGTTTTCCAGCTTGTATCTCAGAATGCACCATAAGCCTATTACACCATGTTGAGTAACTTGTGACCTACTCACACAATATATGCCTTGATTCACAAAAAGTTTAAAACATTTTAATGCATTTGGAATTCTGGGAAGTGTTCACATTCTCATTTCATTGAAATAGGAAATTCAGTTGCTTTAGTGAAAACATGGCAATTTACTCCAACTGATAATCTGCTGCCGCATGCTCCCCCATTTTCAAAAAAACTCTGTGTCAATAAAGAAAATCACGTTTCAGATGATGTTATGAGAGAAGGCAGTAATGATTCAGTGCCTCTCTCCATATCAGGCGGGAGAGGTTTGCTTGGACCAGATACAGAGAATGACAAAGTCTGAGGTCTCTTGCATGAGTTCTCCTGCTTTGGCATGAAAGAGCTCAGCCTATCTTGAGTGCACAAGGGAACGTAACTTGAGAACAGGGAATGGCTTCTCTTTTTTCCCCATTTATAATATAAGTATGTGCAGACAGGGGATAGGCTGAGGAAGGAGAGGGTTCGGAAAGCCAGTTGTCGCATGCAGGGATCTCTTTGTTCTCCATTGAAAATCTTTCCAGATTGTCAGAGTGCCAATCTGCTTCTATTGCTCCCCTATCCATGTGGTTGCAATGTTGTGGAGAGCTGTTTCCAAGGTTTTTCAGCTCTGTTGTTCTTATGTCAGGAAGGACCTATTTCCTCTTAGACCCAAATAGTGTTCAATTCACTTTTGGTATGATGGAGGCATAGGTTTAAATTGGAAAAATTAAATTAATTTGAAGTATGTATCCTTAATATCAGAAGGATATGTAAGAACGACTAGTTAATTGCAATCCGTGTCTAGTTTCCAGGACACCCTGGAACAGCCACTCTCTACAAAAGGTAAAGAGGATCTGAAGTTTTCCCCTGCCTTAAGTTCTTGAAGATACCCTCATTCCTCCTTGCAGAAAGAAGTAAGAGAATTCAGAGGGAGGTCGAGCAGTGTGGTGACACCAAAGGGGCAGTAAATTTTGAAATGTTATGTGGAACAAAATGTCTGCTCTGGAAGAGGGAAGGCCGGTAGTTCCCTTGATTTTTCACCCTTTTCAGTTAAAGCTGTGTGCTGCTTCTCATAATTCATCTCTCTGCCCATGTCATATACCTGGTCTTCCTGACAAGGAGGACTTTTAAATGCCATATAAGAATTCTTCTGTTTTATCTTCGCATTTTTAGCATGGATCATAAGTGAATTTGTGATCATTCGGAACTCAAAAGCTAAGATTCCTAGGTGCAGACTATTATTAACGAGTACTTAAATTGTGGTCAGTGACAGGAAAACTCGAAGGCTGATACTCATAGATTGACGTTTTCAGACTGTTAAATTGCAATACAACAGACACTGTGCTTGGGGTGTTTTTGTTTTGAATTCCTGTACTGGAAGGTTTTTTTAAACATTATTGGTGCTTTTATGTTTAGAAGAGTTTTAAACTAGTGCATAGTGAAAAAAATTTGGAATTTTAAAAATTTGCAATGATTTCAGCTCCTTGGAAAAGAAGTCAGTGTAAACATGTTCAGTGTATGAGTCAACCACTTAATTGTCACTGAAAAAAATACATATTATTTTTTTTCCCCAGAAATTGGCTTTCAAGTCATATAATTAATTTTATAGCTGTTTTGCATGAAAAAAACAGTCCAAAACAAGCACAGTATTCAGGTAAAGGTGTCTCTGTGCAAAAGAAATCAACACTATAATGATTAACCCAAACACAAAATCCCTGTGCTTACGATGTATATGCCAGACTAGCAGTTTTGTACTTATTCAGACTTATTGGGCATCTGATCAGGAAAACTAGACCTGATGTTATTATTTTTCCTAGTTATTCAGACTAGGAAAGTTATTCCTTCTTCCCAAGAATATTGCCATATCTGTGAAGGACAGCCGAAGAGAGTAACTTCTGCAGTTAACTATGCAAAGCATCACATCTTTAAAATGAATTAATAATAATTTTTCATTTGATGTAAAAAATGAACAAAATGAACTCGGAGAGCAGGCAGAACTGACTGGGCCAAGGCTAGATGCATGAATCCTTGTAGCTTCTATGGGAAATGGCTAATAGCGATTTTGTTTTCAATAGGCAGAGCTCTTGCTGCAGCTCTTTTTGTTTCACTCTGGTAGCACATCCATAGAAAATTTTAGAAGGAGATGTTCTCAATCAGTTTAGCTGCAAAAGTTTGCAAAGAACTGGCAGCTGAAGGGTAAAATCTTAGTCAGTGCCTCTCATGGTGGTTATTTTTTACTCAATACAAATGTAATTGGCCTGAACTTACAAGTACTAGTCTTAGGAGAAAATAGTCTTTGGCATTTTGTAACCTCTATACTTCAGTAACTGTTGTCTGGAATGTCAAAGCAATGATTAGGAAAAAGATGATGAGAAGCTCTATCTGAGCACTAATTAATAGTTATTGCTGCTCTTTTCATGAGTGCAGGCAATGGCTTAATCAGAAGTTATATGAGGTTTCCCGTTATAATGAATCTGTTTTCTTATCTGTTGTTTTATCTAGGCAATTCATCAATACTAAAGCATTGCACCTTTCAGTACTAGTAGTCAAGAGATTATGATCTTTATAAAACACTTATCAAACATGCAGCAACATGACTGCAAAATTACTTTGTGTGCCAACTGCACGCAGAAAATGGAATCAGTGGGCACAACACTGACTCTGCTGTGGTGAAAGAGAATACTTTGTGTGCAACCTGCTCTTTGCTCTTCATGGGCATCTGCTAGTTTAGGTTTCTTTCCTAAGTTTTTTATGCCTTTAGATTGGTAATTAGAAAGTTGGTGGAAATAAGGAGATGTTTCATGATTCCTGTAGGCACCAAAGGGGAAATATGCATTCTCAGGTGCAGTCTTGGAACTTTTTTTGTCCCACAGACATATGGATACAGTACCTTCTAAAGTCCTTCTAGTTACAAAGAACTTTCACTTTAATTAGGCAATATGCAAGTTTAAACAAACAGATTTTTTTGCTAAGCTTTAGTATAAGAGAGTTTTTGTATAGCAGTGTATTTCATTATTGCGAAATATTTTACTTTAAAACTTTTTCAGTGTACAAAAACACTCATTTTTCTATTATTTTTTCTTTAGGAGCTTTCATGTGGTGTTTGCACTCCCTGTCCGTGAAATCTGATCCCTTGTGAAACAAATCATTACTGCTGCCCCAGACTTGCAAACAGAAGATACCCCAAACCTTGATTTCCTACATTTCTTTAAATATTATTAAACAACTAAGACATTTGAAATTGGTTACAAAAACGCCTTGAAAAGCTATTGCTAAAATGGCACACCCTAAAATTATTGTGCTTTTGAACTGCAACCTTTACAGGGCAGAATTGTTTCCTATTTTGCAGCTTGCTAAAATACAAATAACAGATTATGATTAAAAGGGAAAATATAATTGTAACATTAGATGGGAGGCCTAGAAAGAATCCTCAACTCAGTGCATGTATTTTGACTACATTTGGGTTAGCCTTTTCTTTCTAACATAATGTCAGAAATATGGTCAGCTGGACTATTTTCCTACCGCCTTCCCTCTGCACTGTGGCCACAACCACTTAGGTGCTTTGGAGACTCCAGATGAGAAATGGGTTCTGTTAAAATCAATGGGACTTTGACTCCTTTATGACATTAAGCAGCCTTCCTGAACTGAAACATCTCTTCTTGCCATCTTAATTCATGGGGAAAAGAGAATGCTTTTTTACTTCCCAAGAGTATTCTTAATGATTTCTGAAGTATTTACTGTTACTTGGAAATGATGGCACAGATTGTATGTTGGGGTAAAACACGGTGTTGTATCCTGATACCTTTAAGGAACTAGAAGGTGAAGAGATTTTGAGGCATATGCTTCTCTCTGTCTTAAAAGATACTTGGTTGCATAAACCTTGCTTTTATACTGCCAAGCAGATATGTTCCTGCAGGCACACAAGTGGCTTTTAGCTGGTATCAGAAACAGGAAAACCTCAGTCTTCATAATGCTGATGGATTTGTCAGTATTGGAAGAAACAGATGGGATGGAAGAGAAAAGATTAGAAGAGGGGAAAGTTTGGGTCTTCCAGTTAGTAGTTAAATCTTTTCCAAAAGAGAAGAGAAAAGGTCCATTGTGCAGCAGAAAGTTTTACTTTTCCTTGATGCATAAAACATCAGCTGGTTTCAGTCCAGTTTCCGAATGTTTACACAATAAGACATTTTTAATTGGTCATTTAACTTTAAATTAACAGTTTAAATTGGCTACAGTTAATATGTTAATTAAATTGTTTTCCCTTTGCAGGGACCTCAGGGGCCTGCAGGACAAAAGGTATAGTATAAACAACAATGCTGTGA
Source organism: Struthio camelus (assembly GCF_040807025.1). Taxonomy (NCBI): domain Eukaryota; kingdom Metazoa; phylum Chordata; class Aves; order Struthioniformes; family Struthionidae; genus Struthio; species Struthio camelus. The sequence continues at coordinate 24,825,931 of NC_090945.1, forward strand.
AAGTGATTATTCTTCCTGGTGCTAAATTGTAAGCAGAAAAGGTGAGTGGAATTAGCTACTGTACACCACATTGAATCAGTTAGTTTAGGCTCTGAATTTTTTTTTGTGCAAGCATATAATGTGAGACATAAGATTTCTAATTTACCCATTAAAGGAAGTTCAAGCAATGCAGAGCAAACTTTTCAGTCTGTCTTAACTTTCAGATGAAAAGGTTGCTATAGTTTTCTTATTCATGCACTGGTATAGCTATGAAACCAAAGTTAAAACATTGTGAAAGATGGGGAGATAGAGTTTCTGATTAAATGCATGTCCTTACTCAAGTAGATCAGTGCCATATGACTAAAAAATTGACCAGCAGAAACAAAGGACATAGATGTTGCTGATAAATTATGTTTGACTGGCTGTATTCAGGTGGTTTGTCCGTGTCTTCCTGTTTCTTCAGTAACCTGAGAACTGACTTCCTGTAAATGCTTTCAGCTTTGTTTACACTTGTTAAAACTGATGGCCTCAGTTTGATGGAGTGAACTTTGGATTTATAGAATTATGCTGTTAAAACAATCCTAAATATATTGGCAATAGCAGCTAGTAAGTGGCACTTTTCCAGCGTCTCACCACGTACCACCAAGGCAGATCATTTTCAAAGGTACTTCAAAAGATAAAAGGTGTTATGGAAGATATAAAATAAAATGGGCTTAGTTTGTGTAAAGAAATAAAAGAATAAGTAGTTTTAACATATGTGAGAAAGATATTCCCTCTGTTTTTCTTTGTCTGAGTTCATATTCTTGAAAGTGACAGTTTGCTTGCCTCTATTAAAATGGAATTTTTCAAACAAAAGGAAAAAACCAGCTGATACGTAAAAATATAATCCCAAAGCATATAAATCAGTGCAATTTTGTCAACTGTGAGCAGGACAGAGTTTACAGGTTGAAGGAGACTACCCTTCATGTCTAGCAATGCAAGGATGTGACATGAAACGTTGCCATTATAAAATTATTTCCTAAGATCCCAGTGGGGTATTTCACACATATAGCATCAGCAAAATCCATGTGCTGATGTATTTTTGAAAACTTTTACTTGCTTAAGGACATGGTAGAATCAGCATTATTTATGCTCTCTACCATAAATATTTTGTAAGAAAAATCAGTAGGTGTTTAAGGCTGTTGTTGAGAGCAGGAACTTTATAAAAAGGATGGCTTATTCAGTCTGATGGAGGGTGAGCAAAACTCACCCTCCTGAATTTTGTCTTCTAGTTTCATGGAAAAACGATACAAATATGTGAAAATGTTCACTAAGGCCCCTTTGCACCGGCTAGCAGTTAATGGCCATGCATCTGGCAAACAGAGGCAACAGCAATCTTTAGGAGTAAGGGAAAGTTTTGTGGGACATGGGGACAGGCTGAAATGCCAGTGTGTTGTTTCTTGCTAGGGTTCCAGTGCTACTGTATGGAATTCAACCAGGTTCCTACTGATTTGCAGCTCTCTTATGAGATGGAGCCTCTTGGGAGTTTTTGAGGCCCTCATGTGTCCTTCCTTTTCTTTTATTACAGGATTATTCCATCCATTATTTTATCAACTCTTTTCATTGATGAACATGTACATCCATTCTGGATGCATTCCGTTCTGGTTTTGGTGTCCTTTCCTAATCCATTTGTAATGAAACTTCTAACTGATGTGGGTAGAAGGGAGAATGCCATGTACTGATTCTTGAGTCTCAAAGAAAGCAGGGCCTGTAGGGCTTCACAGGGTGCTTATTTGTACAAAAGGTAATAGGCAACTGCACATTTCACTATTGGCAAAGCCTCTGCCTTTCCCAATACCCTGACCTCTTTTTAGAGTGTCAGCCTTTCAAACATCTGTCTTGCTTCTGTGACTTGTTCATATGTTCAGAAATGAAAAATAAAAATAATTATTTCAACTTCCTTGCTGTGCAACACCATTATTATAAAAAAAAGAAAAAAAGGAAAAAGAGAATGCTGTGTAAGCCCATACAGTTTTCCTGCTTTCCTCATGCCACAGGTTTTTATTAAATATCTATATTGACAGTTATACAAGTTTCTACAAAGAAAAAACCCTGTCCGTTGTACAGAAACTTAAAGTTGTACAAGAGCTTTGTAAAAAGACCCCTCCAGTGTTACAGCTCGGTGCTAATTCTTTGCTTTCCTTCTTTACGTCTGCTCCTTGTTTCTAGTCTCTGTTGGTTTTTCAATTTTGATTGCAGTAATGCTGATGCAATTTAAAAGGATATCTTTAATTTGCGCTGTTGGGCGAAATTGTTGCAGATTTTCCCTTGAAAGCTTTCAGATAGATTGGTGCTACCTGTTATTGTGCTTGAAGCATCCCTCTGAAGCATTGATGTTTTTGGTCAGGTGCTATGTTAGACTGTGTAAGATCAGTCTTCAAAATTCATCCAGAGCATTAAAAGGACTGGCATTTTAATTCTTAAATTTCTTGTAAAGCATCAGTGACGTTAGAAGGTAACCACCAGCTTGAAGTTCCCTTCTGAAATGGGAAATAGAGTGGGACAGTCTTTAAATGTACAATATAAGAACATGTCTAATTAGTATAAAAGATAAGATGGGAAGAGATCTCAGCTTGAATAAAAATAGTTTTTTTGAAAAATTTATTGCCCTTAGGATATGCAAGCATTCAACATCGTTTTTAAGTATTATGTTAAGGGATGAAATGTTTCATGATCTGTTTAATTTGCTAAATATAGGTGTCTGTTTCCCACTAGGGTTCTGTTGGAGTGCCTGGTGTTCCAGGGAGAGATGGGCAAGTGGTGAGTTCACTTGACTTAGTCTGCACTGAACTTTTTTAAGTATTAGATTAAAGCCAGTCAAAGCTCATTCACATTAGCAATATGGAATAGTACATCCAGAGATGTGATCTTAACTGCATATAGTCTCGTTTGTGTTCTGAAGTCACTTTTTTCTATTTTTTCACTTAAATAGGCAAGGAATATAATTAATTAAACTAAAGGTTTGATTTTCAGCTTTGATGATGACTGATGGATTGCAGAGAGAAATGCATATTAGTCATGTACAACTTTAGACAGTATTTTTACAAATTATGTTTTTACAGGATTTCTTTACTTTCTTTTAGCTCAATCCTGCAATGTAAACAGTTATGTTGCTATGGGATGTTTATACAGTGCCAAGTACAGTAATAATGCAAGCTATAGATAGGGAATAGTAAGAAAACTAGAAATACAAGTGCAAAATAATATGAAATTGAAATTGGGGAGAAAATGCAGAGAAATTAATAAAGAAAAAAAACCCTCAAACACAGGTGGGAGGAAATATTAACTCATTAACTCAGGCAAGTCAGTGCTGTCACCAACTTGAATCACAGTTCAGAATGGCTCTCCATAAAGAGGGGTTTCAGGAAAGCAGCAGGGGTATTCCACAACTTTGCTAAGGTTTGTTGGCAGAGCTGCAGGGTGAAGTTCACATAATATCCCTTCTCTGACTGTAAACCGTGTTATCCATCTGTTGTTCTCACAAGCACTTCAGAAACACTTTCAGGGAATACTAAAAGGAAAAATTATAACATAGGCCATTCACTGTGTTTAAGGAGCAATGGATGATAGTGTATAAAGATCTCCTGCCCCTCCTACCAAGAGCCCCAGGAAAAAACCCAAAGATGTTTTAAATAGTTCAATTTTAATTGCTCTTTCCTAATAGAATGAATATATCATTTCTAATTCTATAAAACATAGTATTATACCTCTGTTTTGACAGTGGTGATAACAAATAATTTAGTAATCAGTCGTATTGCTTTAGTGACATGCTATGAACATAATATTTTTACAATATTCAGAATGTTTTAACTGCTGCAGAACAAAGAAAGAAAAATTATTTGGAATAAGCCATATATTGCACACAAGAAAGTGTAAGAAAGTGTTACAAAATAACGTTGCAATGAAGACCTGATATTTTTCCTTGATAATTTATGGCTGCATTCGGTTGTGACATGAATGGAAAACAGTAAGGATCTTTACTCACGTGAGCATAAAAATTGTTACTGGTGAAATAACTCAAATATGCAAAGTTTATTTGATTAAAAAGCATTGTTTTAGGAGATTTAGATTTTTTAAGATGTATTGATAAAGTCTATGTTCATCTATTTTTGAAATACCACATAGACTTAGCTGTATTCATGCTTCATGGAAAAGAAAGAAAATATGTGGTTGCATTTGATAAAGGAAAAAGTGCAACACATCTTTAAATGCCCCTTTTCAGCTTTAAGCTGTGCTTTAAAAACAGATCCTAACATTTTCAATTTAGGGTTTTATGTTTATTTGATTTATTTCAATATTTATGGCATCTAAAGCATTGAAGACACTCTTAAATGTTGTCGCTTTTGATAAAGTTGTGAACATGTTTTTAATGTAGTTGGACTATTTTACTTTTGACCTGTGAGAAAGAATAGCTGTATTACTAAACTAGAATCTAAATACCAGGAGGAAAACCATATAGATAAAAATGAAATAAGGTCAAATTTTTTTGGCTTTTTTTGTCAAATTGACTTTTTTTTGTCAAATTCACGGTTGTTAGTTGATTTTAACTACCAAACGTTTCGTTATGTGCCAATAATATGTTACTTTTATATAGTACTAAGCAGACGAAGGTTGACTGTTGAGATCTCTTTTAGTAAATGGTCAAGTTCAGCCAGCTTGGAAATTCTCTTAGAAAGAAAATTAAACTAAAATACTGTTTATCTGAATTTGATATTATTAAATATAATACAGCCTAGAACAACCATGCTACTATGTTGCTACCAAAAGGTGAATTCTTTCAAATTACATGTAAAACCAGATTCTCAGTGCAGTGGTATGCAGAAGGTACTGTTGACTGGAGCCCAGAATATTAATTTTAGCGTCAGACTTCTCTATCTTTGAACTTTTAAGTACAGCCTTTTGAGGAGTCAATATTTACACTTACGGAGCTAGTCCGTATACATTAGAGTTGGCCTGTACTGTGAGCTGCTTGCTGTCTTTACTCATACAGATTCATGTTTATTTGAAGTGGCTTGAATGCATGGTGCAAGTCATCTGCTTTTGAGAAGACACATGGTTAAAAGGCTTTACAAAAGCCTTACAGTCTTGATAGCCTTTTAATCAGTGAACTGCTGTCGAACAGCAGCATGTGCAGTGCAAGAAGTTCCAGATTAATTTTTTCCTACTCTAAAAGGCAGTGAGCGTTAAGCACATGCTTAACATTAAGTGTGTATGTGAATGCTTTCCTCAGCTGGGCACTGAAATATCTTTCAGCTGATCAGTGTTGGCATTGAATTTAGCTTTGTTCTCCCCTTGAGCAGTTGAATAATATAGAGCTAGGTCATCTCCATCATGTGTCTCTCTCTAATTTTTCTTTCCCTTTCCCTTGACCTCTTCTTTAATTGCAGTAGTGGGTTATCAGGTTATTGACAACTCTGATCAATGAGTCTAGGAATTAGACCATAAATTCTGAGTGCATTTAGAGCAATTTTCTAATCCATTAACACGTGCACCACTTTTCTCAGATGATCTCTAAATGCTAGACTAAGTGTTATTTTATATGACCTACATGTTTTAGCAGGAGTGTTAACTAGTAGATTTTGTTCCGCCAAAAGTAGTGGCACAGTTATCCCCATAAAAACGTGACACTTTTTTTCTTTTAAACCAAATCCAATGAAATGTTAGAAGTATTCTTGCAAGGGTATTTACATTATTTGTGTGATACGTGGATCAGTAACAGCATATAGTTGCTTTTAGGAAATTGTAACCACGTTCTGCTTCTTTAGTTGAGAACAGTAACTCAAAAGGAGCCACCTAATAATGCTACTAGAGGCATTGTTGTCTCTGGGACAGGCAGAAACTTTTGAGAGAGCAAGGAGAGTACCTCTGAGCGTTCCCTTCCTTTTGCAGACCAGTGTGCAAGCCACCTTGTAGTAGGTTGCTTCCTAGCAAAATGCTAAGAAGATAACCCTTATTTCCTCATGTACTTGGAACAGAAGGAAAAAAGGATTATGCCTGCATGGAGATACAAGGTTGCAGTGATCTAGGGTTATCGGGTAAGGATTGCTAGCAACTGCTGCAGAGACATGAGGAGGAAGGGAGAGAGAATTTATTCCCTAAATAAGGATTGTATTGGGCCTGGACCAACTTAGTTTCCGATCCGTGGATTGGAGGCTGTGTAACTCTCTTAGCTTGAAGTAAGACTACTTCTACTTCTTCCATGGACTGTTTTCACTTGTAGAGTGCTTGATATTTGTATTATTTTGTCAGAGCGTATCAAGAACAGAATGTGCAGTTGGTGTTGATCATTTCATCTTGAATTGTTTCAGTAGTTTGATGACAGCAGTTTGATAAGCCCCAGAAGAATTTCACTTCTTATTATTATGCCAGTAGACTTAAACTCTGGGTGTGCACAATACTTACTGCTTATTATTACTGTAATTCATGCATATTTCCCTATGTAGAAGAGACAGTTTGAAAGCAGTATTATCCCGTTTCTTTAGAGAAATGAGGATGGGTGTGTGTGTGCACATTCATTAATCATTTATTAAATTAAAAAATATAAAAGAAGGAAACATCATTAAATGTAGTTCACAAATTCTCAGGCAGGTTTACAGGCCAGCTGAGTCTTGTTCAAGTGTCTTTCCACTTAATATCATCTGGTGAGTGGGCCAGGAGAAATTTCCAGTTCTTAAACAAACAATTTGAAGTTACTTTTGAGGGGGATGAAAAGTAAGTTGAAAGGAGGTAATTTAACCCTGGGTGAAAGGGAAATCACAGGAACATGCCTGAGAAACCACTTTTTCCCCCTTCTGTCCTCATTTATGTGCTTTTTAGAGTAAAATTATACTGGATTAGGTTTGGAGGCCTCTTGTATTTCCTTATCCTTAAAATTAATTACATTCTAGTGACTGAAAAATATAGCAATACTGACAACCTTTCTTCTCAGGGAGAGGTGGATATCAACCAGCTGGTGTAGACAGGCATTTGCCCAAAACCAAATCTATTACAGAACAGCAGCCTCCAAGTCTGTTTTTCTGTTAAAAGTAAGAAAAGCAATTTAGCTGTTTAATTCTAGATATGAAGGTGTGTACCTCCAGGGCACAGAGCACTCCCAGCAAATAGAAGTATGCTTTCAACTGCCTTGATTCCTTTGATATGGACTCCAGTGGATGATACATTTTCAAGATGGGTCTGAAGTCTATTCGTAAGTTTTATGAGCTTTTTTCTCATATTGACAGCTGAGCCCGAGCAGTGCCCTGCGTATTCGAATGCTGATCAATTCAGATTCAGTTCTGTGTAAGTATTCAGGTTGCCCCTATCACCAGAATATCTGAGGAAATCATTACACCTGTTCAGTGGATAGTGCTGAAGGATATCCTTTGTCCAAATTAATACAAGTAAGTCATAGCTAATCTGTCAATACAGGCATGTTACTACAGTTACACAGGTAATACTGATGTGATAGAGCCAAGATTGGAACCCAAGTGTTCTACTGTGCTGGCCGTAAAAACATCCTCCTTTTTATTCTTCTCTGAATTATCTGGACCTCCTGAATCAAATTGCTGTATTGGGTGTATTCTTCTTGGCATGTTAGCATTTAGCTTCCTAGTAACTGATATCAATTGGAGGAAAAATCCAAACATTTCTGGATCTCAAAGCAGTTGTTTCAAGCCAGTTCTAGAAATCATCAGGTTTTGAATAGTTGATGGTGTTCTGCATAACTTGGTCAGTCATGCCTTGACATCACAGCTTGCTGCTGCAAGTTTTCTTTCTAATTCATCATAGTAGTGGTGGTAACCTAACTTGTTGGAGTGCTGCTCTCTTAAGGAGTTGAAGTGCCTGTTCTTCCACCAGGGCACTTGAGTTAACATGTGGTACTTCAATTATTATTAATGGCAGCTCCACAGCCACAGCCTGGCTCCTGTAACATGTTAACACCTTTTACTGTTATTGACAGCAAACCCAAAGTTGCAACATATCTATTTGAAAATGCACTGTCACTGTTGCACTAATGGGACCCTGCAGTTTCTCTGTAGCATGTTTAAAAAAAAAAAAAAAAAAGGCAAAACCTCACTTTATCTGCAGCATTTTTTCTATGTAAGTGGTCATCAAATAAACTACTGGAGTGTATACATTCCTGCTGATTAAAACTGCTTGATTTTGGGTGAGTGGGCAAACTATAGTACATTTGCTGGAAATTTTGATTTCCACTAGTCTGAAGCTATTTGTGAATTGAGCAAATTGAATCTGAATTACTTCAGATGGTGATGGTGAATAACTGAGGACTTTAGTGCTTCTAGTGGTGGCGTCCTTTTCTGCAGTAGACAAAAGGCTAGAGGATTACGTTTTGTATTACAGTTTTTAACATGACATTTGGGAAAAGACAGCTTTTCTACAATTTTCGAATGTTTTATTGTCTATTTGTACACTGAGTCGTATCATGAAAATAGGACTCTTCTTTTGTGATTCATCCAGTAACTCAAAGACAAGAGAGAACAACTCGGTGTGAAATAGAAGTTAAAGGCTACCCAAGGGCATTTCTGGTGCAATGTTTGCAGGTTTACTAGTTTGAGGTATGATATTTGTGCATATGACAGTTTCATCACTGCTTTTGCAAGTTAAATAAAACCTTGATAGATAGTGTATTCAGATAAGATGCTGCTTGTACCACACCATGCCACCAGCCTATTTCTCTACCAATCGCAGTGTCAGTTAAGCCCCACATTGCTGATGGATAAGTGAATAGTACGTGGAAACCCTAGCCTATCTTCATGCTAATATGAACAGGCTTCATTCTTGCAGTAAAGCGGGATTTGTTTTTATTGTGGGATATCATTGTTGTCCCATGCAATGTTCATTGCATGTACTGAGCTGTTTCAAACGTGCCCACAGCCCGTTGCTGTAAGTGAAAGATTGAAAGGGAATGTCCTGAGGATAGCTTCATCCAATTTCCCTGCATCTTATAACCCTCTTGTGTGAGGGTGCAGTGTGGTCCTCGTTACCGTTTTAGTTAAGATCTTGGGATATGTTTTATGTAGACACTAAAAGTTTATAGAACGTGTTGTGTTTAGTGATTCCAGCCTCTTTTGCTGAGTCAGGAGTTCATGAATCCAGAAAGCCAAGCTATGACCTGAAGTTAGATGTGTTAGAGGCAAAGTCACTCTTTACACGGGAAACAAAAAAATATAAGTCCTAACCCAATCTGAAAGCTAAATGATATGCAGAAGACAACTGTTTCTGCAGCCTAATACCTTCACTGTCAGCACTATTAAAGAGAGACTTCAGCATGAGTCAGGAAACACATTAGCCATGGCCTGCTGAATATAAAAATATATGAGATTAAGTGTCTAATTTCATAGCTGCTTTCCTTTTACCAAGTTGAAAGCCTAATTGAAATTATTGCATGAGATGGCACTGTTGAATGTCTAGTTTTCTTTTACATGCATCATTCCTTGAACAGCAGTGTAACTCTCTCTGACCTTTTCAAATGGCATATATATTTTTTGTTAATATTGAAAACCTGTGGGGCTGAAAAATACTCATGCAGCATTTTACACCTTAGTTTTAATAAATGTTTTGACAAAAATGAAAAAAAAGTAATAAATCATACCTAGAAACAAAATTATTTTAAATTATTTTTATGCCAAGTACCAAAATGGTCTTTTGGGACCAATATTCCTGAAATAGCATTGTGTTTAAATATATAGCTGAGGAAGAACTGTCAAGCTGCTTGCTTTCAAAATGTTAAGTGTTATTTTGCTTTATAAATATTTTTGGAATTTCCTCACCATCAGGATGTCTGTTAAGGCTTTGGTCTGTTTGGTAGGGGTTTTTTTTTTGTTTATTTGTTTTTGCGCCTTTAAGGCTTTAATAGAATTATTAAAATATCTACACATAAAGCCAGACTACACATGAAGCCATGCCTTCAAGATATGCAAGGTGAAAAAGGAAGCTCCCTGGCACAAAGATCCTTTTACTGTGCACTGGGAATGTCCACCAGAGGGTAGGGTATAGGATAGTTAGTGTGCTGTGCATTTATCCTTCATCTTGTTACTCCCTGCTTCCTTGTACAGACAACACAGTGAAGAGATTTTGTAGGTATGACATAAAACGATTTTAGAGTAGCCCCTGTGGTTCTGGCCATTAGAAACAGGAAAGGATAATCACTTCAACACATAAAGGCACAAGGTTATTTCTGTGCTATCCTAGATCTACCTTCAATCCTTCCTCTTCTCAAAGTTCATCTCTGATTTGATAATGCCTTTGACTAGTACTTCTAGAGCCGAAAGTGTAGAGTTGGCTATAGAAAAATCACATATAGGTCAGAAAAGAGACTGGTGGTATGAATAGGGATTTGCTATGACTAGATAACAGCCTGAGGTTTTCAGTTTTTTCAAAGAGAGTGAGATGATTCCTCTGTCCCATTGTTCCACCTCTTTTAGCCACACTAGTGGCTTTCTGCATTCGTAGCACTGATACGTAAACCTGGGAGGAAAGTGCAAGCTTGGGACTCTGACACTTTGATTAGAGACTTAAGCCCCTGAAAGTGTCAGTGGACAGCAGCTGTTTTAAAATGAAGGGGGCAGAAACAAACTTGTTGGGGTGTGGGGGTGAGGAGAAACAAATGCGTATTCACATATCCCTTCTGCTTTATTTTGTCAACTGGCAGTTTTCTTCAAGCGCCTTTTAGGTCAGTCCGTTAGGACACTCATGCCTAATACTCCAGCAGCTTCAAATCTTTGCCACTCATATATCAAATGCCTACACTACAGCATCAGCCTAAAGCCACTGAAGTACAAAGGAGCCTTGACAAGGGCTTGACTTATATGACTATTTAATTCCCTGTAAGTTTGGTGGTAGCTTTTTCTTAGCCTTGAAAAATCTCACTAGTGTTTCACAACTAACCTTTTTTTTCTCTGACTTTGAAAATATCTCATTCATGTTTCACAAGAATCTTAATAGTTTTTTTTAATATCACAAAACTTATGGTCCAGCTTATGGTGACATAATGTATTACATATTCCTGTTACCTAATTTAGAAGCAGAATAGAACCAGATTTTGTGGAGAATCAGTGTCTATATCTATAAAGTAAAAATGACTGTATAAGTAAGAGAGAGAAAAGCCCCTTCTTAATGGAAGACTGTTAGGGAGAATTGAAATATATCTATTGTTGCAATTGTAGCCAGCTTTTATCTCAACTCTTTGTCACTTTTGACTAGAGAATCAATCCATCATAAAATTGTCAGATTTCATATAAAGGCAGAAAAATTACATCTACAAAGTTTGAATACTCTCTGAAAATTGTCCCCTGAATTTCTGATATGAATTACTGGATTTATGTAGTCTTTCTAAATTGACTACCATGTTAGCTGTTAACTTTTAGGCACTTTTTAAACATTTACATAGTAAAGGGCTTATAAAAGAACCTAGCTTTAGACTTTTTCAGATTTTTTCTTGGATGCCATTTTAACATTCTCTGCCATCCTGGAAGTGCAATGCAGTTGTGCAGATGAGGGTTACGCAAAGAAGATGCATAGTTCTTTACTACAGGAGTTAATTAAAATTAATCCATTCTAACAGACTAACTAAGGTTTACTGGTGCCCAATTAGGAAGTACTTATTCAAGCTGAGTTTTTTTATCATTACGTACCCAATATAAGACAGTAGGTGAAATGCTGTTAATATACTTCATCATGTCCTAATTAATTGCATCTTTTGTTTTCTGTGCTTTTAGGGTGAACCAGGTTTGCCTGGTATAGCAGGAGAGAAGGGAGCAGCAGGGCTTAAGGTTAGTACTGAAAATGGATTAAAAAGAGAAGCACGCAGTACGTGAGTGCATATAGATGACAGTCATGCTTTCTCACTTGTGTTCATATTCTGACTGGCTTTTAATGATCTGCTCATTCCAGCGATCAGTGTTGCAAGAGGCTTTACACGCTTCCATAAAGAAGCATATTCTTCTGCGGTGCATGTGTAATTCCAGGCATTGACACTGACGCATATGCATCCACTGCCAAGTGAATGCAGTGTGCTTGCAAGTGTTTGGGAATTTGGGGACCTTTTTAAAGGCTTTGTTTATGCTCCTCACAATATGTTTCAGGCTTCTTTTCAAGAAGTACTGTGGTCAATTCTTTGACGAGTGTCGGGGTTAAGTCTTGAGGGCTGATCCTGCTATTATGGGAATTAACAACAGACCTCATTAGGAGCATGTCTGGGCCTGTATTTGTTATGGCAAAATGTCTCTGCATTTATTTTATTTGTAAATAATTTATTCTTCTGTTTTAATATTGAACGAGTGAAATGTAACATGCAAAAAGGTTTTTGATGACTTTGTTTAAAAGAAAACATCTGAGATGATGTGATCTGTGGGCCCCTCAGAATGGGTAATGCTGAGTTCTAATCCCATCAGCTGTGAGCGTGTGTCTTTGGTGCACATTTGCTTCTCAGCTGATTCTGGGGATCACGCTGCTGCTGACAGACAAGCGGGGCAGGCTCTTTGCATTTACTGACTGGCTGCTTGTCCATCAGGAATGAAAGCAAACCATTTGGGAGCATAACCTTCTCTTACTTTGTATACAGAAGAAGCCAAATTATGGCAGCTGATGCTTAATTCATATTCACAAGTGTATTCTTTGAGTTGCCTAGCAACCACCAGCCATCAGAAGGGGCAGAGATGAGCCAGAGCAGCCAGAACTGCAGACATGAGTTGTCAGGGTCAGGCTCACTGTGCAAAAGTGCATTTGCTATTGAACCAGTTTTCCTAGCAAGTTTTAATTTTAAAAATTAATGGTATAAACCAGGTTTTTACAGAGAATGTTAGGAGCGCTGAAGGCTCTTTGCTCTGAATCAGTTACGAATTAGTTCAAGATGCTTAAGCCTTTTTATTTCTCCTTGTTCTAAATCATTAACAGAATCATAAGACTTTCCCCTCACATTTGACTTTCTGATTTTTATCTTCATTCATTCTCAAAATAAGGAGACCTGAACCTAGGAGTCACCTCTGTCCTGGTAGGTCCCTTCACACAGACATATGTCTGTTTGTCAGGGTTTAATCTAGAACAAAACAGGACATCCCCTTCCCCCCCGCCCCGCAAAAAGGTAGGCATGACATACAAATCATTAATCTTTTTTAATTGTGCTGAAGATGTATTGTTTATTGAGTTGTCCTATTACATTTACTAATTTTGTTGTTTATTAAGCATTTTATTGTTGGATTTTAGCATTTGAGAGTGTCGCATCAGATTTCTACTTAAGGGTCATTGGCTGACGTGGCTTTTGTAATGTAAAGGAATCATCCATAGCATTAAACAAATTCCAACTGCTCTTCTGCATCTTGCATTAAATAAATTATCTGATGTTTCCTGGCTTTTGCATATTACTATCTGTGAATTTTGCACGTTAGTAACTTAAGACTTTTTTTCTCTGATTATGTTGATCAGGGTGACCCTGGAGAGAGAGGAGAAAAGGTGAGGCATATTTCACTTCCTTTGTTTTTGTCCTGTTTTGGAGAATTGTGAGTGCACTGATTCTGAGTTTTAAAAAAAAATGCAGCTAGTGCCTGGAACTCTAGAGCCATTGTGCAGCCTTTATTAGTGTCAAATAATACTAATGCAAGTTATTTCATAGGCTTCACTGGGGTTATTCATGGAGAACAGTGGACATGCGTTAAAGGGTGCACAGCTGAGTAACTATGCAACTAATCACAACTACGATTCGTTTCAGAAAAAGATGAGCCTGCCTAAAGAAAAAGCCGCTCATTTCTCATAACTTGGTTTTGGCGCTCTGTTACCTGCGAAGAGTAGTTTATTGTAAAAGCAATTAGGTAACAGCGATAACCTAGAGTCTAGATGAGATGTGGGTAACTAGTTCTTAGCGTATTAATGCAGAGTCCTCCACTCTGGCCTGGGTCAGTTTAAGTCAGGGCGAGAGAGAGAGAAGTATCGGCAGTAGAGACACTACATCAATTGTGCTCTGAAGTCCATAGTCACGCCAGCACAAGACGAGAAGTCCAAATGAGCTCCTCGCTGCCAAATGTGGGTGTAATTCTTCCGTATCGGGGAAGAGCTCTCAATAGGAGCACCCGTGTGAGAATAAATACTTGGAATGAGGCAAGTTTCTGAATCTGTAGAAGGGCAGTTTGAGGAATGATGTACTCCTCATTTTGAGTAGGAATCTGTACAATGACTTATCTTCTGCAAGTACACAGAGCCATGTTTTTAAAAAGTTGTTTGTATTTGGGTGCAGTTTGCTCTTAAGGAATGTTTACCTGTGTCTTTGCAGCTGCAATTGAATTTCACATCCAAATCTGTATACATCCACATAATAGCATCTGCGAGCATGCTTTGCAAAGGCAATTCATTTTGCATATTCAAAATCACATCATAAAAATAATCCAGAAGAGGCCTGAAAGTCTGTACCGCCCATGTGGGGCTAGATAATTAGGAATCTTTTTTCACCAAATCATCACTTTAATTGAAATTATATTTGTTGAAGAACTTTACTAATCCTTTATTTGTTTATTTTAGAATGTGAAGTAATAACTGTAACTTCTAACACTTTATTTATTGTATTTCTATTTCTTAAAATCACGGTATTTCATCATAAACATCCTTTGTCTCTCTTTAAAAACTGTAATTATAAATGCCCTCAGTATGCAGAAGCATGTCTAATGGTCTTGGAATGACATTCCTGACAGTTACTGTTGCATATTGGCATGTTTCACCAGGCCCTTAATTAAAGTGTTGCTGGCTCGTTAGATAGTTACCATTGTGTTAGTGACTGTGATATACAAAATGGTCTCTGTTATAAGTCCTCTGAAAGAATTTTACATTAAGGTTTTCAGAGCAGTATGAGAGGTACTGAATAAATACTGTTATTTGAATACTACTCCTGGTATATGACCAAGACCTACATGAATGTTTTTTATCCAATTTAGAATCAATATTTTTCCATATTTCTGACATTTTAAATCCCTTTCACACCTTCCAGGAACCTCAAGTCCCACAGAAGTTTTTGGCCCAGATTCTCACATACATCAAAGACTCTTTTTGGTGTAGTCTCGTGTTTTTAAATAGCTGAATTAATATGAATGGAAATTGGGCCTTTTTATAGATAAAACTTTGAAATGCTTCTTTAAAAAGTTATTTTAAAAATAGTAAATACCTACCAAGCAATGAAGAAGTGTTATCTGAATGTTGATCTTTATTAATAAGAAATAATACTTAGAACTTATTTACAGGTAATAGTTGTTTTGGTGGTTCCTTCCAGGGGTGGGATTCAGTGAAATTTTTCTAGTTTGCGAATAATTCATGGGAAAATAGTTGAAACTTAAAGAGTATATATCATAATTCACTCACAAATCCTAATAAAAAGTATTGAACTTTGGTAACTGTCACCTGACTTTGATCAGATACATTTAGGTGAATATCTTGTGTTGAAATAATATGTGTTGGTAACTTAAAATGCGGGATCATAATGAAATCATTCCTTCGTTGCTAAACCACAATGAACTGAGGAAGCTTGTAGACCTACAGGAAGATAGTTATTTGGTTGTTCATGTTTTTTGAGGACCTATGAAACGGTTTATAGTTATAGGAAAGGTTGTAAAAAGGCAACAGACATAACAGCTGTATAAATCACCCTTCCTGACCATGTCATAGGGAGATTGACTCCCTGATTAGTACAGTTAGCTTGCTAGTTGTGTTTGAATGCTGACTTATCTCTGAATGCTGTATGCTTGCTTAAAGTCATTTAAAAATAATATATATTTTAATTATAGGGTGATGCTGGAGAAAATGGACCCAAGGGTGACACAGGAGAAAAGGTAGACTACTAATTGGTAGAGAAGAAAGCATGTTTACAGTCTAACCAGGTTTTAGGCATGTTTACAGTCTAACCAGGTAGTGAAGAAAATAATTTGATCAAAAGGAAAATGCATTTTAAGCAGTTACTTTTAAAGAAGTTGTATGATTTGGAATGAGTTCGTCTTTGTGAACAACAGAAAAAATGTCTCTCTTCTGTCTAATTAAGCATAAATTCCTGACTTTGTACAGCAGCAGCTTTAGTTCAGGACACACGAGCATAGCTCTAATCAGCACTCCTCTCTGTGAAATGCGCATTGTACAGAAACTTGAGTCACAACCTGCCAGACTATTTGCACTGGGTCTGGGGAGTTACGCTCTTTCTGATATACCCTAGCTGTAAACATGTCCTGTTCTGTGTTGCTCTTTAAGGGAGGGACCAAAAATATGGTATAGCTGTAGCTAACTTCCTCACAAATTGCCAGCTGGACAGCTGATAGCTGATGATTAAAAAGGAGATTTTAAATATTTTTGCCAGATTATATCAGCAGTAGCCTCACTGAATGCCTTGTTAGCTCATTCTGGTGAAGTACTACCAGGCAGAGGTCACTAAAGAGTAGACATTTTTAAAAAATTATTTTGCTTTATTTTATGTGAGGCTTATTCTGTATTGTAAAGAAAAAAAAAAGATCAAAAATGAGCTTGTGTTTTTAAATCTGCTTTACTTCACGTAAGTCTTAAACTTTACTTTAGCAAAGTCAGAGCAAAGCTTGTGTTGTACAGGAAGACAGGATCAGTCGTAATGATCTTTACTGGCCATATAATTTTATGTATTTTTCATGTATATTTTTGTGTAAAAGTTGTACATAGTTTATTACTATCATTTTGGAATTCCCATGCTGGTTATAAACTTTCAGTTTAGTTACTACACTTGGGCAGAAGCAGGAACAATTTCTTCTTTATCCCTATGTATTTAATTGCATAACTGACTGACATCAAAGTGGTGTAAGGGGAAATTTTTGATGAATTAATCAATGTTCTGTTTTAACTGGTAAGGAAGGTGTGCAAATCACTTTGGCGTTATCATATGGAAACAGTAAAGCTATGAATTCAATAACACAGAGATATTATGGGGCATATTCTAAGATCAGCAATTAAAAGTAGACATTCGATTTAAGAATAGTAGGTTATTTGAAGCCCAGAGTTCATTTAAATAATACGTCCTCTACAGTCATGCTTATTAACCCAGATGAAAGTCTTAAGAACTTCATTCAGTTACTTAAACAGTGTGTGCAGATAAATGTCTTCTTGATCCATTTTTATGTGATTTAAGAATATAATCACTAGGCATATCTAAGCCTGTTGTTGGACAGATAGTCCTGAAGCAAGTAAATGGAAAGTTTATAATCTCTCTGAGAAGTCTAGTGAAGCTTTACTTGTTGCCTTTCTACTTTATCAGCTGTGATAGTGGGCATGCATCCACTAGAGTGCCCATTTTGCACTGTGGTCTGCAGTGCACAAATCTCCCCACTTGGGGTCATGTTTAAGGAAACAAAAAAATGCTTTCCCTCTTTCAGTGGGAAAGTCTTTCTTCTTGAGTATAATGTTATATATATTTCTGTGTGGAGCTTTAAACAGTGCAAAACTTGTTAAGGCTCAGTTTTTAAAGACCGTTTTTAAGAGATACGCTGTTCAGAGATAAGACTGGTGTCAGTTCAGTAATCTTAGGTGTTTGGCTGCACGTGTATATATACCCTCCCTGTGCAAGACACAAGCCATGAAGTTTATGTAAGTTAATGCAGAAGCCATCCACTAAATCATAATACCATACATATGTTTAAGAGATTTCATCCATAGATCACAAAACTTAAAAACATTTCTTTAAAAGATAAAATAATGTTCCAGTGAGATAAATAATAAATTTTCACTTATGTGATAAGAGAGAGATCAGATGACAACAGTTTCATACTTGATCTCGGAATGGGTTCCTATTTGTCCACTTAATGTAGCTTTGTTTTCTGACCTGCTGCACCCAGTAGCTCTCACAAACATGAACTGGGATACTTATTTTTGACCTGTGACTTAAAAAAGAAACTGTCTTCCCTGAGTGTTCTACCCTGAAGACAGTGTCAATATCAGACTTGAATTCTTGCATCTATTCTTCTACTGTAGCCTTTGGCCCCTGAAAACTACCAAGTATCTTCCTTTTCTGTGCGTGTTCTCTTGCTAAAGTTCTTTTCTAAGCCAGCTGAGTTATTAGAGAACTGAGAACATGCTGTACCGTAATTTTTTTCTTTAATACCATATTAATTTTCACTCTTGCGCGAAGGTGGATTGTAATTCTGTGTCTTATCTCCCCTATATCCATTATTATCCTGTAAAATGTTTAACTTGTGAATGTCTCTTACCAGTTGCTTTGCCACTTTATAGCTATAAGAAGTCCTTGAGGGTTTGCAGTTGTACATGCTTGTAAGGGGTATCAGCAGTATCACTCATGCATGTCTATCAAAATGAGGCAGCTCAGGTTTCCAGACATTAATCAACCCTTCATAAAATTGGCTTTTGTTTTTTCTTCATTCAAGAGAGAGCTGCAGTAACTGTGTAGAGAAAATCTATTCCTAGTCTTCAAAAAGCAGTGTGCATGTTATTTGGTATCGTTTAATTTTTTGAGACTACTACCAAAATAACCCACTACCCCCAACCCAACTTTAAAACTATGGCATTAAAAAACTGCTTCCTTCAGCTTTACTGAACCACCAGGAACTGATAGTGGCTGTATGTATTTTAATAAGAGGAATATTTAGTGTTTATACTCACCTTAAACATGGTCAAAGGTTACTGCAGAAATGGTTATTTTACTGCCTGTGTAAATCATAGCATGCTATTGGGGAACTTGAAGTTGTTACTGTATAGCAATTTGTTAACTTCAATGAACAATCCAAATTGATTTTGAACAGCTAACAGAGAAAGTTCTTCGAATCTAGGCAGTCCTAGCCATCTTCAATGATATGGAGTTTGACTAGCAAACTTTCCATTACTTGAGTTTTTTTCCACTTTTGTTTGGCATCTCATTTAAGAAAAAAAGCAGCAAACTGAGAATACAGGATCCTGTGAAAATTGTATAAGAAGAACTGAGAGCTGAAAGCTTCCCTGGCTAAGTCACTTGCTGATTCTCTGAGCCTGTGCCTATCACTGCCTATCAAATGCAGTGAGCCTGGCAAAACACAGGAGAATCTCTTTGAAAGCCAGGTACTTCCTCAGAACAGAGCTTTCCTAAATACATAAATTACTGTACTTCTCTCATCCTGTAACATGCAACACTTAGCTGCATTAAACTATCAGTATAAAAATGCTGAAGAGCAGTGGAAAACCTATTTTAATGGTAAACACGTAGGTCACTGAGTTTTTTCGAGGCTAACCTCCATTAGTACAAAAAGCTTTGTCAGATGAGACATGACACTTGCTATCTATAGAATTTGGCCAAAAGGCTCACTTAATGCCTTTTGTAAATGTCAACAAATGATTTTTCATGTACATCAGCGTGTTGCAGTTGTCAAAGCAAGTCCCATCTTCTGGCTTTATGAAGTACATGTATACAAAATCTGCAATTACTGTATCTAAATTATTAGTTGTAAATTTTCAAGTTAATTTTATGCTGTTTGGATGAATGAATCTAAACCCCTTTGCATGTTGTTGAAAGCAAGACCGTTCCTTTTGTGAGTCACACTGATTTAGTATGAATGGGTAAATTCTTGTGTAAGATCACAGAGTATACTTAATCTTGCTATATAGTTATCTTGCTATATAATCGTGCTATAATAATGCGTGTTTTATTATGTCGGTTTCCTGAAAATCTTTGTATGTAATAAGCATGATTATTTCTTGTGAATTTTTTATCAGGGTGACCCTGGTTCTTCTGCTGCAGGAATTAAGGTAATTTGGTGTTTATAGCAGTTGTATAGGGAGAAGAGGGTTGGTTGTTCTGCGTTATTTTAAGTGCCCCAGACATTTCAGATACTATTAATGTTATGATTTTCCCCAAACCTATTTTTTCTTTTCAGATTTTATCTGATCTGTTTCATCTCTTTTCCTTTAGGGTGAACCTGGTGAATCTGGACGGCCTGGACAAAAGGTATTAATTGAAAATATTCAGTTACTCTCTGCTCACTGTTGGATTTGTGATCAATCTTGTTACACAGATGTTAGCAGTGGCATTTCCCTACTGTTTTGCACTAGGATAAGTCCAAGGTAGAACAACTTAACAGCCCAAGGTCTATCTACATTTGGTTTATGATTATTTTGTATTTTAAAAAGCATAAGAATGCTGGCAGTAATTAGCATGAAAAGCAAGATCAGAATAACCCACCTCCTCTTCTAGAGACAGAATACTTGTTGCATGGAAAGTCTGCTGTGTTGCAGCTGGTGAGACTAACAAAGAATGGATCTGCTCCTTGACTGATCACAAGTTGACCTTGCATGTTTGACTGAATATTAACCTTCAGATTATGATACGTTATTACATCTCATTAAGAAGAAATGAATATTGACTCTTGTTTGGTAGAATCCCTTTCACATATACTGATAAGGGGAAGCAAAGTGGCAGAGGCATGCAAAGTGTTTGAAAGGACAGAGAGCAAGTAATTCTGCTCTGTTCTTTCTTCTTGGGGAAGAAATTCCCCTGAGTGCTGTACAGCTGCAGCTGCTTTTGCAAGTAGAGATCCAGCAAAAGCTGTAATGACTCTGGGCTCCATTGGTCCCTCTGAAGCAGGGGAATTTTCCCTTTGAATCCATAGTACTTCAGAGCAAGTATTGTGCCTTCAGCTGCCTTTCAGGAGAGTAGGATGCAGGCCCTCCTGGGAGAGCTGGTGAAAGGGCAAAGAGAAGGCACAATGACAGAACCAGATTTGTGCTTTACATTACTTGGTTTCCCTCTGGAGCCTTCAGCACCACTCTTGCCTCTAATAACATCGAAAATTACCCACTGCTGCCAGAGTAGAACAGAGTCCAACTGAAGACTGAGCTAGCTGCTGTACCAGAACATAAACCAAAGAAGAACTAAAACATATAGGGAATGTCAGTACAGCTGTTTTCTAACACTCAAGGCCTTTTGGTAGCAAAACATATAAAATACAATATGAAGTTGAGTCTTTCTGAGAAATTGTAATTGCAATCAATTGTAACAGTCTAAACAAAGACTGGTGGCAAATTTAGTTCTTTGGTGCAATGCAGTTTTAATTAGAAAAAGTAATTAAAGTAGTGTAAAGCTATCTAATCTATGGAATCATTAAGACAGTGTGTTTTGCACTGTGTGCTCTGCTTGGGTAATAAACTAGAAAATGTGCTCAAGAGCCTGTTGAGATTCATACCCTCATTAGTTGGCTGCCATGGCAGCAAAAACTAGCAGTGATTTATCAGCAGGCTCCCGGATCTCTCAGTCCCCATGTGCTCAGGTTTGATCTCATTGATTCAATATAGATAAGCGAGAGGGTACACAGATCAGAGTTTCTATATTTTCAGCTTGTTGCTTACCTCAGAGCAGGCCTAATGCATTCTTTCCACTTCACTCCACAAGTTCCCAGTATGCCACCTTTCTGTGCCCATATACTTCCAAGACTTCTGCAAACCGCTCTCTGATTTCATTCTTGCCCTCCTCCCTTGCCCTGTTTCTCTCTGAAGCGAGGGTACTACATATCCCTCCTACGAGATGGATCAGGCTGTATGTGACTGCCAGCAGCTCCTGTAAGACATTCCCTTGGAGTACCTTGTCCAGCCAAGTGTCTCAAGTGTCTGCCATTCTGCCCTCTGCTTTGGAGGGACTCATTCACTTCAGCCAGAGGTTGTGGGTGACCCTTTCCCAGACAGAGGCATGTCTCTGCCCTCTACCTCACCTCGGTTCTTTTCCCTCTGTTGTACCCCATTCCTATTTCCTTCCTATATCTTCCTTCCTTCCTTTCTTATATATTACTGCTTCTTCCAATTACTCATTATCCATCTTCTATGGACCAATAGCTGCCCACCTGAATATTATTTACATGAAATGAAATGTGACAGTGTTTGAATGATAAGACAGGACTGTGTGTCCCGTAAGTGTTGCGCAAGAGTTATAAAAACCTTCCCTGACCACCTTAGCATTGCATGATGGAGTTAGTATACGGCCTGTCTTTCTTTAAAAATCATTCTTCTCATAAATCATACCCATATCTTTTGTTTTAGGAAAGGTCCAGAAAAGAAAATATTATGCATTCATGTACAATGTTAATTGTAATGAAGCACTAGCGATTTAATTGTGTTTGCATTCTTGAACTTATCTTTGAGAGGCATTTTAATTGTTTTAGATTACTTTGAACCTGAACTGGTTTTGGTGGATCCTATCTGCTTGTTATGTGTGTGTTGATAGGGGTTAGCTCTGTCCCAAGACTAAATTGTGGCCTTCTGCAGGAATACTGATAGATTTATCAGTTATAATTGTTGAAATTTTATGCTTAGAAGTGAAACTTAGGCCGTCCACAATTAGGTAAGAAAAGGTCATGGTAGCAGTGTCTTTTTTCATTGGCACATGCAACTACTCTGGTAAGAAACTGGAAGAGTAGGTTTTGGAGCTAGCATTTTGCCAGGAATGAGTGTAAAGGAGGCTATTTAAAGGATTGTGCTTTTGCAAGAGTGGCAACCCACTTCCGGCTTTAGACAGTAATAGGCAATACAGCAACGGATAGTAGAGTCTATTGAAAATGGTGTCCCAGCCTCCACTCTTTCTTTTCATTTTATAGTTAATATTTTCAGAGTGGATTATTCTTTTCTGTGGTTTTAGCCAGCATGAGTAATTAAAATTTTGGAGTGACTGAAATGGGCAAAAAAACTGCTATCAAATCCGTTCAGAACATGTAAAATTACTCCATTTGGTAAAGCAATTTGCAGACCCTCTGTTGCGTTTTCCAGTTTGTGGGAGGATTTAATTTTGTTATTAGCTCTTCAGGTACATTAAATACTATTGCATCAGAACAGTATATGTGGGTACTGTAGTCTGAGGAACATCTGTCTTTATTATATATACACATATGTTTATGTTTGTATATGTATGTATATGTGAGTGTATGAATCTGTGTGTGTGTGTGTGCATATACACATATATGGACATGCACATATATATATGTATATATATGTATATGTGCACACACACATACATAAAATATTTTAACAGCATAATCTGTGTGAGTCAGCCCAAACCACAGAGTTGGAATCTGGATTTCTCTAAAGCTTAAGAGTATATGAAATCTGGAATACAATTCAACTCATTATAAAGGTAAAAGTTGGCTTCAGAGTTCAGACCTGAGCTTCCAGAAAGTTCAGGGAATATTCAGATCCATGGTTCTGGTTTGAATCCATCTCTATATTAAAATTTAATCTCCAGTCTTTAAAAGAATGTTTTCCTCGCATATTATTCCTATCTTTTCTTTTCTGCTCATCATTTATATTTCCCTAGATGACATCTTTCTTTATAGCTGGTATCTTGAAATGATCATGTGCAAAAATGTTTCACTAGTCTTGTCTTAGAATAATATCAACTTTGTTTCAAAATGAATACCTTCTGTTTTCAATTTCTGTTACAAATTTTCCTCTTGCAAATGCAGTAGTGCAGTATTTTTTAATTGCAATTTTAAATAAGCAAGGCATTTCTGGGTAAAACAGTAAAAGGTTACATTCCCCTGAGCTTTCATGACACCATGTATATTCATAGTTAAACGCCAAATACTGAAATGATGCTGCAGATAGATTTATAAAAATGATGGTCCAGTTATAATTAGCCAGTCCTGCTTGAATAGTACAGTTCAAACTAAGCTCTTCTGAATTGCTTTGTAGCTAAATCAGTTACACAGCACAGTATCTAGTTCACAGTTGAAAACAGTACAGAATTAAACGCCTGTTGTAAGTGCGGAACTTAAATGAGAGTGTGTGAAATGAACCAGTGCTACTTGTTTTCTCCTCTTTCGCCAAGGGCTGATGATGAGAAGTCATTTTTGGTTTTACTGACTTGACTTTTCAGCCTGGATTTCATCTTAGCTGCCTAAGTTCGCAGCAAATATTTAAGGTCTTAAATGTACTATTAGAAAAGTCATATTAAGTCACTCAGTTTGAAATTTTCAATCCTGCTTGAACTGACTAGCAATCATCTGTGCCTTTTTATCTTACTGCAGAATATACAGGGATGTTCACTGGACAGCGACCGTAACTGAATAATGTCTGTAATATTATGTAATTTTCCTGTATAGGGTGAACCAGGTCTTCCTGGGCTTCCTGGACTCCCTGGGATAAAGGTAAATAAACT
Organism: Struthio camelus; assembly: GCF_040807025.1. Classification (NCBI taxonomy): domain Eukaryota; kingdom Metazoa; phylum Chordata; class Aves; order Struthioniformes; family Struthionidae; genus Struthio; species Struthio camelus. The sequence goes on from NC_090945.1 coordinate 24,850,055, forward strand.
GCAGTCTCTGTATTGTCCTGGGGGGCACCACAAAGTGGGGAGGAACTCCTCAGATGTAGCTGAAATGGGTTTACTCTGCTATGTTTATGTTTCTGAGTCCCTGCTGTGGAACTGGGGAGTGTCACAGGAAGGTTTCACATTGAAAACTGATCAAGTGCCTGTGAATAAATAAACAGTATATCTTACATTAAAATGTGCAGTAGAACATCACCTTGCCTAGTGGTTTAAAAAAAACTAATATAATTTTTTACAATTTTATTTAATGGAAGAAGCTTGTCATCAAAGTTTTTCTTGGTTTGCACTTTGGTGAGTACTTTACAGTTGCAATAGTCCACAGAATTTACCAAGCCCCTCTGGCCAGAGAACTATATTCACTGTTTACGGGCTGTACAGAACTGGCTCTATCAGCAAAAATACTCTGTGCTCCCACTACACAGCAGTGATTTCCACTGACAACTCAAAATATTTTAATAAGATTCTATTCAATATTAGCTACAGCGCCTGACCTAATACCTGGTTTAGTTACTGGCTTCCTGTTTGTCTGGGATCTTTGGGTAAGTTGATACAAAATACGTATGGTTGTTTTAGTTCTAGCATAAGTGGTTGCACTGGGAGTTGCAGCCGCTTGCACAGTTCGAGCCATAACTGTAAAATGCTGCACAAAATGAGCAGATTTACATATCCTGAATGAGTGCTGATTAGATTGGTTGCTTCTCATTCATAGCAAAGATTATTCTTCAGAGAACAAAATCTCTTTGAAGAATTTTCTTTGCATGCCAATATGGGCCTGTGCATACTCCAGGAAGTAGTTTATATCATCTTTCCATTAACAGGTATAAGCCAAAGGCAAAATGTTCATCCTTCTGAGTGGGAGTCAAAATTTAGCTCATAGAGTGTAACAGTTGCAGTGATTTTCTCAAAAGTCTTGTGAATTGCCACAGTATACAAACATAACGTCCCTTTTGTGGTTCTAGTAAATTGTTGGAAGAATTGAATGTGCATATTAAACTTTGTACATTATAATATCTGAAAACATAGTTCTCAGGGAAGTCTCTCATTTTCTGAGAGAAGAACCCTATATTGACTAGTGAAGATCATGGAGGAGCTGAATTCTTTGTGGAATCAAACGGTGTGTTCATAAGCACCTTTGACAGCAATCCCTAGTCCGTTAACTTTACTAGTGAGCAAAGAGGTGGCTCAGTTGGAAGTCAGTGCAAACCTCTGGGGAGCACTTACCAAAACCATGGTGGGTTGCTGCTGGTCTTTGTGGATTCCGTGTTCATGCAGAACACACATGTCCATGCATATCATCAACAAGTAAATAAGAGTGTCAAAATCTGATCTGGGAAACTTGTTGCTGTTAGCCTTTATTTGTTGGTAATAAGAACAGCTTGGAAGGGCAGCTAGGCAGATTCACCTGAAAGGCAAAATGTGAAGTGAAAAGTGGATGAAGTGTAGGAATTTTGCCCACAATGAAAATTTGTGCCAGAATTCGATGTGATACAGTGGAAAAACTGCAGAGTTTTCTGCAGAATAAAGCAGAATAATGTGATCCAGTAGTAAGCCTTTAGGAGAATGCTGGCTTCTACTGGAAATCTAGGGCAGAGGTAGAGTTCTGGTGATTCAGTGAAGAAGTTCCATCTAGTGCAGTTTTGCATTGAGGTGTTTAGATATTATGGTGTAAAGCAAGCTATCAGAACTCGGATGGGGCAGGACAAAGCAGATCTGTGGTTACAGCACACCTACAGGATGGTGTTTGACTCGAGGCATGTGAACTACTTAACTAAGTCCATATTAAAAGCCTCAGCACTTCAGTCTTAAAGGTAAGCCTGTGCCATGAGAAGTGGTAGCGGAAACCAGTGAATGGCTGGACTTAGGAATATGAGCGCTCATCAGCAACAAAAAAGTAGTAATCTAGCCTCTTCTCTCACCCATCTTTTTTGGCAAAGATTTATGTAGCATAAAGGCAGAGTCTTCCCATCAATTTCCATGAGCAGTCCCAGTGATATCTTACAGAGAAAGAGATTTGCAGCAAAACTGTTATTGATTGAAAATTACTTTAAAGTAACAGTGACCAGGTAAAAGACTTGAGGATGGAGAAAATCCAGTTATTTGTACTTTCAATCTACTTGTGCTTTCACAGTGTTATTGCACAAAATCAAAAGGAATCTTATTTGCAGTGATTATTTCTTTTTTCGTTTTTGAATGTTCTTGTTTGTTACATTTCTTCAGGGCTCCTGGGGTTGGTTCCCATCAGAACTTTATAACACTCACTAAAATATTTTTTTGTTATTCTAGTAGTGATATGCAATGGTGGTATAATGCAACAGAAGTAATACAAACCTCATACAAACTCATGATAGCGTGTAAGAACTTGTTACTGCAAGTAAGAAGTTTCCATAGTGGGTTTTTTCCCCTAACATTTAAATGCATTACAGAGTTCTCATGTGTTCACATATCTTATCTGTATAGTAGCTCTTGGCAGGGATTTTGTAGGCTATCCCCAAGGTTTCAGAGACAGACGTGGTGACCCAATCGGAGCGCAGAGGCACACAGGACAAAGTGACAAGGTTCTTTACAAGATAGTGGCTGCTTTGCCTCCTTTTCAGTGCATAGCAACTAAATAGTCTCATCTTTTTAGTATTATTTTTCTGCAGTATTATTCTCTTAAGCTTCTGTTGTGTTACTCATACACGCACCTGCACAGTCAGAAATCTTCTGCAAAAATTTCTGTTGAGATCCCTGGCAGCTTAGAAGCATTAGGATTTTTGCTACATTTTGTGATCTTTCTTCAGTTTTACATCGTTGAAATTATAGAATGTTCTCCAAACTTGTGTCTTCCTATAATGTTCTAGAAATTTAACACATTTTATTTGTTTTCAGGCTTTAGCCCTAAGTTATTGGCAAAACACACTTTCCAAGCAGTTTTGAACGGTTAGCCCTAGATGGTAAGTGCATCTGAAATGCGTTAATATCTGCAGATGATTGGACCTAGCTTAAACCTATTTTCCCCAGCCAAATAGTCGAGAAATAAAGACAATAAATTTTCTGGAAATTAAATAAAGAAACAGCAAAAGTTCATATCAATTCAATAGGTAGTAACTCAAATTACACAGGTGATTTGGTATGAATGAGCTAGCTGTCTGAGGAGCATTTTGCAGAGCTTTTATGTTCTAAACAGCTTTGGAATTGTTAGATGTTGACACACTGATAGATATCGGCTTCTTCAAGACATAGCAGAAGTAAAGCAAGAGAAGACTCCATGCTGCCTAATTTTCAAAGAGTTCCCGTTGGTGTCTTCTAGTACTTTCTTGTAAGACACAGGGATATTCTACTCACAGGAAGCTCTTCGATGTAGTTCTTTTAGTCTTAATCATTTATCCTATGACTGTCGTGGGGTAAATGTAGGCCTCTTTTCTTTAAATCTGTCAGGTGAACAATAAATTTGCTGTCTTCTGAATCAAGCTATCCAGGAGTGGCAGGCTGTATTATGAAATGTAGATGACCATGCACATCCAGAGCGCTATTTACACTAAGCCAGTCTATGAAAATGTAAATGCCACATCAGGCAGTGGAGCATATCTTTCCAGCTGTAGCTCATCTTTCTTCTTGTGGGTGTAGAAGATTCCTAAGGTATCCAGTCTGGAATTCTTGAAAGAGTAGCCAAACTACTTAAAGGATTAATAAATACTAATCACTGGGAAAGCTTCAGCTTCTTATCATGCCATTTTCAATTAATAATAAGGGTACTTGCCAGGGAACCCATTAGAGCTTGGCTGAACGTGATATTGGGGTCTGAATGGACAGCAACCTCGGAAGGACATGCAAGTATCATGTTTAAATTCAGAGTATGCAGCAGGGTCATTCATAATTATTTTCCTAGACTCATTCACCGTGTGCATGTAGATGTTTTGGGAGTTCTTCTTGTTCCTTTTCATCCTCTTCTTGTTATCAGTGGGTGCCAGAGAGAAAACAAAAGCACAGTCAGTTATTTCCAAGACAGTGGTGAAGCTGTCTGTGACATGCTGGAGAAACTTTCCTCAACCACCTGTTGCTGTTTTGGAATGGCTGATAATTTAATGAGCCCCTGAATGTATTCCACCATGTCATTCAGGAAATGCGTAAGGCACCTAAACACAGAATATTAACCCATCACTGTGATAATCCCACAACTGATACCAAGTAGATGCAGAATACTTTCTGTGAAACACAAACTTCATGTATCTGTGTTTTGTCTCATAACTTTTATGGTATGATAGATTCAAAGCATCACTTGCTTACTAAAAGGAAAACCATTTATACCCTCATTCATTGTAATGTCAAACATCTCTCAAATATCAGAATCAAAAAAATCTCAAATCAGGAAATGCAAAAATGTTGCATTTTTTGTGGCATTTAAGCACTACAGTCCTTGATTCCATCACTGCAGAGGGAAGTCTTCAACAGAACACAAGCTTCTTATTAGAAACAGCACTCTGGAGGTTCTGGCTTTTCTTTAAGGATTTCTGGCATTTCTCTCCTTGCTCCCCTCCTTTTTTTTTAAAACAACTACTGAAACAAAGCTGGTGAGTGCAGCTGAGATTTTACTCTATCTTGTTCAAGAAAACTACTGTTGAATGATTTGACAACAGGAAAGAAAGACTTCCTCACCCTTCCACCTTTGGGAGGTAGTGACAGTTTTCTGTGTTCTCAAATCCAGGGGAAGTGGCTGATTCAATACATTTGCCAGTATGCAACCACCTGTATTCTTTTATACAGTTCCTTTGTATTGACTTCACTGGAATTGTGCCTGAGAAAGGTTTCAGAAGAACCTGGATAAGGATACAGCAATTTGAGCTGGGCTTTTTTTCTTTCTTTCTTTTTTTTTAATGAAAGCAAGAGCAGTTCTAATGATCTGTATTGAATTTCTTTTTCTCTCCATAGTTGAAGATCTTATCCTTGACTTTCATAATGCTGTGGAAGAACTGAAAAACTTGATGTTCCATAAAACCTCCCCCCACCCCGCCCAGCTTTTTAAGCTCTAAAAGAGTTGATACTCCATTCATCTAGTGACTTTTATTAAAATAAATATTTCGGAGAAAATAAAAGGCAAAATTTTCTGGCCAGGCTGCATAGAAGTTAGTCTCCTCAACCCTTTAGACCCTCTAGAAGAGAGATACTGTATTGTTGAAGCTTATTTTTTTAGTCCTCTCTCTTCCTTTTGGCATCTGGTAGCAAAATGAAAAGAAATCTCAAGTAAATGGCTGTTTCAAGTGTTTCATTTTGGAGCTTAATGCTATTCACCACCTGGAGGAAAGGTCTTCAAATCCGTCTTTGTCCCAGGAGTTCTTAGGAAGATTAAGCACATTTTCCTAATGCATCTTCCCTTTTCTGTTTGTAGAGGATCTGTATCTCTATTTTTCTTTCTGTTTTCCTTCTTTGCCAGCGACTGTTACCAGGAAAACTGCACTGCCTCTACCTCTTTCTTTCCATTGTTTCCAGGAGTTGGTCATTCCTGCCCAGGCTTCAGTACCTCTTCATCCCATCAGATGCCATGCTCAGAACTCAATTCCAGCCTGAACTCAGGAGCTGGAAAGGGCCTGCTGACCTTGTGATAGACATTTCTGATTCCTGGATACAGAGAGGTGCTGGATGTGTTACTGAAGCCATCGAAAACTGTGGGAATTCAGCTTCATACCCTGCTTTATAGAAACTTATACTCCCTAGTATGCATTTGCTTCTGGTTTTTTTTATTATTTTTTATTTATTGAAACATTCCAGTGAATGAACTAATTTCCAACCTTTCTTGGCTCGCATAACAATGTTCTCAAGAGTGGATCATTTGTCTGAGTGGAAGAAAATGCACAGTGCAGTATAGGTCAAATGCTAAAAGTAGAACATAATGATGCATGTTCTAGGTGAAAATGGGAACTGATCTAAAAAATAGGTTTTAGTCACTTGCATTTGGAGGGCTAGTTTTCAAAAGTAGGTCCATGCACAGATAGATTAAAAAAAAAAAGACTGAGTATTCAGTTTCTAGAGAGGAAGTACAGAATCAAACATATATCTATATGCATGCAGTTATGTATCTAGCTTTGTTCATTTCTTCCTAGCTGTGTCTTTTCCATATGCTGTAGCAATAATCACTTGCGCAGGGTAGACATGTAATTTCCCAGACCTAATTTTGAAAATCAAGGCAAGAAAATGAAATCATCATTAACGTTGGATGATATGCTTGTGACAAGAGTGTTTACTGGGGCATTCTTCACGGTATATGCAGGTCTTAATAATCCATCCAAAACTATATATTTCAAATCATGAAAGCTTTCATTTTCTTTCTTGGAAAAGGCTAAAACATAAATAACTGAGAAACACAATGTGAATTTTATTTCCCCTAAAGCTATTACTAATTGGAAGATTGAACTTGTGAGGATCTATTTCACAGTGTCTGTTTTATAGCATTATTTAATTTTTCTTTGTATTGGGAAAAAAAAATCCAAATGCGAATTTGAATGCAATTGAATAATCTGAGAGTCTAATACTCTGTCATATTCAGAAATCAAGTATTTTGTAAGCCACAAGAAAGTTTTAAAGTCAGTAAGCTGAAAATATTTCCCTGTCTCAAGTATACAATTTTAGATGGTCAGCAATGAGTGCATACAGTCACATTCTTCATTTTGAATAGTAGCGAGAAAAATTCCTTTGATTTATCACCTAGCATTTCAAAAGGAAACAGTTTGGGGGCGGACTCTAATAATTTAGCAGATCTATCATTGCAAAGAATTAAAAATGAGGCTCTCATTACATCAAGTGTTTTTATTCTAATCCTCATAAGTAGGTACCATGCTGACTTGAACTATAATTAGCCTTTAAGTAAGAGGTCCTTGATATGACTACTGCATGCAGAATTAATCAGAATTATTACTGGTTCCTTTAGCGCCCTTTCAAATCAGTATACATTCTTCAAGCAGGCAGAACTTTAAAAAGGAGGGGAAAATTAGTCTCACTAAAAAGCAATAAATGTTGTACAAATTAGGGCTAGTTGCAAAGGTTTTAGACAGGTTTGAAGGTAGTATGTTTTACTTCTTTAACTCTTAATAAATCATAAAGGCTAAATGTGCATTTGGAAATTCAAAACCGGAACTGTTTTTAGAAGCTTGGAGACTGATTAGGGAGTAAAGATATTGTTTCAAATGTGATCAGTGAGCCAGACAACCTGTTTAACTGGCCATTTTTGGAGCCAATTTTGAATTGGTGCAAAAACCCTTAACAAAGACCATATAAACATGGGTTTAATTTTTTATCAGATTTCCTTTTACCTTGCTCATTTTACTTCTTATGAGCTCAATACTGTAGTCCTTCTGAGAGCAAAATTCCCATGAACTTCAGGCTATATGTAAGTCCTGTAATGCCTTTTCACAGTAAAAAAGTAGGAAGTGCAGTTCTCTCTGACTTGCATAGTCTAAGGCTGACTGAGTGTCTGAGAAAATTGCTTCACTGGAATTGAGTCCCACAAGTCAGAGGTAGATATGGCATGAGCAAGTATAGCTTAATCAATTGTTGCGGGTTGCACCTGTTTTAAAGACTCCTGAGAATTTGGCCCTCCCTCCTTTCCAGAATTGAGGTATTTTGGTTAGATAGCAGTCTCAGAAACAAAACCTGAAGACAGCAGATGGCAAATTCTGGAAAATCAACATATGCGTCAGTGAATCAAACCTAGTCTATTATAACCTTAGTGCTGCTATTCAAGTTGCCTCACATCTAGGTTTTTGCCTGTTTGCTAGCTTTTGTCCTTTGTGTCTCCACTTCTGTAGGATTCTTTCAGAAGCATTAAAGAAGGAAAGCACACCATACTGTTTATGTTTTAAATAGGCCTATGAGTGACTCAAGGTAATATTGAAGACAAACACACCTTGATCTCTTGCGGTGATTAAAATTAGGACACCTCCATGCCAGTTCTTGTCAGCAGGGACAGTTTGGGGTCTCCTAGATTCTGTGACACTTGAGGACTTTGCAGGCTGCGTCAAGCCAGAGGCTGGGAACCCTCTGAGGCCTCTTGACTTGCATGAAGGAGTTTGAAAGCTCTGAGCCTGCTCCTAGGCTGCATGTTGGAGCATGTGGTTCTTGTTCAGCCCACACAGCTTGGTTTTTTGTGTATGGAAACTGTGGCCTGGATATTGCTCTGGAAAATAATTGTAATGGGGCCAAGATGCAAACCCAGAATTGCAGCGCAGCACTGCTGTGTCTGGTAGCCTGGTGGTCCTAAGTTCAGAGATGCTGTCAGTGCTTCTGGCCTTTCTGCCGCTATGCCAGGATTTAAGTGATGGTTAGAGTCTACGTTGCCAGAATCCTCTGCAGAAATCTAGATGCTTTGACATGGTTTACCTGCCTAGAAATGCAAACCTTGGAGTCTAGGCCTTGGGATGTTCTGACTGGCAAGTCAGTGCCAGGGGAAGAGGAGTGTTTTCTGGCCCCACGGCAGACCTGCCAAGCAGCCCTGGAGACCCTCAGCTTCCAGAGCCCCAGCACTGGGGCAGACATTGTATAAAACATTTTAGGCCCAACGAACTATACAAAAAGGGGTGGAGTTTGATGTTTAAACTAATCTGACTAGTTATAGTGCATATCATGTTTGGATAAGTATCAGAATGATTTAAGTCTTTATTCCTTGTAAATTTGTGGTCTAAAGTTGTTTTAGTCTCATTTCTAGAGTTAACCTAGAGAAGATAATGCAATAATCTGGTGTGAGAGGAGAATAGTATAGTGGACATGAGGTAGTTTCAAATGTTTTTTGAGAAGACCTCTTTCACAGTTTATTTCTGTAGAGGGAGTAATTGGCCCGTATATGTTTTATGGCTTTAGCAACAGTAAAATAATTCATCAGTAACTCTGAATATTTTTAATTAGAAGCTAAATTTAATCCATCTTTAAAAAAAATTGTGTTACGGGTGGTTTTCTGCAGTACAGATTTCTTTTTGGGCAAACATAATCTGAATAGGAAAATGTATAATGTTCATTAGAAGACCAATTATAAAAGGAAGATCCTTCTGTATGAAAACAGAGTGTATCCAGCTATTGCTGTTCTCTACTGTATGGTTATATCACTGTAGAACTATACTCCAGGCCCTGGAAGTGGAGTAGGCCTCCATATAAAGAGCAAGGTGTTAAATAATTTCTGTTGATCTGTGTCTCAGCTGTACAATGAAAGCTAATTTTAACTGAGTGCTATATTAGAAATACGTTGTTAATAAACCCATATCAAATTAGTAGTCATTATAAAGTAATTGGCGTGGAAAATAGAATTGTAACTGCTGGATTTCTTGTAAATGCAAGTCCAAGTTTTAGCTACTAACAGGTTCTATAAAAGTTACAAGACAGTGAGAGTGAGCAGGGTATCTTAGAGTTAGACTTTAATGTCAAAGTTAGCCCCTGCCTCATCCTAGAAAAGCTTTGATCTACCTGAAACAACCAGTTATGAATCTGTCTAGATAATAATCTTCATAAAAATTTGATTGCCTCCAAAATGAATTTCATGTCCTTACAAGTTTTTTTTTTTTTTTTAAACTCTTAATTCTAATGGAGTTCACATTGTGCTAGGTCCACGGCATGTCATTTTAGGGCCCTTTTCTATTTCAAACTTCTATATTAACAGATAAGAGGCAAAAATTGACTTTAACAAGGTTTTGTGAAAAGTAGCATAAAATTTGTTTTGTGACCCAGTAGTAATTCTACATTTGGCAAGCACTTGAGGGTAAAAATGAAAAAAACGTAGAGGTAGACTCTTAATCTCTTAAAATGTCATCATCTCAGGCCATTAAAAATTATTCTTTAAAATGAAAACAAATCACTCCTATAAAATGGAAGCAATTCACAAGCTGTTGATTTTTTTAATCCAAGTTGCCTGTGCTGTATGATTGATGCAAATTGCTCCAAGCCCTAATAATAAATGAATTTTGAAAGCTGAAATTCATCTAATTGACTTCCTCTGCAGTGTAGTGTTTCCTAGGCAGTTATTTTGTAATACCTATGTCAAAGGGTTAAACTAAAATGCACAAGGAGTCATCACTCACTGATGGCTTTTTATACAGCTGCCAAACAGTATTTCAAAGGGAGCAATTCCTTACTCTCCTTTCACAACCTACCTGTTAGCATTTCTCTTTCTAGGTATTGTGTTCCCTGCCTCTGCTTTAGCAGGCAAAGCAGCTTGCCGTAGATTCTTACTAGATAAAACTTTGCTTTTATGGTATGAAATTGTGGCGAGATGTTTAGAAAAGCATTATGTATCTCTGTTACTCTGATTCCTTGCATTCCTTTCAGCGTTTCACAGTAGCGTGGAAGTAACACTGAGCTTTCTTAAGCCAGATAGTTAGGAGATGCTGTAACGAAGCCCACGACTGCAACGATGTCAAGTCAAAGTGCGGTCCCCAAGCCAGCCTTTACCCTTGCTTTCCTGCAGCAATGTGCCAGCTAAATCAGAGATGCCATGTGTTTAAAACGAAAACTAAAAATCCTTAGTTCTTGGTTTTCTAACTGCATTCCTCTGTGGCTCTGGCATCGTGTCTGTGTGAAAGACTAATGGAAATGGATTCTCCCTTGCTTCTGCATTACGGGCACGTCAGCATGCCTCACTGAGAAGAAACTGTTTGTTTTCATTACGTTTCACACGTCATTGGCAGTGCTAACCGTGATAGAAACTCATTTATATTCTTGTTACTGAGTAGCAGAGAGGATAACATAAACCCAGAAGCTGGCAATGTTTGCAGGATACAATAGGCAGGCTGAATGGGCATTGCTTTTGGTGCAAATGTTCCTGTTCTGAGTAACTGAGACAGAAATGGCAGAGACAGACCTGCTAAAGTTGTTACCTGACTGTGAATGGTGCAGAACTATACATGATGAGCATTTTCAGTTAATGTCTTATGCTGTGTTTATACTCAAGAGATTTCAAATGTTACAGAGAACGCTGCTGCATTTCAGATCATCTAAGAAAATGTGTTGTGTTTTTGCTTAAAAATTTAGTTCAGACAGCAAATCAGATCTATCTTTTAAGCCACTTAGCCTCCCTGGCACTAGGTAGAGGGAGATTTCATGTTCCTCTTAATGTAGCCAAATCTTAAGTCCTGCAGTTTGTTTTATTTGTGTTAAGAACAGTGTTGGATCATGTTCAGCTTGACACCCATCATAACCCCACATCTCTCAGGAGAGCTACTACTCAGCCAGTCAGCTCCTAGTCTTTACTGACACACAAGTTATTCTTCCCCACATTTGCTAATGTTTCCAAGCTTTGTGTCATAGAAGAGCTGTAGTCTGCTTATGCTGATTAAGCTACCAGCCTCCTCCCTTATCCATTCCACTAGCTATTGTAAAGCATCTTTCCCTTGTCTCCTTAGAGATTTCAGGGGAGGCTGTGACTGTTGAACCAGGACTTCTCGCTCTTGCCCTCTTGCTCGCTCTCGCTCTTGCCCTCTTGCTCGCTCTCGCTCTCTCGCTCTTGCTCGCTCTCGCTCTCTCGCTCTTGCTCGCTCTCGCTCTTGCTCGCTCTCGCTCTCTCGCTCTTGCTCGCTCTCGCTCTCGTGCTCTCACTCTTGCTCTTGCTTTCGCCCTCTCTCTCTCTTTCTTTTTTTGTTAGTAAGCAAATGATATAGTCCTGAGCCAAGTAACAAAGTCTGATCCAAAAGATGAGCATCAACCTCTGATTAACACTTCTTACCTGCCTTACCACTGAAAAGATTGAATCATTTATTTTAGAATGAGGAAGTACTCAACAGCCCCGAATTGTTTTAATACTAGCATTACTGGGGCTAATTTCTCGCCCAGCTAATTAAGACTTCTGGTAGTGACTACATGAGTCAGACTGCACTGTTCTTCACTTCCTGACTTGAAAGTGCTTCCCTCTATAATGACAACCTTATGTTACTCTTGCTGACATGCACTGATGCACTGACCCTACGTAAACTGTAGGGTTGTATTCTAATGGCAGTAAGAAACGTGCTTCTGTGTGACACATTTTTCTTAATTTATTCCTTTGTCTCTTTTGCATGATGTGATACTATACAGCAATTCTGAACCGTGGCCAGCTGGAACTTCATGTGGGAAAACTACTACTTAGTTTTATTTTTACTCTGATTGTCTAAACTGTTGAACTTGAACTGTGAACTTGCTGTGACCTCCCTGTAGCCATGGGAAATATTCCTCTAGACCTCTGTTTTAGTCAGTTTGCTAGAGATCTTCCTTGCCTTGAATTGATAATAGCCTGTTGATAAGAGCCCAGATAAATATGCAAGAACATTTCTTGATTTCCTTGCCCTGTGCAGCATACCTGTATTTCTGTGCAGGTGACTGGTGGAGTCGAATGTTGTCCAATTGCTTATATTCTCTGTCTCCGTATGCTGTCAGTAATTACGTCAATACAGGATTATGACACATCTGTCTTTTTAGTGTTTTAAGGAGGCATTAGATGGGGATTTTTTAGTCATTAATAAGTTCAGGGATATTGCTAAAAGGCTTATAAGTAAATCTTTGTTAATTTGGTTATACTACTGGTTTTTAAATTTATAATGTCCTGTGGGTAAATCTTGATTCCAATTTATGTGAAAAATATATGATTACAAGGCAGGAAACATTGTTCGGGAAAGTCTGTGAAACATAACATATGGTTTGTTGTCCTCTATTATCCCCCATTCAGCTGTAGAGATGGGTTTGGGGAAAAAAAAGAAGTATCCTTACTCCCCTGCTTAATGCTACTTGTGCTGCAACTCAGCTTAACAGCTTAACTCCTGCTACTTGTCTTTTACATTGGTACAAATGAATGGGCAGGAGGAGGGTAGGAGAGAGAGGGAATAAGGAAAGCTGTAGCTCTTTCCCCCCTGTTCACCAGCCAGGGAAGTTGTCTGGGTGCAGGGAAGTGAAGTAATTTACTATAGGAATGAGTTGGGAGAGTGCCATGGTGCTGGGAGCTTCTGACTGACGTTTCACTTTTGATCTCCTTTTTTGGTGATGTAGCTAAATATCTCAGCAGGCTGAAACAGTACTGTCTGCTCTCTCCTTTTGTCATTATTTTGCACTACCCTCACCCCATCTGCCCATCCATTTATGTGTTGCAATATAAACTGCCTCATAACACATAGCTGAAATGAACTGTCCTTTAATGTAGGAATCGCTCAGAACTTTTGCCTCAGTCTTGCTTTTGATATTCATTTGGTGAATTATACTATAGTCCAGATTGCATATTAACAGTCCTTAACCTCATAAAAACAATAGTTGATGCCTTTTATTTCATTTGCATTCCATATGCTGTGTGATGGCTTGCTATAAGAATTTATGCTGATGGAAATTGCCTATGATGAAAAGTATGTCTGTATATCTGTTGCATCACAGCTGGAGAGCTGTGGGCAATCCAGGGAAAACACTATCCAAAATAAACGTGTATAAGTATGATTACCTCCTACTAAATAAATAGTAAAACATCCTCTTATATTATACTTTTAAAGGGTGAACCAGGTTTCATTGGTCCACAAGGAGAACCTGGATTACCAGGGCTACCAGGAACAAAGGTAAGGTTATTTGGTTGACGCTCTATTACGAAGCCCTTAGACCCAAAGTCAAATTCAACTTGCTTGGCACGTGTGCATCTGTATTAGTGATGTAAGAATCTTTTATCCAGAAATAAATAAGGTATTTGTCAGAATCCATTTTTATAAACGTCCAGAAAATTTAGAGTTCAGGTTAAAATGTAGTGCTTGGAAATGTGAAAAGTCATAGTTCCTGGACTACCAAATGTTTGTCTTTATAGTGATGCCCTCAAAAAATGTGAGTGCAGATGCTATATCTATTCGTGACTTGTTTAAGTTCATTAGTTTTGTTTTGCTAATGTTAGCATCTCAAAAGTCCTTTATTCAAGAGGCAGAGCATGCCCATCTTAAGAAGCTATATTTTCATAACCTTGTTAAAAAGGTGGGGGAAGTGTGTGCAGATATTCAAACACTGAAGCTGCACACTTTATGTGAAAATATAGGTTCACAGGAGGGCTTTTTGTTTGGTTGGTTTTTTTTTTTTTTTTTTTTTTTTTTTTTAGCCACTATGTAGCAAAGTTAGAATATTAGGAGTCCAAAAATAGCCTGGACTAGCCCTCACAGTTTGGGAATCCTTATTCCATTTTTTTTTCAGATTAGAAAAAAAAAATTCTTCATGAATCCCATTTCCATTTTAAAGCACCTCTACTTTTGTCTTCAAGAAGAGTATGTTTATTCAGGGTGAACTTCTCCAACCCATTACAAGTTGTAGATGAACTTGAAAATGTTTTCTTGGAGGGTTTGGTTTCTTTGGCCATGCTGAGTTGGTTGTGTACTGAAGACTGTGCAGTGTTTGGTGATATATTTGTATCTGCTGCAACAGGGTGACAAAGGGGAAGCAGGCCCTTCTGGGAAGGGAGAGCGAGGTGAACCTGGTACTCCTGGACCAAAGGTCAGTGTGATTTTACCCTGGAAATATTTTGTTAGTTTTAAATCTGTGAACACATCTTTTTCTGCTGAGAAACAGAACAGAAACTTGGCAAGTGAGCTTTTAAATGGAAATGCAATCAAAATACTCCAGTTTAGTCCTAAAGGCGATGGCAGTTTTGTGTTCACAGCTGTACAATTGCGATCTAAATTAACTCCGTTGTTTGGTCTACAAAGTAAAGACACTACCTACATACACTGTCATGGAGTTAGCATAATTTGTACCAGCTAAAGTCCTGGCCTCGCCAACTTTCAGCATCAAAGTGTGACCTCTTTGACCACTGTAGCTGTTGAATGCAGAGAAAATCCATTTTGCATGCTGTTTTCTCATTCTGTGAGAAAGAGAGATCATTCTGAATACATTTTAATGTTTTCTTCATGTTTTTCACTATGTAGCTACCATCAGGTTTTCCTTTCTTAATACATCCTGAAAACCCTAAGGCATCTATGCCCCTCAGCCAGTTGGTTTCTTATTCATCTGAATAAGATGGTGGGCAAAAACATTGTAATGCTTTAATCTCCTTATCTTAGGATATTTAACTATCTTATCTATTGCTTATATATAATTTTTCAGGAGCTATGGAATGAACATGGGTCATTCCTGTAAAGCAGTGTCAATGGTATCCACTATTTACTAATACCAATGCTACTTTGCCTTTTGAAGGATGGAATCTGTGGCCATTGCATGCTGATATGAAGGAATATGTTACTCTGGGTGCTATTAAGTTCAGTGCCCTTACAGATTCATGATCTTGATCATGTAAAATGAAGTGTTTCTGCCGATCCATACTGTAGTTAGCCGTTACTAATTTCTTTTTCTCTGCGCTCTCATTCCTCTACTGTTTTTCTCCTGTCCATCTTCCACCTTCCTTCAAACAGGGGAAAACAGGTGAACCTGGATCTAGAGGCCCAAAAGGGTCAAAGGTTAGTAGTAACAAAACTGTCTTTACTGGAGCAGCTAACACAATGATATCTAGCATAAGTAATTTCTAACATTTCACGGGAACTTCACTTGTCTTGAAAATAAACTGTAACAAATTCTGCAATTTTCTTTATAAATAAGACATTCTGACTTTCAACTTTAGGTACTAGAATCAAATGCTGTGTACTTTAAACACTGATTGTAGTTTTTCTGTCTGTTGTAACAACTATTTTTCTCTGTTTACTCTGGTTTTCCCAACGCCACTTAGTTTTTCTGTGGGCAACTGATGTACGTTAATTGTCTCAAGTGCCAGGAACCAGCTCCTGGCTATGCCTGTGGAGATTTAATCAGTTTTTGCAGTAATTTTGTGGATCTGGCCTTTGATCTGTTAGGAATCAGCACTATTCCAGAACTGCACGTTGAGAAAGGCTGGCCAATGAGTCCTACAAAGGCAAGGCTTGTAGGACGCGTTGCTGTTCTACCTGCTCAAAAACCTACTTTGATCCTGTCCCTTAAGTGCCCCTTAACCTCATTCACTCCCACGAAAAAGAAATGTTGGAAAGCAAGGGAGCTGATGAGTGGATTAACACAGCAGAGAGAGCAAAAGAGTAAATGAGTCTCTTGGTAGCCTCCAGTAACTGGGCACCTCCCAAATGCACCAAAAAAATAGAGGTATTCCTTTTAATTCCCTTTGTATCAAAAAGGGCATAAAATTTTTCAGGAGGTTTACCTGCATAACTATCTTGAAAATCTGGCCCACAGAAGTCAGCCTAGTAGTTAGGATCTTCATTTTTGAACAACTGCAGTGCCATGTATACCTCTTGCTGCCAAGGCAACACTGAAAGGAAAGATAGATGGCACCAGTTTCATTGTGTTCTGCCATCAATCACCCCTCCATATTCTTTTCTTACCCTCATGAAAGCTTTCTACTATTTTCTTATTACCACTAAATGAATTAGTCATTCTCCCTCAAATTGTACCAAATGTTTATATATCTCAACAGGAGCAAAAGTAGCAGCTCTTACCTAAATTCATTTTAAGTTAAATAAAAATATAAAAGCTGGCTATGAAAGCGACTTAGAAGTGAAATGAATTGTACTCACTGGATGTTGGGATATGAATATAAACATAAGTATATTTGAAATTCCTTCCACTGCTTGAAACATATTACTAACAGCCAGGAGGAAAATTCTGAGAGCAAGATGGTAAAGATCTTCAGCCTACCGCAGTAAAGGAGTAGAACTCTTTAATGCCGAAAGTAATGTGGTGTTTGTAGGCTCAGAGCAATGAAGTTCAGAAACTTAGTGGAGTCAAGATCATAGGAAAAAAAGTTTATGCACTTTGAAACATGTCTTTGAAAAAGCTGTCGAGTGATTTCAGACTAAAGACTATTAAGTGATTTGATTTCTCTAGCTTTCCCTTGAAACTTTTGATAATGGTGCCATTAAGAACAGGGAAATAATGTAAATTACTTAATCGGTAATCTGTCTTTTGGGGATTTCTTTGGGATTTCTTATTCCAACCCAATACAGCACTCAGTAACAATTCACAAAGAACCAAATATATTATTGTCAATCCTGCCACTACACAGATTTTGAAGGAATTTCTCCTGTCATTGAGATCCACATTCTGTTAATGACGAGAGGCATTTTAAACTGGGTTATTTAAGGCAAGCATATTTAAAATGGAACAACTATCTAATATATTGTCAGATTGCTCATGTTTTCAAAAATCCTTCCTACATAGGGTGATACAGGTGGCAAAGGTGACACAGGATCTGCAGGTCCACGGGTAAGTCTAATTCTCGTTTCAGCTCTTTGTTTTGTACTCTTAGATTCAGTCCACACTATGAATTGAAATTGTAGCAGCAACTCCAGTTAAACTGGTGAAATCAGTCACTTAACTCTGGTAGAATGTGTGTTGCTAGCTGGCATTTAATATCGGTAAGAGTCCTTGCTATTATTTGAAGTGATCTCCTGTTCACAGTTCACGGGCAGGATGTTACTTCCCAGATGTTCTGATGTTGCTCACAGCCAATATGAAACTAGAGCATTGAAACTGCTTAAATATTTAACCACAGTGGTTTCATATATTTGTTTTGCCTGCTGCAGCAGAGTTCACTTTGCTGTGACTTGCTTGTTTATACCTGTCTTTAAAAAAACCTGTTTTCTCATAAAACAATCTTTAGTTTTACGCTGTTTTGCAGTTTGTAGTAATACATTGTAAATGCAACCGAATTCCAAGACAGCACAATCAAGTCAAGGCATATGTGAGTAGTTAAGTGTCAGAAAGCAATCCTTTCAATGCTAAGTCACGACAAGCATAGAGAAAATATCATTTTAGTAACTATGTTCAGGCAGGCTTTTTACTAGCAGTCTGAGCTGCATCAGGAAGGAGAACTCGGATCAACACTTCTTTTAATTCATTGTATGGTATTTCACTCCTTTTGAAAGCCCTTTTTCTACTAATGGTAAAACAAGAGGGAAACAACTAAGGCACATGGATTTACTAAGCCACCAGAGTCCCATCTCATGAGAACAATCAAATATGAATGAGAGCTCTTCATGTCCTTTTGGTTCTCACCTGCGTAGGGAGCATAAATCAAAACTTGAACTAGCATCTGAGAATTTAGAAGTTCAGAAAATCCTTTCAAACCAATGTAGAGTACATTGGACATGCATAGAACAGTCATTTAGGGTAGTCCTTGGCTGCTGTCTCAAAAAGTTGTTGTGGGGGAATATATTACAGGGACCACCTGGACAGAAGGGTGATCAAGGTGCAACGGAGATAATTGATTATAATGGCAATATCCATGAAGCTCTGCAGGTATGTAAAAATAACAAGGCTGGACTGGCTCTGTCTGGTCTGGGAAAAAGCAGTTTGACGTCATTGTATATCTCTTTTGCATAAGTCATGAGAGCACTGCAGGCAAAGATTTGCTGAGCTTATTAATGAGAAATCTCTTTCTATATTTGGAAACTAGGTTCACTGTTTGGTGTTAGACAAACTGTTTCCTTGATACGATTTAGCTGAGTGAATTAGTTTCATTTCCCATGGAGTGTACTGACATCATCTAATGAGGATAGAGCTGATTCATTGCTGGCTCTGGTGCTTAGTGGTGAATTCATGTAATAAACCACATAGGTTCAGCAGAAGTGTCTGCTTTTCAGTTCAAGTCGTATAATATTGACATTCCTTTTTTCTGCCTTTTCCTCCTCCTCGTCCTAAAAATGCAAAGAGCAGAATATGTGAGATCTGGAGGCCAGGTCACATGATTCCACTAGCAAGCTGTGGATTCAATCAGCAACTTGAGTACGTTAAATAGACTGAGCACTAGTCTTTCCGCTTACTCGTTTCCAGAAAACTAATTTTGACTTGTGTGTAGAAAAGTGTGGAGGATTGAAGTGGGGTTACAAAAAGAATGAGTGAGTGTTCACATGAAAGCAAAGCATCAAGCTGACGTATGTCATTGCACTTAAGGTGATTTACATTGTAATATACCCAGATGCAAATTCTATGCAGTGCAACCCCACCGAAGTGAATGGTTTTGCTTATGTGCAACTGAAGACAGAATTTGCATTGTGCATCTGATCATTTTCTCACTGAAGTTGTTTGGTTTTTTTTTTTTTCATATTTCCTCAGTGGAAGTGACAGATGCGTCATTTACTTTTCAAGATTCTCCTGAAAATAAAAATTCTCACTGCCTTTACTAAAGTCTAAAAACCTGTATCTTGTTGTTAAAGCTAAGGCTGCTCTTCCATTGTGATCCTGAATGGTGTGTGTGGGGAAATCTACAGAGGCAGGATCTGAAGGTCTGCATTATACCTGTCTCACAGAGTTTACTCTTAAGGGAGTTCAAGCACCCACCTTTCAACTTTTTAAATCACTCTCTGAGTTAGATGCCTAAAGTAGCCTGAAAATAATGTGTATTACCAGGCATAGATTTACCAGGGGTTTTAGCCCCCATACTACCTGTATTAGTTCCTTTTACCTTAACACTGACATCTGTGTTACTCCCAAGCGCTGTGTAACAGCTTGTCAGAAAAGCTGTAGCGTGTAGAGAAGTCTTAAAAAGGGACTAAAGCCTACTGCAGTGAGTGAAACAGATTAAGAGGCCCTTATGCCATTGTAAATCATTTCAAATGTCATCACCTTCTGATCTAGGGCAACAAATAATTGATATCGATGGGAATGGCTGTGCAAGGACAGTGTAAGTAAGATTATATAGGATCAGTCGACAATGTGCTTGCCAACTCCAGCTCAGTCCTTTTACATGGCAAGTACCCATTCTTAAGCCTCCTGGTGCCAAATTCTCAGAGGCTCTGGGATTTGCAGCAATCCTGTAGAAGCTAATGAGAACTCTCAGTGCTCAGCACATCTCAGAAGTTGGTCTGCTGATTTAAGAAGTTGACAAGAGTTCACAGGATCCGGGCCATCTGCATTCTTTTAGAATTTAGTAATAAATCATCAAGCAGCCTAGGAGCCTCAGGACAATTTACAGTCACTCTCCTTTCTGCCTCCTACTCTGTTTCATGTGTCAGCAGAGAATAAGACGTCTTAGTCCTTCAACACTGAAAACTGTGATCTTTAAATTATCATTATAGTTTGAGCAAGACCCCTGCTGAGTTTACGTGGCTTTCACAAACTGCATCTCTGTATCTAAATCTCTCTCCAGGCCTATTCTGCAGAATTCCCTGAGGTAAAAGGCAGTAGCTACGAAAGTTTAACCTTTGTAGGGACTGCAGGATCAAATGCTTTATATTTTAAAATAGTAATATACTGCTGAAAATGCGCCCATCGGTGTAAACAATCAAACTTCAATTTGCAATGGTTAATTTAGTTTTTTATATCTAGGTAAACTCAAATTTTCAGTATTTTTAGAATTTTTGATATGCTTCCACATGTATGTTAAAATGCATGACATGAGAATATTAAAGCCATCTGTTAGAGAAAGTTTTTTTATTTTTTTATTTTTTTTAAGTACTTTGTATTGAGCTGATTCCAGTTTCGTGAAAACAGCATATATATTGCTGCACTGGCAAATACAGACTCTCTTTTAAAGCTAAAAACAGAAGATTTGCAAACTTTTTTTATTTTGTTAGGAAAAAATTACAAAAACTAAATACTTCTTGTTCCATATATGCCAGTAGACTCTTCACAGTCAATAGAAAAGCATGTGCAAGCAGTAGGATTTGGGGATTTTACTCTGTTTAAAAATATAGACAAGTATTTTAATTATATCTGAACACTTTTTCACTTGCTGGTAATATCTTCTTTGGCAAAAAATGATGGCAAGTCTAACTATCTTGCCTCTTTACACGGTGAAAATATATCTTTTCTCTTCCAAACATTTAAAGTAGAACTGCAGTATAGCTTGTTTGGTGGACCAGCGGTTTCAGATTTAGAACTTAACATTCTAGTACATCGTAGTATTTCATATTAATCTCTGTGTTACATCTCAGCTCTAGCAATTATATTTGTTAATTAAATATTAGCACAAAACCTGCTGAGATCGCAATATGTAGGCCAAGTCATTTAATCATTTTAAGACATACATACATACATACACACACATACACACACACACACACAATCTTGCTTATTTAATCATCTCTTATTTGATCTTCTAAATTTTATGAGAACTTAACAGTCTTTGTGTATGTAAAATCCTGATTCCCGTAGAAGCCAGGCAGATAGCACAGCACTAAGAGTTAAAAATAACATGTTTTTTACTCTGTTTTTTGGAGACATGGTTTCTCCCAGATGCAGCATAAGTTTTGTGCTAATGAGAATTGTAACAAGCAGAATAATATATTTCCTTGTTCAGTTCTGGTAACGGTGTCTCTTGTTAATACATTTTGCCAACAGAGGATTACCACCCTAACTGTCACGGTAATTCTTATTGCATGACTTACTGTGTTTCATAGAACTTGTCTTTTGTGTTATAGCTTGTTCATAATTCTGCCAATGCAGAATATATCTACATTGGATGTTGACCCAAATCATCATCAATTATATTTATTTGCTCAGCATTCTTTTAACAGAGAATACATTGTTGAAAGCCATTCAACAATGGACCCAGTTCTGCTCCTGCTGAATTAATGGCAAAACTTCAATTAATCGAGGGGAGAGACCAGGAAAATAACGATCTCAATGTTTTTGTAGATATACATCTAGGCAGATAACTGATCTGGACTTTTTGCTTTGTGCTCCCATCTGTGTGTCTATGTGGGAGTATAACAAAAGCAAGAAGTAGGATTTGAGAACCAGACAGTTTTCTTTTATCATCCTATTTTAAGGATGGAAATTCAATTCTTTTAAATTGTCCTGGGAAAAAACTTCATTTGGGAATTGTCAGAGCAGATGCAAATTATTTTCTAAGAAAGGCCCACTTCAGTTAACTATAAGTAAGTAAAGCCAAATAGGAAGTACAAGTATGGGGAGTTCTCTTGCTCCATCTTATAAGATCTCAAAAATAAATTTAAATTCTCCAGTACCTCTCCCAAGAGCATGCAGACTATTGAGTGTTCCAGTGCCCTTACTTCAATCAGTTTTTTGGAGGAGGTGTAGCCATATCAGGTCAGACATAATTTCTGAAAGTAGTGACACCAGCTAGGAGATGGTTCTAATTTTGCAGGTTCAACCATCCCTTAAAGCTACAGATGCCGTATAATTAAATTATTTTATCATTCTTTTTGTTTCAAGTTTTTCTCTGTAGGTTTGCCATTAGACCTATTTTCCTGTCTGTGCAAATGCTTTCACAATACTGATGGAAGGGATTTTAAAAAAATTTTGTTTAAAACCCCCCACTGTGCACCATCCAGACCAATATTTGATCCCTGATATTGTGTCCTCAGCCTTTCATAGAAATGAATGAAATAGTTGCAACTCATTCCCTAACAATTCACAAAGCACTGAGCATCTCTCAGCAGAAGCCTCTCTGCAGTCGGTAGATTCCTCCTGCCCTTGGATTGCCTTGGATCAGGACATGAATGCCAGCCCAGTGTGGCTGAGGGGAGTTTTGCCCTCTCTGCCATTAAGATGAGCTTTGCCATTTCATCAATGGGAGCAGCAGCACCTTATCATAAAATACGAACTGAAGTGTTATTTTAACACGGCTTTTTTTGTGGTACCCTTCTGTTTGTTGAGAGCTGCCGTAAATTAACAACTTATTCATAACTGGTGTTGGTTTCCCTTGTGTTAATAATCTAACCCATTTTGTTAAGGTAGTTATATTAACATTCAGCCTGTGTTTCCGTGGCAAGTCCTGTAGGAATTTACTTAAAAGCTGACAGGTTTGTATGTTTCTGTTTAGGGTCCACCAGGACCACCAGGACCCCAAGGACTCCAAGGGCCAAAGGTGATCTTCCTTACTTTACCCTCATGTTTTAAGAGTGGAGATATTTTCTGGATTTTTCACTGGCACAGGCACACATGTACATAAAGCTCTCCTGTACAGCATATTTGCCTGTAATATTACAGAATACAGCATGTTGCAAACTGTGCAGCCCAGAAATTTGAAATGTAGCTTTCTGAGAGAGATGCTGTTTTGTTTAGTTGCCACACACACATGCTCAGTTGTGAACCAGCAGAATGAATTGGTACTGATACAGGGAGGAGACATCTCCTCGTGGATCTGCTCAGTGGCTGTTCTCTTGGCCTTCTGCTGCTGAGGGTGCTGTGTGTCTGGAAAAGTAGCTGCGCAACCCCCCAGTGGCTCCTGTGCATCCTCTCTGGTTGGGTAGGAAAATGAGGCAGACAAAACTCTGCACGCAGGGTGTTGCTGGCCACAAGATGAGCACGTGTCAGTGTGGCTTTGCATTACAGTGGCGCATACCCAAATAAGCATAGTATTTTCTAATCTCAGTAAAAGTGAAAATGTGCACATGTGAGCAAGAGCCTGGCTGCAACCCTAAATCTGCTAATCCCACCTGTCTGGTGCTATGCATAGTGCTAACTAGTGAGGACCCTGCACAGATGCAACCAATACCGTATGCTGCACTATCCTGTAAAATTTAAGTTCTGAATTTGCATATGCTAAAAAGAAATGTGTTGAAGTAGTGGGCCCTCCTTAAACTGGTTTCAAATTATTTAAGTTTAGTTTGACTTATTTCTTAAGAATGATATATCATACTTTCTCTCAAATCTATGTTGGGAAGGAAGAAATTGCCTCAGTGATTCCAAGCTCTCTGAAGAGTAAATACATGTTTCCTGAATAGCAACACTAGAATTTTAGGCTTCATCCATGGGATCATAAGGAAATACGTTACATTATAGATGTGAATTGTTTTGAGAACTTGTAAGAAACTAGGTTCTTCCTTCTACATGAAAATTGATAATGAAATACAGTGTTAAGTGTGCAGAAACGTATTTCTGCATTAGGATCTACACAGCACAAAGCATTTCTGCAGCCTGGAGTATGCTGTAAAAACAGGGAAGAGTTGGAGTGTGGAAGAGGTTGTTTTCCTTCTTATGCGTGAGCCTTCCCATTCAGGAATCAGTGCATGTGGCAATGTTTTTCTGAATGTAGGCTCACTCTCTGAGTTATATTAGCCAGGAGAAGAAAACATGAAGGCTCTGTCTATCCTATCTGTCTATCCTGCACGTATCTAGGGCCATGATTCTGTATTCATTCCAGTAACTGACAAAGCCTCCATTGGACAGGAGTCTTTTCACCAGCCTTCTCAGGTTTCTTGTTTATTACTGTTATAATTTTTTTAATTCTCATGCCATTCTCTGGCCTTTGTATTACCCAAAGTTTATGGACTGGCCTAATCAACCAGGGGATTTATTCAGTATGTTGCACATAGATATTGTATATACTATTTCATGTTCTCTCTGAGGTAGTTTTCTTTGGCTTTTTTTTTTTTGTTAATTATGGCAATTTACTAATCTGAGACATTACTGATGAACTTAGTTCATTTAGCGCTGCATCTTTCCATTGATGCCTGGGGCAGTTAGGGGATGATAATCCAATTCCATTTCATCTTTTGCAGGGTGAACCAGGATCCCCAGGAACTCCAGGAGTTGATGGGGAACAGGTACATTATAATTAAATAACCTAGTGCAGATCACATGAGCAACTGTGGGTTATTTCAGGGGATTTTTTTCTGTGATCCCAAATTGTCGCATAGATGTCATAACCAGATGATCATTGTTGTGTTGCTGCATAATGTGTGGTCACATAATGGCTGCATTTCTACATATTAATGGCTGTATAAATATATGATATCTTAGGGTCCTAAAGGCTCAAAAGGGGATACAGGTGAACCTGGAATGCCTGGAGAAAAGGGAGGAATTGGACTGCCTGGCTTGCCAGTGAGTATGAAAAATGAATTTATTTTAGCTAAAATGCTTGGGGTTTTTGGTTTGTTTTTAGCTCTTCCACTACCAGTAATTCCTAACAGTGCTGATAAATTGAAACTGGGACAGAGAGCACTGAGGAAAAATTATAGGATTGTTCTGCATCTAACCTAGGAGGAGGCATAGGATTGTCAGAACTTTTCACTCTACTTATGGTCAAAGAAACTACTCCTTTGGAAAGAGATTACTTGGTGTGTTGACCAGATTTGCTTGTCTCTTGTAATAAACGTACAGCAGAACTTGGGCAAATATAAATTTGGTAGAGAGAAAGTTCAGGAGAATGAGCTGTCATTCTCCTGAACAATGAACAATGTCAGGAATTTCAGATGACTTAGATTGAGGAGGGAGAGAAAATGCATAAACATTTATAGGAAGTGCATCCTTCTTATTCCTATACCTATATATGTACAAATGAAATGTCTCAGTAAAAATACAAACAGATCCATAAATGTATTCATAGTACAGTAGATCATAAAAGCAGTGTGAACTTAAGGACTTCTCATAAGCAACATGCCACAGATCTATCTCTATTTTAACCACACATAAAAATATTAAAATTAATTGATATCGGATAATGTAAAAGCATACCTTTATGTTTGCTAACAGTTATTACTGAAGTCGCACCACGATAAAAGTTTTCAATTTTATTATATGCAAGCTATATTCATTCTTTTTAGAAAATGATAATTATTTACTAATAAATGTTATAATTTCTAGGTTGAATGTTACTGTTAATAAGATTTAAACTGTTTATAGATCTTATTCTGTAATGCTTTTGTAGGGAGCCAGTGGTATGAAAGGTGAAAAAGGAGATGTTGGTTTGCCTGGTGCCCAAGGCCCTTCAGTAAGTCTCACTGTGCTGTTATAGTGGGCATACTAGTCCGGCAATGGTTCTGCAGCTTTTAGTTCTGAAGAACATATCTTAGCTGATCCTTCCTGACGTCCTTGATGTTTACTGCGCTTGTGCTTTCAAAATATTTTACTCTTTGAAGAAATACAGTCCTTATCCTTTTAAGAATGTAAGAAATTCTAGTCATCAAGCTAAATAATATTTTTAAGAGATGCTAAAGATTTAATTCTGTTCCATATTCAAATTGCCGTCATTATCAATGGTTCTGCTCGCTTCAGTGAAAGCCTTCCGGCTCAGTAATGAATCAAACGATAAATGCTTTGCAAGATAAAATAGAGAATGAAAACTAATAAAACCAATCTATCTGAACATTTCACTCAGAAGGTCCAGTGAGAAGCAGACTAGACTGACTTCAGCAATATCGGGAATAATGACATGTGACCCAAGATAAAGACTGCCTTGTATCATTGGGCATCATTTCAATCATTTGGGAAAGAAGCTCTGATCTCACAGATATTTTGGCCTATGTGTAATTTTAAGGGAGTGGTTACACCTATAAAAATATGTTGTTATTCTGTGCTTGTCCACTTGTAAGACTACCCACATCTGTAAGTTTTTCAAGATCAGACATTCTCCTGATCTTCAAAGCATTGTAAAAGCTTAAAAAACCCCCACACAATACTCTTGGAATATGAGTGATGAGTACCATTATCTGAACACAGTACATTATGAAATTTCAGAGGAAAAGCTAACTATCTTGTCCATGGTGACATGCACTTGGTATTTAGAACCACAGCTCTAAAGAACTGAAGTTTACTCTCTGTCATCTCAAGACACTCTAGATGCCCTTTATCTCTGCAGTGTCTGCGAGTTTCTTTCTCTGAAATGAAAATTAATTTGTTACCACCTACCATGTTGATTTTTACACTCACAGGTCATAGATCATGCGTGGCTACCTCCTGAGCAATGCTTTTGTAAATACTAATTGCTTTTTTCCTGGAAATGTGTAATTATTCATCTTGCTCACCTTGTTTTCACCCAAAAGAAGCATTGCCTTTTTCAGGAGATTGCACAGACAGTGGAACCCCCTCGTTCTTCTTTGTCTTATGTTGCAAAGCTTGTTTTGTTGTCACTACTGTTATTACCAGCAGTTTGTGTAGCAGAGGGGCTGTGCATCAGTGGAGGACTGGCTCAGCATCCCTGCTGCCATCACAGAGCTACAATAACACCCTTTTTGGATTAAACCCAGGGAAAGAGGTGATGTTAAACTGTGTAAAAAATCATCAGGAAATTCTCTGCCATGGATTTGTTGGAAGAAGTACAGCACAGAATATGCATGCACTAGTTGCTGAACAACCTGATTACCTCTTTTAATGACTTCAGGGAATTTTCGGTACAATTCGGGTATGTGGAATAAAAGGAGAAACAAAGAGGAGTTTTGAGAATGTGCCAAACTCTGCCATGAATTATTTAGTATCTTTCCACTCACCAGTATCGAGGAGGAATAAAATCAGACATCATCCTCTTCAGCCCCTGTAGTTTGTACAGTGCAGACACAGCTAAAGAGCACATGCTGTAAAATATAAAAAGGTCAAACGTCTCTGCTTGGTACTGTAGATATTTTTTTCAGGTGATGTTTTAAAATGTATCTTAGAGCCCAGGAGTAAGAGTAAGATGCGTGTTGCCTTGTGGCATGGGCAAGTCTACACTTCAGGTACCCTGTCTTTCAAATGAGAATAATGCCCATTCCTAAAACCCTTTCTAGACATGCTGCCAGTAGGCATTGTTGCGTTATTATCTTTTAAGTGCTTGCTCCCAGAAGAAGGGTCAGTCTAATTTTTGGTATTTGTGAGGGAGTTCTTTACTCTGCATCATTTAATGACATTGTTTTTTACCTGTAGATCATAGGACCACCTGGACCAGCAGGGCCACATGGTCCTCCAGGCCCTATGGTAAGCTTGGGAAGAAGAAAGGGCTTAAACCCTCTTCTCACTGTAATGCCTGCTTAAAAGAAGTGCTGTAAGAGCATGTGACCTTTAGAGAGGAACCTTTTCTGCATGTCTTAAAGTTTTGGGGAAGTGGAGAAATGAATTGCACGTACCTGTCTTAACGTTCTAGACCTCTGATTTATTCTCTATATCAGGTGTTTACGATTGCTTTATTGAAGGCTGCATTTCATTTGTGAGGACAAAAATACAACTGCAAGCTGTGCCCAGCTAAAGCAACAAACTCTTAAAAATTTGTGGCATATTTTCGTAATTCAAAATGGGATCTTTATTTTCAGGGACCTCATGGACTGCCTGGCCCAAAGGTAAATTGCTGTCTTGAATAGTCATGTTCTTGATGTCTGTAGTGCCATGCTTTATTCTTTAATGCATGCAGCTATGTTTTGTCTCATGTCTTATTTATTAAGTATTCTGATATTCTTAAACCTTAAAGCAGATTTTCACATTAACAGATATCCTTTAAAGCTTTTAAAACTTTTTGTGATTGTTTCTGATTTATATTTCTCCTGAGCATAGGTTAAATTCAATTTTTGTATTAAAAACTGTGATGTGGCTCTAAATTATTTAGTGTCCTGTTTGTGGGCAAGTTGCACACCATTTCCCATTGCAATTGGAATTGCTTCAAGTTACACTTCTGAACATAGATGAAGAATGTGTTGTGTGCTCAGGAAACGGAGCCAGATAAACGTCTTTTCCTTTACTCTCTCTTGCATCTCCTACTTCTTGCAGTACAAATAGCCTCTCATCTTCTTTAGTGCCAGGTTCTTTGCTGGCCAGTTCTTTCATGCTTTGTGGAAGTTCCCTTTCACGAACTTATTCCTCTGTGTTCATGTTTTCCAACCCAGAATCTCCAATCAGGCAGGTCCATCTTAATAGTATTTGAACATCTTCCACAGCAATACTACATGCGGGTATAAAGTAGGGACTCTGTAAGCCCTGGGAAAACAGCCCTTTGAAGGAGGAGGGGGAAAGAGGGAGGCGGAGATTTTTGCAGGGTTGGAATATTTTAACTTCTTTAATTCACATATCAGTAATTACCCATACATTAAAATTCAGTGTGACACTATACTATAGCATTCATTAAGGTTGGCGTTGTTGTTGGTCATGATCATTTTAATCATTATGTCTCCCTAATCACATGCAACTTAAAAAATAGGAGGAGGAGTTTTTCTGTTTAGATTTTGGTATTTGTTTAGATTTTTCTTGTAAGTGTGAGACAGAAATATCCATACCATGTTTGACGCATTATGAGACTGTTCACATTTCCTTGGCGCAAAAAGCTTGAGTCATGAACCATCTTCTGAAGTCAGATCTGTTCCATCTTAGCACCAGACCCATCTTACCTCAGGCTTTTGGCCTGAGACTCAGGCTTCTGTGGGATTTCTCAGGTCTGTTTCCAAAACTTTGGCGTTTTCAGTGCTACTGCTCTGAAAGTGACATTGAGGCAACTAGAAAAAGAACAAAGAAATGGCTATTTAGGCAGGGTGCAAAGGAGGCAGAAGAGGTCTGGAGTTACTTAAGGCAACAAAATAGCTTCTATTCAGAATTTTTATATATATATATATTTATATATATTTATATTTATATAGTGTAACATAATACATCAAAGGGAAACCTAGGAACAAGGCCATAGGGAGCAGCCTGGATGAAAACCCAAGTATTTCTGTGTCCCAAAAGAGGCTGGCATGGTCAGTACCTTTTTTGATTGGGTAGCCCCCATGCTGAGGTAGTTTTACATGAGGTGAGAATGATTTAGTGGCAATTCCAAGGCCACCATTATTCTCTGTGTAATAGTTTATATAATAATCTATGCATAGATTTTACAATCACAAAAAGACAAGTGCCATTTCTTACCTTGTTTAAAATTCTTTATATGAACACAGAAACTATGGACTCCAAAAATACCTTGGCATAGTAAAACATACTGCTGCTTTTAAGTTGATACTGTTTAATTGTGTATGCTTAAAGGTTTAAAATATCTTTATGTATAAAGAGTTTGCTGCAAATTCCAGTTTACCATAAGACAAAAATATTGCTTCCATACAGAATGTACTTTTCAGGGGATCCTACTGTAGAAACCTTCTGTTTTGAGGCTTATTCTTGCAGAATTTTTCTTTCAATTTGAATTATTAGTATAGGATAGTTTATGAGATCTGAGGAAATTCCAAAAAAAATCATTTAAATCATCTAAATATTCAGATAATTATTAGGAAATGACTCAAGAGAATCTGTTATCTGTCAGTTTCTGGTAATATTTTCATACAGATATCAACTCTCAAGTACTCAAGATACCTCTCAAGTACTTTTGCACAGTATTATATATGTATATATTTGCCAATAGGCTGAGAAGATGGAATTTGTATCATTGTTTTGAACTGGAATTTGCAGCCATTTCTGAGAGTGGCTTCTTCTATCCCAGCTTAAATACCCATTATAGCACCAAAAATTTGGCATTTATACTTTTACATTTAGGGTGAACCAGGGTTAAATGGTCTTAAAGGATTGAAGGGTGAAGCAGGTCAAAAGGGTGACAGAGGGCCCCTTGGTCTTCCAGTAAGTAAAAAAGCCTATTCAATTTCAGTACAAATCACAAACTTCTCTTTCTGCTTTCAACAAACAACTCTGGTTTACTCAACAGCATATATAAAATGTACCATGTTGGAGCAGAACATCAGTCTTGTTTTGTTTTACCCAGAATCTGTCCACAGTAACATCCTGTAACATCTAGTGCTGTCAGTTATTATTTTTTTTAATATGTGTCAGTTGAAAGTGTGCAGTGTCACAAGGATGCCATCACCCCATTAACCTTACTGTTATTTAAATGTTGTATGGTGTTTGTGTTAAAAAAGAATCATCTTTTTTTTCTCTATATTCTCAGTTTTTCTTCCTCTGTTAGAACTTTTGCGGTTAAAATGGAGAGGTCTGACTGAGCAAAGTTAAGAATTGGTTTAGGGAATTTTAATTTTTTCTCCTTCACTTTGGATGCTGGATTTTTACCTTGCCTTAATGCAATGATTTTTACCTTGTGTGCTTTAGAAAACATTCTGACTGGCCAGAATTTCATCTTAGAAGGAAACGAAAGACTTTAAAGATAAAATTTTCAGATGAAAATGTTATGATTCTTGCAATTTAGGGTGATAAAGGAGAAAATACTTTGTGTGCTCCCTTTGTGCATTTGAAAGCACTCTATGAAAAGTTAGTTTTACTTCTTCCTCACAGAAAGAGTTCATTTCTTCTGTTGTTTAACAGGGGAGTTACTCCGTGTGATTGCATTGTTATAGTAAAATGGAGGAGAAAAACTTAGGTGATCCAAAGAAACCAAAATTCCTGATAAATATTTTCAAGAATTTTGTGCAGAAGAGATTCTAAGCAAAGTCAGCTTCACTGAGATTTTCCATTTGTTTTGATAAAACTGAGCATTTTCAAGTTGACAGTTGAATGAGTTTTTCAGTTCTTAGCCAAACTCTCAAAAATGACTAAAAGGGAAATTAAAGATTTGGTCCCACTAGAAATATTTGTTCTAGCCTACAGCAAAATACTCCTTTAGTTTTACAAATTATATAGCTCGTCTTGCTCCTCCTTACTATATTTTTCTAAATGTCATTTTAGATTGCAAAGTCAAGATGTTTTATTTTCTAAAAAAGGCTCATTTTCACGATTAATGAGTTATTTCTCTTTTTTTGGTCCATATTACTTCCTATGTCCCAAGTATCCAAATAATTTAGTCCTAGCATTATTGCCAACAGTCCTTGGAGAGTCCCTCAGAGCTTCCAGGGCTGGTATGTTATTCATATAAAATCCAGCAGAGGTCATCCTGTCCCCAAGGATGTTAAAGTCAATAGGCCCAAGTGCTGCGTGCTACACACTTCCAGCCCTTGGCTGTGCTCTAAAATGGTAGTATATTGAAAAAAACAGGAAATCTAATTGTCTCTCGGGCTCTTGGAAATGAATGAGGTCATTGTTGCCAGGATCCAGATTTTGTTGGCTACATAACACAGTTTTCTTACACTTAAATACTTCCTATCAATGTTAACATATATTTTTCTCTTTGTGTAGTATAGTATTCAGTATTGTCATAATTTACAAATGAGAAATTGTGCTAGCAAATTACAAGCTAAATATTTTTTATGTTAAGGCTCAAAAACACCTTAACATCTGATATTTATAGCACTGATGTAGCTTGATGCTGTATTCTGATATATTCTGATGTGAAGCCAGAGATGGGTCAATGATGATACAGTTATGTGAGAACAGAACGAGGCTCTCGATGTTTTATGTAATTTTTTAACTAACATGCTGTAGTAATGTGATACCCATTCCAGAACCTTGTCACAATTTGTACTGTGCGTTTGAATTATGTTTATTCATCAGCACCGCTTACTAATTTCATGTTCTTGTCATTCGTGTTATACCCACCATCCATGCTTCCACCTAATCATACAGGGAGCATCTGGCTTAGACGGAAAGCCAGGACCCCGGGTGAGTCCCTTGTGTTTCTGTGTCATTCTTCGTTACTGAGTCCGTGTGCTTTCCAGCGGTTCTGCCTGCCCAGCTCACACATGGCACGTAGGAATGAAGGCAAAACATTGAAGCATTTTCCACGTTGTATCAGAGGGGGCCACAGAGCAGGCTTTTGAGGCGATCGGTGTGGGAAGCAGAATGTAGTTCTCCGTAGAAGGAGCTCTGATTCTTAAAAAGGCAGTTTGGTATTGATTTTTGGTTGGATAGATGCGCTGCACAGCCTGCTTGAATAGGAACATCTATTCTAACAGGTCTAGTAGCTATCTACTAACAGGATATCTAACCATATTTATTTTATTTCTGGATATTTTGTTCCTCCTTGATTTGCACTAGCCTGGGGACTGAAGCTGTGTCGCAGTCACTAGCTCTGAGCAAACCTGCCATTTGAATGAAGCATGTTGTACATCTTCCTTTCTTTTGCTTGTACTTATTTCAACATCAGCAATGAAATCAACAGTGTGCAGTCCTTGAAGCAGTGATCTGAAGCAGGGTTTAAAAGAAAAATAACAACATCTTAGTGGAGTGCTTATTTCCCTGATAAGGAGTTTGGTTTACACAGGGAAGCATATTTGTTTAATGCTAATATTGAATCAGTGAAATGGATGCAAATCTGCTGGGGTCTTGCCTTAGGCATTCTCATATTTAAAATAAATATTACCTTTTTTTGGCTTTTATAATGATAAAGAAAGGGATGAAGTGAAGGAAGGGTTAGAGGTTTGTATTTGAAGGTTTCTGTAAGCCTGACGCTGATCACTGTGACAGGTGTGTCCACCTGTAAGGTAGACATTTCAGTAAAAAACAAAAAAATTGTTTTTAAAAAAATCCTTTTTTGACCCTTTAATTCCGTATTAAATTTAACATCTTTGTAAATCTGCTAACTTCCAGGAATAAAGTCCGATCCAACTACAAGAAAGATGGGTTACTTCACAACCTAAGAGCATATAGGTAGAATTTTGAAAGCTAGATGGATTTGTTTGCCCAGGTCCCATCAGAATTAAATCTGTATTTTCAACCAGTGAAAACTGATTCCATGTTAGTTCTCAGCTGGAAAATAGCTATTAAAAACAAAGACTTGTAAGAGCAGGACATCTCTCTCACCTATTTTGTTTCCTTTTAGGGTGTAGATGGCCCAGTTGGTCCACATGGCCCTGCAGGTCCTAAAGGGGAGAGAGTAAGTATACGTTCTTTGAGTGTGCTTTTCTTCCTGAAGAAAATGGCATAAGGGCAAGCAAAATGTCATATGGCTACTAATAGCATGCCTGGATGTTACTGAACAGAACATTATCTCATCTGTTTAAGGATCAACCCAGAAATGTATGTGTTTTCAAACTATTCACGTATTTATCTGTTTAAGTTAAAAGAGATGAATTTGTAACTAACTTCAGAGGCACTGGTATTTTGTAATTACTAATCATTAAGAAGCCTGCAGGACTTCTGAGTTCACAGTTCTACACAGAACATAATTTTGTTTGGTTTCATTACTTGTAGACATAGAGTGAGGGGATAATAATGAAAATAGTGTGATGTGACTGTGTACTGTGTACATATGCAATAGCCAAAAAATGAGTATTCCTTAACTATTTTCACATATATATTTTCCTTATCTTGAAGAAATTTCTCTAGCCACTAAAAATTTTAAATGTGCCTTCTCTTTTTTAAGCTTGGAAGATAGAAACCCTCCTATTTCATTTGAAATACTCGCAGGATTTTTTTTCCAGTGGAAATAGGACAGGGCCCTTATTGTTTAACTATGAGCCTGTCAACTTCAACAATACCACCTTTAACTTGTACAAGAAAACAAAAGATGATACCTTCTACTGTCTAAAACCTCCAAGGAGCTCCCAGCCCAGAATTATGTCTCTTTGAATTTCTCAGTTCAGCAAAACAGCTGTGCTAAAACGACTTCAAACTTGCTGTGTTAAGGGGACAGCCATATGGCACAGGTCCAGTTAGCTTTAACAGCCATACATCTGAGACAGGTATGCATGACTTGAGGATTCATTTTTGCAGAGCTGCACGTTGAGGAATAAATACAAGACATGCAGCACAGTCCAAAATAGGAACATTAGCTTGTAGTTACCACTCAGGTTAGTTAATGGTCCGAAGGACCTGTTGTGTTTTTTTTTTTTTCCTTCGGAAATTACAGACTCAAGTCTTTTTTTTCAACTAGGACATACCTTTTTTTCTGTTAATTCCGTGGAAGGATGGTTGAACATCTTATTCTATACATCAGAAAATAATTTAGGTGAGATATGCATATAGAAGCATATATAGATATGGTACATTTTATTTTTTGCTTTATGAGATTTTATCTTGAAAGATGTGCCTACTACTGATCGAAATTGTTTTCAACAGCGATGTGCTACAATATAAACTGTTCTTCTAAATTAGGGAAAATAAAGGTCATATCCAAGGTCATAAAAGTCATACAGCTGGATCTAGAATCAGCTCTACCATGGCTGTTGACAAGAAGTAGCTATAAAGGGGATCAGAACTGTTGAGATGTTAGTTGGTTCAGCAATTCCTTAAGCACAGAGGGACAGATCTGCAAAAATGTAGAAACTGAGGCATGCAAGAAATTCCTGTACGCTCACCATGTGCTGTGTAGCTAAATGAATGGGAGGAAGCTTATAAGAAAAATGGAAGGATTTCTTTCAATCAGTCAGCTAGCGAGATTGTTGCTACAGTTATTTATTTGATAATTATTTAATACTGTTTGGGAGGAGGAGTTGTTTGTAGCACAGTTATATAAAGCTGCTTGTTATGTGTGTTGCTATTTTATTAACAGTATATTTTTAATGCCATTTTACAATTTGCATATGCACCTGTTGAACGTGTTTATGTGAAAGCAGGAGCAAAACATTTTTGTCTGCAGATTTCAGTCTTTACCCTTTAAATAAAAATGGCACACAATGCTACTGCTTGCTATCACTGTACAGGATCATATTTTGTCCTTGCTGGTAAGAAAAAGCTTGGGACAAGATTAACCTAGAAAGGTACTAGGGAGTCCTAAGGGGAAACATAACCACATTCTTAAATTCACATTGTTTAAAATTTGAAACTCCAATCTCACTTTAAGAGGATACACGTAAAATGCTGTTCACTATACATTTATGCCTCCTTAACTTTTAAAGAAAGAAAGTATCATCAAACTGAAACCTAATAATTTCTTCTATAGAGGTCATGAATTCACTTTTTTATAGTCAGTGTTTGTGGCAATGATGAATTACTCTTCTTAGATGGAACAGACTGTTGTGCAAATTAGGGGGGGTTGGTTTGTTTCAAAATTTAGCTATTTAATTAAAATAGAAAATATCAGACAATCCTATATGTAAAACTTACTTTGGCCAAAAGGTGGGCTAGGGAAATAGTGCATGTTACTAGGAAGTAGGGAGTCATGAATTTTAGAACAAACAAGCTGTTAACTCACTGTGTGAGCGTAGCCATGTAGTTTTCTCTTTAAACTTTAAACTGTTCATTGACTATTAAAAGCTAACACAGGATAAAACGCCTCCTTAAGTATGGTACCGATGAACATTTTAATACTGTATTTGTGTATTTCCTGTACAAACAAAAATGACTTCAATAAATTCTTTGGCTATTGAAAATACCATTTTGCTAGGAGCATAGGGATCTCTTATTGTGGCTGTCTTCATTAGATGGGGGAGTTGATTATAATAGGCCTCTCAATCTGGCTTTTTACCTTATTATCTTACATATTGTCTTGAGATAAAATAAAGAGCACTGGTAAACAGATAAACATCTTGAACTACTAGTAGTGAAAGGGAACATGTAAACATGCAGAGTAATGACAGGCACAATATGTATGCAATCTCTTGTCAGTCTTAAGCTGGAAGAGACACAGTTAATGAAAAACTAATTTCAAGAAACTCTTGCCTTGATGGCAAAGCCTTGTCTTTGAGCTTGTTTTTGCTTTCAGACAGGTAATCTGTCCAATGCTGATCTTGCTACACAAGTTCTGTCCTGGAAGGGAAAATGCATCTTTTCTTCTTTGATTAAAATATTTGTTACCACACTAGTGCTATGGAATCTCCATATCAATTTTAATGGAAACATCAATTATGCAATTTCATTCTTGCAAACCATAGCTGACATTTGCCTATGGTTCAGGATATTGAACTGAAATAGGAGGCAAAAGCAAAGACTATAATTTCTGTTCTTTTGGCAGTGGAAGTTGTCTTATGAAAAGAAATTAAAAACTTTCTTGAACATTGTAAATGTTCGTTTCTCTAACGGAAATAATTTATTGCGCTTGTTAAGCGCAGTATGCCTGTGACAATCTATTAGTCTTACGTAATCCACAAATATTCAGGACCTCATCTGGTATTCCAAGTGCATTTCAGCACGTGCTTTGTATTGGAAGGAAAACATTTGTCAGATACGTTTTTCTAAATATATTCTTGCATAACAGATGAGATTGCTTCCGTAGACTGATATGCTAAAATGTCAGTATTTTTATGTCTAGCATATGCTTAGCAATGTTACAGGCCTATCTTGAGGGGACTTTGTACAGTTGTCTCTGCTGTTGAAGATAAAACATGATACTTAGCTAGTCTTGACATAGCTCGCATATTGATCAAACAGTTTTGTAGCTATTATATAGATAGGTCAGCACATTAGTTTCTTCTTAGGAGAAAGCTTTAAAGCTTTAAGAGATTTACTGTTTTATAAATCAGCTGTTACTTCCCAGTACTCCTGTTGTTCTACAAAGTGTTCTATCCAGTGTAAGTGCTGCTCAGAAACAGCCAGAGGGTAGACTTCTCATCTCCACTAGGCTGAAGTGAGTATAGAGAGTGTCAATCCACATAAAAATGTGAAGTATCTAAAACAAATCAAATGTCAGTTTCCTTAACACACTCTTTATTGCTGTGATTATTCAACGACAGGTTGAGTCTCAGTTTATTCTGCTGCCTGTTTTTTTGTATTGTGCAATCAGTACAATTTAGACTTAAGCAGTCCTTTTTTAGAGCTGTGCTAAGGGACTTGACTGTACAAGTGACTGGCACTATTAATTAGTCGCACATCCACATCTCTGTCTTGTGCTTTTGATGATAGATTAATGAATTAATGAGTAGTAAATAGCCCAGGTTTTAGAAGGCCTTGTATACAGAATTAGTTCAATAACTTAAGTGAGACTATTGCTAGGATGTAACACAGGACTTATATATGCCAGAAACCTTGCACAGAAGTTGGTATTATATTAAGGAAAAGAAGTGAAAAAGGGGATCCGAATAATCCTACATGATGAATACAGATGGGATCTTTGAGAACTGAAGATAATCTGGACTTTTTTTTTTTTGTCTCATCAATACTTCAAGCAGTTTAGTTCTCTCAAGAGAGTATGGCTCTTCTGCTGGGTTTTATTCGGGGAAAAACGAGCACCACAGTCTGAAACAAAACTGTTTCCTGCACTATCCTGTAGCCTTACCTCCTTACCAGCCCTGCCTGCCAGCCTCCCTGACAAGTCAACAGCATCACGGAGTGCTGTGGTTGCGGTTGCATAGGACAGTTTTAGTTAACTCGGAAAGGTTTCCTCCAGGTCAAACTTGATGAAGAACAATTGGAGAGCAAAGGTGATTGCTATCGTTAACCTGAAACTCATTTTCTTGAAATTTAATTTCAGCTGGAAAAGTTTGCTCTGTATTTAGGTTGCAAAATTATTTTAGCAGCATTCCTCTAGAAACTTGTAATTCTTCCATGGATTTTGGTCGGGAATGAGATCAAACTTTGGAGTAATTTATTTACTTGCATTTACTAGCATTGTCTGCTAAATCAAAACTTTGACACATTATTTTTGCTCATCATGGTGATGAATCCCAGCTGCTGCACTAGCTCTTGATGCTGTGTATCTGCAGTTTTCATTGCATTAGATTTTTACGGAACTCAGTGTTGCAGCTGTTACAAGCTTAAAACCAAGATTGGTGCAAGTTCAATCTCAAAAAAAAATTTTCAGTTGTTAACTGATTGTGCATTGAGTATTTTTATGTTTATATTGTCACCTATAAGCCAGTACAATGAAAACGAATGCAATATTGTATGCCCAGAATGTCATTCCACCTAGAAAGCAATACATACCTTCCCTCTGCCCTCAGTCATAGAACAAAAATGAGCTTGGCAGATCTTTTCACTCAAAAGATTTAGAAATGCACAGACTTTCACTCAAGAAAAAAAAAAAGCACTTGTTAGAGATAATTTCTATCTAAGCTAGTCAATGTTTTTGTTTGCTTGTTTTATATTCTTTTTTTTAGGGTGAAAAGGGAACTGTAGGTGACCCTGGACCGAGAGGACCATACGGCTTGCCTGTAAGTTGCATTTTGTAAGGTACACATTTTGTACCCATTTGCACACATTGTACCTTTCATCACTCCTTGATTAAACTCTGTGTGCTTTATGGAGGCTTTTCACCTAGCAATGCAATTAGTTGGAAAAGGCAAAGATAGATAATAATTCCTGACAATGCAAGGTCACAGGCCTGTGTCACAGACTTAGATTCCTATTCATGCATGCAGTTATGCAAAAGTAATGAAACAGATCTGACCAAAAAGCCAGAGGGAACCCAGAGTTCAAGCGCTCCTCTTTCTGCAATTTGCAGATTTTCTATTGTCCTAATGATGGGGAGACCATGAAGAGCTGCAGGAGTCCAGGATAAAGGGCAGCTGTAAAAGCTGTGATTTTCTTAATGTCAATAAGCTGTTCAGATTTTCTTGCTGCAAAGCTACTTTGCCATTGTGTTTTTGTTTTGCTTGACACTGCAGGGACTTTTAGTTTCCTTTGCACATGTGTGTGTGGCAGTTAGAAGCACTTTGAAAAGCTCGTTGTTGGTCATTCATATGTGATGGTGCTGTATTTTAAATCAACCATTCAAATACTTCTATCCGTCCCTAAAACATGGATGAGAACTTCCTTTGGCCTAAATGAGGATAGCCCCACTGAAGTAAGATGACTTACTCTAATTTACTGGAGACTCAGTCAAATGTATTCGTATGTCTATTCTATACACTGGCACAGGAAAAGCTGTGTAAATATGTTTGGCAAGGCAGAGCGAGTTCGGGTAAGAAACTTGCAGTGTTTCCATTTTATTGTTGCCATACCCTCTCTAGTCTAGTCTGTTTGAGCCAAAATGAATTTAAACTGGAATACAGACTTGTGGTTTAACTGGATCCATTTAGTTGGATCAAGAGTCAATGACTCTTGACTCTTGGAGTCAACTTTGGAAAAAGTTTTCAGTCTGTACAATGCTGGGTTAATTTGCAGTGCATGTTTATTTGATGGGCACTTTTGTGAGTTAAAAAAAAAAAAAGTCAAATTTCTGTTTCCCCCTGTTGTGAACTGAAAATGAAAACTGATAGGCCTTTTTTGTATTTTTGACCTGCTCCTGGAATCTCTGTGCAGACTACAGCAAAATTTTACAGTCAAGTTATCAGTTTCTGGAAATGTTAAACACTGACAGAAATGTCCTTCACTAATGGCAATGCTATGTGTATAGTCTTAGCAACACGTGTTACTAAACAGGATGAAGTAGTCAGGCATCAAGACAGCCATTGGTATTAAAGTGTAGGGACTAATGTAGTTTATATGGTTCTTTGGCAGGGCAAAGATGGCGAGCCTGGCCTTGATGTAAGTAATATGTATGACCAATGCACTCATAATAGTAGGTAAGCGTCTTTCAAGAAACAGCTTACTGAGTGTAATACGTTTATTTCCATTTAGTGTGCATGCAGAACAGAGAGAGTGTGCTAAACGCTGCATTTGCTGGTCCTCTGTGATAAAGAGGACAAAGGCTGTGCATTGTAAGCCCTTATCTCCAAGCCCCACCAGATAGAGTGCTTAGTAATACAAGTAGTTGGTCCTGTGGAAGTCAGTGGGATGAATCACTGCATTCGGTAAGAAAACGTTTCCCCAGCCAAACCTGTGGCTTGCTCAGAGCAGAGCAAGGAGTCACTAAAATATGGTCAAGTAAATTCATCCCTAGCTAAAGAGAATAATTGCACACTCTGTAACATGATACGCATTTCAAAATATAGGGCTCTTGGCATGCTAGAAAGACTTACTGAAATCCTCTCCCTCTAGTCCTTCACTGAAATCCCTAATTTGGAGGAGTCTTTTCCAGAAGTTACATGTTCTACATAGCATGGACTATTGTCATTTTGAGTGTTATGATTTCTTTCCATTGCTGGCAAAATGACTCTACCAAACACCAAGACTTACTTTTCTCACATACACTCATGTGCATGCATGTGTACATGTGTGCCCACACACATACATACAGACAAGCAAAGCATGTAGTGCAATTATCTTGTTGTATGTTTTCTAAGAGTATTTGAAAGCTTAAACTGCACATGAATAAAAGCCAACCTATCTTTGTCCATTTTTTGTAGGGCTTCCCTGGTCCTCGAGGAGAAAAGGGTGATATAGGAGAAAAGGGAGAAAAGGTGACCTCAGTGCTATTAACTGCTGTTTGATTCCTCAGCCCAGTCAGTTCGCCTGACTTTATTTTAAATTGTCCCATTAAACCTGATCTTTCTTTTTACTGTGTGCCAAAAGGCAGGTTACAGATATGTGTTAAGCAAAATCATGTGTTAGAAGACCACAAAAACCTGTGCACAGAACCACTAATATCAGCACATGCCAAAGCAGGAGGAAGAGAGAGTTCTACTCACAGCTGGTTTTTAGGCTCATTTTCTTCAATCTACCCTATGCTTGTTGAAAGTCCTTGTCAGCCTGTAATTCTTAATGCAGACATCACTGAAATGAGTCACTGAGGTAGTAATTTCATACTGGAGACATCAGCTCTGACCCTTGGCAATATTTCTGTGTAACTGTGTTGATCCCATTGTGCCATGCCTGTGTTCCATTCCAAATGGATCAGGACAGGAAGTGTTTGCATTTTTGGTTTTGGCAATATCTTATTTACAGTTCAGAGAAGTAAATATTTACACTCCACAGTGGTTGTGGACTGAAATTAAATCATATTCTACAGTTTTGGTAAGCACAAGTAACTTCCCTAGAAAGGGAAGTTAACAGAAACAGCCTAACTTTATTTAGGCTATCCAGACACAATGCCTTGGAAACATGATCAGTAACAAGCAATTTAGGACTAAATGTGAGCAGAGAGAGAGAACAAACCGCCACTGTGTCTGCAATCCAGAGCCATATTCTTTAGCTCTCTTCCAGTTGCTAAAACTGCTGAATTAGCACTCCCACCAAGCCACTTAATATAGAAGCCCATATACATGTCAGGTGGGTTTTTTTTAGGGTGAACAACAATTTTTTGCCTAGCTGACATATGCAGGTTTATACTATGTCCACATCCCATCAAGGAATCCCTGTCAAGAATCAGGAGAAAAAAAATGACCATGCCAGATTAAGATACTATAAAATGTATCCTTCCCTTCTGTCCCTTGTTATATGGTTCATACTGTGAGCTCAGAGATCACTGGTGTGTAATGCACTGATTTCAGAGAACAACTCTTTCTTAAGCAGGTCCTCCAAGAAAGTTAAAAGGTAGTGGCTGACCTGGCAAAGTAATAACAGTGAATGGTGAGCTGCTGCTTGCTGTCAAAGACTATGGGTCTGTCCCCTAGCAGCAAACAGTCTTTGCTTTCCTCTTCAGAAGCAGTTATCAGTACAAAGATGTAACTGATGACTAACAGAGGTGATAGATCATTGACAGATGGCTGCCCTGCATTAGAGGTGGGTGTTATGGCAGATGCCAGGTTGAATGAGCCAACAGTGTGTTCTCTCATACTGGGATATATTAGTAGGATTGTGTCTAGCAGATCAAGACAAGTTATTATCCCCCTCTAATCAATCCTGGGGAGGCTACTTAAATACTCTGTCCAGTATTTTGGGCCTTCTAGTTCAAGAAAAATTTGAGAAACTGGAGGAAGAAGGCTACTGAGCTGGCAGAGGCCTGGGGCACACAACCCATAGGAGAGGTCAAGGTTGTTGGGCTGACCTAGTCTGGCAAAGAGGAAGCTAAAGGGGGATCTAATAGCAGCCTGAAACTTCTTGAAGGAAAGTTGCGAAGATGATGGAACAAAACTGTCCTGGGCAGTGGCAGATGGTAAACCAAGGGGCCATGAGCTGCTCCTTGGGAGGTTCAGAGCAGCCGTAGGAAGAACCTTATTCACTAGGAGGACAAGGCAGCACTGAGACAGGTTACCCACAGAGGTGGCTGAACTGCTGTTTATGGAGGCTTTAAGGACCTGGTCTGGTCTGATCTCATCTAGGGTTGGGAGAATAGTCCCTGCTTAGAATGGCACCTGGACTAGGTGACCTCCAAAGTCCCTTCCAACCAAAATTTCTATGAGTCTGTGCTTCCATGTACAGCTAAAGATAAGCAGACTAAATAGAGCTAGCAGAGCCCTGGAAGATGTCTGGAAGCAAAACTGGAAAGCTGGTAAAAGAGTTGGCTTGTATAAATCTAATTTCATGTGAAAACAGCACAGATAAAATTCTTGCACTCAGATCATATAAACTCCAGCTACTTTTAATGTCCCAGAGCCCAGCATGGCATATGAGAATGCTGCTTCTGCATATTGGTTCATTATTCCCAGAGAGTACCTAAAATAACTCAGACTTGGGAATTCCAGTTGCAAGAGGGCCAGAGAGATGTGTGTGGCCACAAGACACGCTTAGGCCATTTTTGGAGTTCAGCTGTGATTTAGGCTGCCTCTGTAGCCTTTTTCTCTTGGGCTGCAGGAAGCAGCTTCTTGGAAGTCTAGCATTCCTTTGCCCCAGAAATTCAGGAAACCTATTTCTTCAGGAGAATGTGCTGGATATGCAGACTTATGCAAGTCTGATGAATATTTCAGAAACCGTGTGATCTTACAGGATTTTGGATTAAGAGATATCCCAGGAAGGATATAGAAGGAAACAGAGATGGAGTAGTCTCTGCCTTAAAAATTCCCAGACTAACTTGAAAGATGGAATTCAGAGAGAATTAGAAACTCCTCCTGAGTGAAAAGAAAGGGAAGAGACCTCTGTGAAAGAGAACTGCTGTTGTGGAGTTTTGACACAGCTTTTCCAGAAATCAGGAAATAACACATCTTACAAGTAAACTGATTTCACAGAAAACACCTTAGCTTAGCAACACTACTTCCATTTCTAAATGGGAGGGTGACTCTCAAAAGACACAAATGAATGCAAATAATAGAAGTTTTAATTGTAACAAATTTTCAGTTCCATCTTTTTCCATATGCAAATTATTAATTATCTATGACCACATTAGTGTAACAGCATCTGTTTCAATAGAGATAAACCAGTTTACAAGTTGAGGGTCTGGCTCTTGATTTCTTGGATTTTAAATACTGCTTGCAGTATTGGCTGTTGGACTGACATTGCACAAGTTCAGTGTAGCACATTTCTAGTTTAGCAACTGAATTCAAATTGCATTGCAAAAATATTTATCATTACTAAAATTCTAATGAGAGATGGTTCTTCAGTTTTGAGATCACATCCTAGACTAATGATTTTTATTATAGCCTGTCACTAGTTCTGATACAGTGAAACCAAGTCAGTGTTTGCATTATAATCTCTGCTTAACTTGGCTGTAAAAGAAAAAAAACAAGTTTTCTGGCTGTAATTACTTATATACAATTATAGTCCAGGAGCACACACTGCAAAAATACTCATAAAAGTGGTTTTGTATTTTTATGTTGTATGAATGCAAAACAATTTCTTAAAAATCATCTCTTAAATACTGCATTCTGCATCAGTAAAGAGGTTTTAAGGTTTTTAAAAGTGGCTAAAAAGAAAATGGTGGTTCAAATTTCACTTTTTTCCACTTCTTTCTTTTTAAAAAGGACCAATAGTTAAGAAAACGTAGAGATTGTGTTGCATGGAGAATGGGGGTGTCCTGGTCCAACTGTGCAGTTGTGTCTGCTGCTTTTAGTGCTGACAGAGGAGTCTGGTGTATAACAAGTTTGGCTGGAAAAGCATCACCCTCTTCCCCCCACTCCCCCTGCAGTGAGGACAATTTGTGCCTATCAGGCCTGGAGAGTCTTCAGCTATACGTGTGTTACAAAAGTGCCACAGGTTTGGGTTTCTGTGGCCACTGAGGAAGGGCAGGAAGTAAATCTTTTTTAAATTTATTTTATTATTACCCATCAGATATAGATGTCCTTGTTTCCTGTGGATCCTCATAATTCAGGGGGAGGAGGTGCAGCTTAAGGATAAGATGTCAGTCTAGGTACAGTATGTTTGCTAGGAAAAACTAGTAAAGTGCTCAGGGAATTCAGACTGTTCTCTTCTCTAC
Organism: Struthio camelus; assembly: GCF_040807025.1. Lineage (NCBI taxonomy): Eukaryota > Metazoa > Chordata > Aves > Struthioniformes > Struthionidae > Struthio > Struthio camelus. Next base: position 24,894,474 of record NC_090945.1, read on the forward strand.
ACAGATTATTGGTGCATTGGTTGGAATAAGATCTTAGGTTTGCCCTACAAACTGGAAGTTTAAATAGTCAGCTGCTGACTTGTAACATATCAAGTTAATGAAATATAAGTCCTAAAGATATAAAAAAGAGAAACCAAACTGTACTTACACATTTTCAGAATCATTTTCAGAGTACTTGCTCTGTGCTTGCAAATACTTCTGTGTTACACTGAGCACAAATAATATGAGATTTGACCAGGAAACTGTTGGGTTTCTTTGCTATACTGCCATGCTTGTAGGTTTGATATGAAAACTTAGCCAACTTACAATTCCTGACTCATGGTTTTCATTAGGTCACAATCTTACAATTTGCTAAGTAAGGATAATATTCGAGTTGTTTTTCTCCTAAATATTAATCTACAACTTTTTGGCACACAGAAAAGATAGACAAGGAACTTTATGCCTGTGTTGTCACAAGTACCTTATGTTTTGTTCATGGAAAATATTTTTTTCATTTGAATGTGTCAAGTATACTATGATATTACATGAATAATGTGCTTTCCTTTTAAAATATGGTATAGCTAATTAATTTTTTTATCTGTGTGAAAATGGCTTCTCTCTGTTAATGGATTAAGTCTTTCTGTGCTGGTGTGGAGCTGGTTAAATGTCTATTTATGATGCTTTACCAAAATCTGTCTGTCTTTCCAAAGGGGCATTCCTTCCTTCTCCTTCTACCTTCATTCCTTATAATTCCTCTGTCTTTTTTACCCTTTTCCTCACAAATTAAATCCTCCCAGTAGCCACAACCTCCCTTGCTGGTTCTCCAGTGTCATACTAATTTTCCTTTGACTATTTTTCCCATTTCTTTGTGATATTCCTGATTTACTTGTCCTTCCTGTCCCATTTTTTACAATCCCAGTCCAATTTGTTTCATTTTTTTAACGGAACCTTTTTTGATTTTTGTGAAACTAAGAGCGAGCCTGAAACTCATTTACCATTGTGACCAACTGGTGTGATATCAATTATAAAATGAACTCTTCAAACATCATACACTGCTTGAAGGTGAGCTTATCTTTGTAGGTAGCTTTGTTGAAGGGAGGAGAGAGAGAAAATAAAGAATAGCTTTTACCATGTCTAATTTCTGTGAATAATCTAAGCTTTGGAAGTCTTACTTTTAAAAAGAGAACTCAGTGCAAAATCAAAGGACTGAATAACATTAAAATAAGTAGACGAAATGTTACCTGCAGTAGAGGGAACATTTAAATGTTGGAACATCTAGATATAGAAAATGTAATTACCACTTTTGACTTGCTTTTCATATCAGGACATTATGATATCATTGAAAGTGCCAGAGCATCTCTCCATCAAGCAGTCTGGATCTTTTGATTCCTGTAACAGGGCTTGAAATGAAGGTTCATGTTGCATTTGGAGTGGTATCGGTGTGCCCTCAGGGACATCAGCAGGTTTGCATGGACATAACTGAGAACGGCATTTGTCACAAACTCTGTCAAAATGCCCAGATGCCAGAGATCAATTCAGCAAAGGAGGGATGCTCTGGGCCAAGCTCACCCTTGATACCCGACGAGGGAATGTGGTAGAATTTTGTAAGAAACCAGCCAGCTCTGCTAAGCAGCCAGGCCCCAGCTCTTTTTAGAGAAACTAAAAATTTTGCTCTTGCAAACTTACTTCTGACTAGTGACAAAGAAATCTGCTAAGCTGGCAAATTCAGTTTAGGGTCCATATACACACAGAGAAAATAGAAGACCTCTAATTTTGGATTATGGATGGCATGGGGTTGCAGATCTGCCTCCATCTCAAGAAATCAGTTTGTTATTTCAAGCCCTGCTCCAGGTTTCAAAACTTTCATAGTAATGATCTGAAATACCAACACAAAGTAATACTAACTGATTGCAGTTCTTGCTTGTGATCATATCATTTATTTTTCCACATAATGCACCATCCAAACCAGAACACAGTGGTAAGTGTCCTTTCAGCTCTCCATTGGCTTAAAAAGAAAACCCCAAACTTTTGAACCATTCTTTCTTTTTTTCCAAAAGAATGAAATGTGTTTTATCCAAACCATTGTGTCCACAGGGGGAAAAGGGAAAGAAAGGCAAAAAGGGGCCTAAAGGGGAGAAAGGAGAACAGGGTGCTCCTGGATTAGACGCACCTTGCCCATTGGTACGTCTCACTTATGTATTGGACAGCCGATCCTCCTGTTGTAGATTGATGCAATAAGAAATAAGGGCAGAGGAACAAGCACCAGCTCGAGTATTAGCTGTTACCCTTTGTTAACAGAGCCTCATCTTGAGGTCTGGAAATTGGGAATAGACTTTGGCTTTTGTCCTCCTAATTTGATTTAAAGACCTTCAAACAAAACGTTGTTTTTGTTATTTTCTGCCGACCGTGTTGGAAGGGAACCAAATTTGGTGTGCACCAGAGTCAGTGTCCCACAGACTGCAATGACCAGTGCTATGAGCTTGCTCCTCTTGCCTCACCATTGTTATTTGTTTGCTCCAGCTAAGTCAATACCGAAGGCATTTCCTTGACAGTAACACTGCAAGTTAATCTTTACAAACAGGGATTCCGTGGAATTAAGGGGGAAAAAGGGGAGCCAGGCCAGCCTGGCCTGGATGGGCTGGATGCCCCTTGCCAATTGGTACAGTATTTCTCTTTCCTACCAACCCTGCATGCGGTTCCTTTGTTTGTAGTCAGCCATTCTCGATGTAAAGTAATGTTTTTCTGAGCAGACTTTACATTATTCACATAACACATGCATGTGCATGAATAAACCAGCTGCTTCCAGTGATCATAACTGTAATGAGAGAACACACATTTTTGCTGACACCTTAAATCTAACTCTCAGCAGTTTGCTCCCATATCACATACCAATTTATAAGTTTGTGTCCTTCCTACATTTTCCCTGAGAGTTGTTTGTTTGTTATTTTCCTCACAATATGCCTATTGCCTTACTCACCCTGAACGCAAGTAGAAAACCAGCACAATGTCCACTTCTAATCAAGTCTGATGACTTCTCTCTACATTGGCTTCATACTTCACACTAGCCTACCCCAGAGCTATTCTGCACCCTGGACGACTTTTCAAATCTGTGTAGTCTTGGGTACATGTTTTCAGGATTTGGTCAAAATGAGATTTGTGTAAGAAGGGATAAATACCATCTCTATAAATCACACCATAGGTTTCCAAAAAGCAAAGCTGAAGCCTGATCCCCCCCAGACCTTACAGAAGCAATATTTTTGGTATCTGCCCTATTCATCAAATAGTATTCAGATCTGAAAATCAAAAGCTTACTTGAGGTTTCTAAGAAGATAACGGTCTGCAGCCCAATCCCTCACTGTCTTTGTTATTTAACGTCTTCAATTTAATAGTCCTTACCCTTGGAACTTACCTTCCTGAAACACACACAACACTCCCCCACTTCTCTGTTAGCATGAATTCAAGTTCCCACCTATACTAAAATTCTACTTGTTTACCCTCTCCCTTGTACCAATCTGGCAACACTGATTTTTATTTAACAGCAAAGTAAGTTTAAATACTTTCCATTTAAAAAATGAACAGTACATACACATTTCCTAAAGATACAAGAAAGATTTTTTTTTAATTGTTGGCAGTAAAAATTGATCTGCATGTTCTGATATCGTTTGGTAGTTAAGCACGGTTCTCTAAGATGAATGTTAAATTAAGTAGATTTTTATTTCAACTATAGCATTTCTAATTTAAAGGTATCAATGGATTTTAATCTTAAATACATAGTCCATGTTATATTTTGTTTGCTTCCAATTAATGGTAACCATATCTCATATATTTTGTTAGGGGTGATCAAGCATGCTTTCACAATGTACAAATGTTTCTCTGTTTCTGTATTATCATTTATATCTGGAGATTCATAAATAATTGCTGATGAATGAAAAATATTCCATTCATAGGTAATTACTAGAATAAGCTGCTAAGCAGACACCACTGTTACTTGCTTTAGGCAGCAGGTCATTCCCATCAGATTACGTGCATGCACATTAAAAATTCTCATATTTATCTTGAGCATATCTTCACATGAACATCCATGTAATAAGTATTACTGTTCTTTATTCTAAAACGTGTAAAGGCTTGATTTTTTTTTCTTCTAGTCTGTAGTCTAGTAACAGGATATATGTTCCTAATTCTGAGCATGTAACTCTTTAATGGATAAGCCCTTTATAGGTATTTAAACTGGAATTAATTCCACAACATAACAGATCTGCTTAACGGATCAAAAGTTGACTCTGATCTTATTGGACACATAGAAATGTGTGAAAGCGGGGCAGCGAAAGAAAAGAAATGTAGTAACTCTCATTAACATAACAAATTAGACAGCTGTGCTGCCCAAGCTATGAAATAGTCAATGCTGCCTGCACCACTGATGTTCAAAGTTTTCATCTGCTGTTTCATTAGGGTGTCTGTGCAGGCCTTAAGTTTTTGCTGCTTCATTCAAAAGCTAAGAATGAAAGTGAACAGAAAAGATTCTGGTAGAATTTGAGCGTAGCTATTTTATCAGTGGGTTAACTTTTGTTCAGTGGGTTAACTTTTGTACTAGGGGCCCATAAAAAAAAAACACTCCAGATAAAAGTGATAACGTTTTTGCTCATTGATCTTGTACATTCAGCTACAGATTGTGAATGACAGACTAGATTTACAATAGTGCACAGCCTGAGCTCTAACAGCAATGGGAAAGTGATTAAGACGTTCTTGTGATTAGATATAGAGTAGTAACTATTTAGGAAAAACAAATCTTTATAGCAGGGAGGTACGTATGTATTTGCAGTGTAAACATTCTCTCCTTTGGCTTTTCCTTCACCTTGAGAATGAGAGATAATTGTAAGTTAGGAAATAGTAGCTATTTATTAGATAGAAAAGCAAAGTTGCTTCAGCTATTCTAGCAGATACTGGGGATATTTGTTCTGTCAAACCTAACTATGCTTTTCTTACTTCCCCTTCTCCCCCTAACCCCAAAACAGGGTCCTGATGGATTACCAATGCCTGGCTGTTGGCAAAAGGTAGGATGGGCAGAGCTTGTTCTTCCCAGGGCACATGGAAAACCCTGTCACAGCCATACTGCACAGTTTCATGATACACTTCAGAATCTCTTAGACAGTTCAATGTATGCAGCAACACAAAATAAGACCTTTCCATGACAGTATTTGGTGTTACGAGACTGTAAAAATATGTAGCAGTAATAACTCATCGAGGCAGTTGGCACTGAATTTCTGGCAAGTCAAAGACTGTTCTCTTTCATATGAAAAGTCACACATCCTTTGGTTTCTACACATGATCATTGGCTGCCATTTTTTTATAAAAGCTCATGGATATGGCAGTTTTATCAGCTATATGTATTGCTCTTTTATGATCTGATTTTTCTGGGATACCTAGGAGAACAGTGCATCCTGCCTTCTCTTTGCCTTACCTTTCTATTCTTCAGTGCATTAGCCTGATAGTTATGGTTTTATTGGCTCTTATCGTTGTGTTATGTCACTGTTAGCTGGCAAAATTATTTTGGTAATGACTTAACCTAGACAAGATTTAAAAACATTAGTATTGAGAGTAAAGCTGTAGGTGGAGGGATACTGGATTAATACATTAGAAAAACTAAAGCATAAGTGAAATTCTGGATGTGTTTAACTCAATGACAAAACAGTCATTGACTTCACTGGAGGCAGGTTTTTGCCCTAAGCATTTTTCAGAACTATTTCCAGATAGTTATTTCCTGGGAGTAGCTTCTGAATGATGAGAGTGGCTATTTGTGAAATATTTTGTTTGAGAAATGTCTGTGAGCATGTCATTGTGTGGGTTGGAAGCTGAGTGTAGCCCCCAAGCCAGGAAGCACATAAGCTGCTACGAACAGGTCTGCAAACTGAGGCAGTCCACATGTGTCCTTACACACGCGTCTAGCCAAAGGGACAGTAAACAGCATCTGCTGAGCAGTTATTCATGACACAGCTAGGCAGCACAGGCAGACCAAGAGTTTTTTCCATTCATCTGTTTGCTTGCTTCCACCTGGAAAAATTTAGACCTATTTGCACAGATCAAGTAATTAATAGACCAAATCCTAAAAGGCTATTTTACTTTCTGGAGCAAAAATGCAATTTCTAATTTAAAAAAGACGGAAGACAAACAAAGGGCAGGCACAGCAGAGAACTGGTGTTTGTACACCAGTTCTTACTAAATGTGCTTGCAGTTTCTGCTCCTTTGATGAGTGATGGATTCTGGAAACAGGCAAGGTAGCTGAGGAACAAATGTAATACTCAAAATCTTATTAAGTTACTAGTGTTTCCAAGTGATGCATGTACTGTTGTACATCCTGTTGCTGGAAGGGAACTGAAGTCACTCCACCTCTAAGGACAGCTTGTTTTACTCCACAAAACCAGTCAACAGCTGATGAAGGATCTTCTTTTTTCTTTAGTCCAAGAGGTGGCTGAAGTAGATCTGCACATTGTTTTAAATTGTCTTGCTTTCAAAGCAAGTTACTCAGCGCGCAAAAAAAAAAAAAAAAAAGCCTAAGTAGGAAAGGTAATTATGCCTCAATTATACCAAAATAATTATTTCTACTAAGTAGAAAGGGAAGTTGCAAGCATCTTTTGTAAGTGCTACCTCAAACAATAGAAAAAAAAAATCTACCGTAATTACTACTATTGTAGGCATATCTGAAGAATAGCTGGTGCTGAGAAAATAAAAATATGGATTTGCAATTCTGCTGTACCTAAGTATTTGGAATATAAATTTGAAATACTGATTTACTAACTTGGTCAATCTGTATCTCTTTTTGTCTCTTTTGCAGTGATGACTCTAACCTTACAAGCATGAAGTTGTGTATATAGTGCTCCACTTTTTTGTATTTATAGTTGAAAACTGAAAATTTGATTTTACAAGTCTGAGATATGTTTACATGTAGATGCTTCTGCTTGTTTGCAGTAGTCCATGTGTAGTACATCTTTTTTTTCCACTTACATCTGCAGTTAGATGATATATAACTGCAGGACAAACCTGCAAAGATTCTCTCTCTCTAGAGAGATCTATATAGAGCTCAATAATAGAAATCAGATTATTTCTGTAAATTCTTATATTTTGGCTTGTGGACTTGCATGGACAATGAGTGCCATGAACTAGTTTACAAGAAATTGTGACCAAATAAGAGCTAAATGCTATCAAATGTACTGTACCAGCTGCCATTGGAGTTTACTGACTTGGCTTCCATGTCCATCTTAAACGCTTCACTGATACATGCCACCGTATCTGCTTGCACAGACTAAAAAAGCATGAGTTGTGTGCCAAACCTGCTTGTTGTGTGATCATGTCACATGCTAAATGGCTGCTCACTGTGACCTTTGCTTCAAACTTCTGAACTGTTTCCTTTTATCATCTCAAGGGAGTCACACCATGGCTTATTGCTAAAAAGAGATAAAGCAGAGGAGAGTAGAAAGAGGCCTTGAATTTTTGGGGAACACAGTTCCAGCTGCAGGTGGATGGCTTCCAGTTCTGCGGGTCACCCTTTGCACCAAAAGGGTCCCACCTGTTAATCAGCATCGGTTTGCCTTGCACTGCTCACAGTCATGAAGACATTCGCGATAGGACGTGTCGACTGCTTAATCAAGAAGGAAAGAAGTTTGAAGAAGAAGCCAGACTTCTCTGTGGGTTGCTTGAAAAGGTTGCAAAGATGCTGTGGGGATCATTGGACAGCAGACGCTGCTGGAGACCAGACGCTTCTCAACCTTACTCAAGGATTGACACGGTATGTGCTCTACGTACTGCATTTTGGGACTGCTGAAAGAAGAAGCATTTCTGAGACGGGGATGAATTAGGACATTCTCCTCTGGCGAATAATGGAACTGACCAGATACCCATGTACCGTAGTGTGGTTTTTCAGGTGATTCACTTTAAGTTACACAGAATTTGCTGAACTTTGCTGCAAAATTTTGGAAGCTGTGGTTAATTTTGTTTAATTTTTTCCTAGCAGTTTCCGTAAAGGATACGTTTCAATAATCTATTAAACATTTGTGATGATGGCTTTGAAGAAAGTACATCAAGTCACACGTTCGTCTTGTTTCAGTATTAACAGTTTTTCTTTTTACAGTTTTTGAAGCCTTTAAGAAAAGAGTTTATTTTTGGGTTTCACAGGCTGATTTTTTTCATCTTGTTCTTTTTCTGCTGTTGCAATGATTTTCGTGGACATTGTTACCCAAAAAAACATTAGAGAAATGTCTGCGTGATTACTGTCGCGCGCTTGTCATCACAGTACACTGCAAAAGGTGTAATTCTTTCTCCATTTTTGATCAGATGACTAGAATTCAAGAGAAACACTGGGTACATTTTGCTTCTCCATTTTTTAATTACTAGAAGTACTTAATTGGTGCACGGTTGTAGTTTTTGCCACAAGGTATTTTGTATGGTTTTGAGTCTTCATACGGTGCATTGTACTTAGTTTGAGAGACTACTTTGTGAGAGATGGTGCCATATTTGGCAGGCGGAAATTCTTTTTATATCACCTCAGTTCCTAGTATATAGCAGGATGATAATTATGTTAGTTACTTTTTTGAGAGTTGTCTTTCATGTGTAGACCAAAACTTGAGTTGAGGAAGACAGCTTGTCTCCATTCATGTGTGGGCACCTTGCCCATCTTGGAATGTATGTTTTTTTCCTTGCTCAGTGATTTCTGAGTCGCGTGAAGATGGGGACCTGCTGTGGTTGCACTTTCCAGGATCAGTTTAGAATCTCAGATCAGTACAAATGCCAGTGTAGTGCTGTCTCTCACTTTGCTAAATGTTTATTGTAATTTTGCTATATCAGAGACAAAAATAGCCTTTCCTGGTGGAAAATCTTCCACAAATTTTTTTTAATCTAAAAGCGACTATAGAGGCCTCCATCTAATAGCACCCTACTAATAAAAACAAAATTCCCACAGGAAAAAACATTCTATATTTACATTTTTTTTTCTCGCAATAAGAAATAAACAAGTGTTCATACATATGAGGAAGAATGCTTTTCTTTGCTTAAATTAACTTCTCAGAGATGCAAGTATCCAACTATTATGAATAATACTGATTACAATAGTAAAAGTATTTGTATTGCATAATTTAATATAAAATGTTATTAATCACATTGATACAGCGCTAACATCAATAAGAAATTCTTCCAGAAAGGGGACAAGAGGAGCATCATGTAAACCCTTCTACTTCCTAGGTTTATTCTGCAGTTTAAGAGGAACCATCTCAAAAACAGAAAGAAAAACAACAACAACTACTATTACTACTAAAACAGGCTGAGGAAGAGGGTACCCCCCACCCTGCCCAGCCTAAAGGCGTTTCTTATACCTATGTCTTGACTTGACACATTATAGATGTGAAGACTAGAAGTTGCATGTTTTTATACACTATCATATACTGGCAACTATGCAGTAAGATATAGTATTTTTAAAACGTCCCTCGGAGTGTTCGCATGCAAGATAAAGTGGGATGTTTACTATTTGGCTAATCGTTTTAGCAATCCCATATCGAGACAGTCCACAAACACAACTCATTTTAAGAAATAGCATCAAGATAAAGAACTATTAAATGCATCAATAAAACTAGCAGAACTTTGGTTCATGGTTTCATCATTCAAAAAATAAGATTTATCATCATTACTGTTGAATATATTATTTTGACTTCTAAACATCAGTCAGAACTTGGTTCTCCTTTAAGGCCTGAAGGAAACACTTAAATGCATTTATTCATTTTCTTTTCTGTCTTGCAAAGTAATTTCTTTAGTTGACTGCCTCCAGATAGGAATCTTGTTTATCTCAATTAATTTAATTTATCTTAACTTCCTAAAGCCTCTGTTTTGTTTAGTGTCATGAAAGGTTTGTTCCATTTAAATTATAATGGGTGAACAGCAGCTACACAATGTAATCTGACAGGTTAAACTAAATATACAGATTTTATATTAATATTTACATAAAATATTTGCATCACAAAGATTTACTTGAAGTGAAACCCAATAGTACCTAGAAAAGTTGCATATATAGTACACAAAAAGTAAGTTGGGTTCAATATTTCATTAAGGAAAAGCACCCTGTGAAGACTTGCAACACTTTTTTTTTAAGCAATTACTTTTGGTGCTAGTGTATCTTTTTTCTCTTGATGGCAAAGCTACAGTTTGAACCACCTGTGTGTGTGTTGCTCTAACTTTTAGTAGCATTCCTCCTAGTAGGTATGATTTGCTTTGCTTAATTTGTGAGCTCACTGAAATGTTAGTTCCTCTGCCAGTCTTGTTAGCTGTAGAAATGTGTCAGTGATATTAGTCTATACGGTTTCTATATCCCTGACTTTTTCGGATATGATTAATTCTTGTTCCTTTGACAGCTTTCAGTATTTTTTTGATACTGGGTTTTGTAAACAGCTGTTGCTCAAGTGTATTATAATCACATTTGTGCAGAAGTTCTGCTGCAGAAGCAGTAAGTCTATTAAGCACTGTTTGAAATGCATCTAAAGCACATAGCTAATCTATGAAGACAAAGACTATGGGGAATCTTTCTTTCAGGATGCTTTGGACACCATTTTTTTTTCCTGAGATTAAAGCATGAAATGTTAATTCATGGAACAATTATATAATGTATTTTTTGATTTATATTTTTATTTATTGCTGATTTTGATGTCACTTTCTGATATTGTAGCAAGGCAGAATGAGCTTCATCCAGCTGTTTTTATATTCTTTTTTGTCTACCATGTAAGTATTATGAACAAGTTTCAAAAAGATCACATCAGGATATCTGCATCCATTTAAAGTATCCAGTTTAAAAAAAGGATTATCCTGAAAATTCATGTATAACGTGGAAAGTTAGCAGCGGTTCCACTAGGCTTTACAGTAGCAGAAGAGTATGTGTATTAGCATTTGGTTACTCAGTTATGCCGGGAAGAGCTGACGCAGCCCCAAATGGCCCACGTAGCCCTTTGGTGCGAGCGGGAAGGCGGTGCTGTTCAAGGCTGAGCGCTGGGGCAGGAGATGAGGTTTAAATCCTGGGTCCTACCTGAGTTTAGAGAGAGTCATTCCAGCGACTTCTCTTCATTGACCTGGGCTCAGCTGTGCAAGGCTTGTCGCCTTCCTGTGCCTCACTTTCCTCAGCAATAAAATGGGGACAGTGATACATCCTTCCCTTGGAAAGCACTTTGAGACATTCGTGGGAAGTGAGCTCGGTCTTATTCGGCAACAAAAGGAATGCTGTAGACTTCAATATTAGTGTTTTTGCCTAAATCAGGACTACTTCAGTGAGTGAAAACTGCAAAAATACTCCCAGTCTCTTGAACGTGCTTAAGATGTTACAAAACACACAGAACTGACCTTTCCTTTCAAGTTTCCTTACCTCTGCTACTTGACCATCTTAAATTAAATTACAATTTAAAATCTCTATATATTACCTTATGAGAGACCTTAAGTTTTCACACTAAAAAGTGTCACACAAAAGTACTGATGTCTGCAAAGACAGCAGTCAAAAACAAGTCTAATTTTAGACATTGAAAATGATTCAGTTTCAGTGACCAGAATTAAGACATCTGATTTGTTTTCTTTCCACAACTTTCTATTATGAGTCTGAATGTTGCTATAACTTGCACATGACGATTTTCTTACACCCTCTGTTGTTTAAGTATTTTACAAGGTGGCTGGATTCATTAAATGATGTTAGCAACAAGTGCCTGCCACCATCCTTTCTGTGACAGAATCTGAAAAAGATGCTTCACAAAACAAATGGAATTTGTATTTAAAAAAAAAAAAAGGATTTGGAGTGTTGTTTTTGTTTCATTCTGTTTTTTTAAATGCATCCAATTATCAATGCTGCTTTAAATTGATTTTCTTTGGAAAAGAGGGGGCCTTAACTTAACCTGGGACCGTTATTGTTTTACTTGTTTCTATTTAAAAAAGAAATTGTATAAATTTCCCAGATACCATTGGTACTTGCACACTTTTCTGAAGTATTATGAAGAGTTGGGTTGATGGAAGAATGTTTTACATATTGTTAACATATATGTGGATATTCTTATATTATTGTACATGTTTGGGAAAATATCACACAACTTTTAAAATGTTACTAAGATGTATGTATCTGACTTTTTCCTTTGGAAAATATTATATATTTTTATTTGTATTTTTTACTTTTTTTAAGTTCATCTATATGTGCAGTTATTTTTGTATTGCAAATGGTCTCTTACATGCAGTAGAGGAGATAAAAATACAAAGAAAAGTAATTTGGCAGGGATTACACTGCTTTTGGGAAAAAACCACATGGGTCAGTATCACATTATCAATCTTAGAAATATTTTGAGTGTCTTAGCACTATGACTATGGCACAAGACCTCTTTTGCCTAGTACTGTAAACAATTGCAAAGTTTAAATTACCCATTTTAATTTGTTATTAATTACCACTTTCTTGTGGCCTCTGGTCCTGACTTTAATAGAACCTGATCAAACAGCATGCTTTTGTTTTTATTATTAAAATTTCTCCTTGGTTTTCAGTTGAATACTGTTTTGTTTTCTTTGAGTTTTGTACTTCAGCTTTTGTTCCTTGCCTGTGAGAAGTTGATCTTCAGAATTATTTTTACACTATTTATGATTTATTTTGATAATGTAAAAAGTGTGTAATTATTAAAATATTAATCCAACTATTGATGCTGATTTGCATAGTTATAAAATTCTCAGTGCTGGTGCAAAAAAGTGTTCTAGTCTGTCTGGACTAGGAAAACTGTGTTGTATTGTGCTAATTTGTAGCCTGAAATAGTGCAGGTCATGTCAGTTGGTATCCATCCCCATTAACACTTCTCAGGAAGGGTAATGAAACAAAATCAGGGCACTTGCAGCATGTTCCATTTTCCTACAGTGCACAATTAAAAAAAAACAAAACTCACGCTTCCTATTCTTAATATGTCTTTTCCATTCAAAGTCAAGTCTACTTTTCTAAACATACAGCATAAATCACAAGGGTCCCCCAAAAGCTGAGAAAGAAAAGTAGAAGTATTCTCACAGTGTTTAGAGCCTCTTCTCAGCCTGGAAAGGCTGCAAGGATCTCTATATTGAACAAAACTTGAAACTAGTGCAAGACCACAGGCATCCTGCAGTACAGAGACTTACTTAAAGCTGAAAAGCACCAATCTTACCATTTCTATAACACTAAAATGGAAAAATAAACTATGCTTAGAAATACAGCTGTACACAGGCACAGTGTCATGAACAACAATGTAAACTAGAGAATGTGAAAGTGCGTTACCACAAATCAAGTTTGCTTAAAAACAAAATATGGCACATAATAATTAGCACGAAATGGTATCTTTTTCAAGCACCCTATTTTGCAGGAGTCTTCTGGAGCAAAGAAGATTTGGGGGGAAAGTCAAATATTGGGCAGCAGTGGTAACCTATTCAAAGCATTAGTTAGTTAAATGTTTCAGTTTTCTAAATCCCAAGAAACATCAAACAAAGAGAAAAAAAAAAATCCTCCTTTTTCTTCTGTCTTCCAGTTCAAAATAGCATGTATTCACCAGCTAAAAGAGTGAATGAGCGCAATTGGCCGGCCGGGGGGGGGGGGGGGGGGGGTCTGACCTCTACTCTTAACTCCTTGTAATCTCTGTAAAGGTATGCTAATCTAGTCATGTTTTAGACTCTTAGGAGGAGTAAAAATAGCTTTGTTCCATTTCACAGATGAGTTTACTTAAAGCACAGCGCTTAAATAAATAACTTGCCCAGTGTCACAGAGGAAGTGCACGGCAAAGCTGAGACCAGTGTGCTGCTACGCTATGCGTCCTGCTGCCTGTCCCTGCAGTGGAGGGTGACAAGAGTGGTGCTGGGCACATAAGGTAGTTGTGCTCACCTGGCACCAATACTAACACCTAGTACTCACTCTTGCTGCTGTGACTCTTGGCCTTTTCTGTTCCTGCTTCCCCAATTCTCCTTGTGTAGTGGGCAGAAAGGGTCTAGATACTGCTGCAGCTGTACTGTCAAGAAACCAAAAAAGAAAAGAGGAAAAAGTCCATTTTATGAGGGTTTGGTTTTTTTTTTTTTTTTTAAATGAGCACACCCTGTCACCTGTAGCTAGCTAAAGCATGCTAAATTGGAGCTATACTAGCGCCTCTTCCTGAGCCTACACATCGTCTTAACTAAACAAACCCATGACTCTGCAGTTCCTAACAAAGGCATTAATTATCACTGCCTGAAAGACTACATACAAGAAGTGTGTCTGCTTTGATACACGAGAGGGAGCCTTTCGGAGGGTTTGGGTGGCACCCACCGCCTCAACCTCAGTGTCGGGCCCTGTCAAACGCCCATGCGCTTCTGGGCCTGGCTCTGCCTTCTGGCACTGCTGCAGCTCTGGTAGCGATCGTGTAGAGCTGCAGGCTTTCCAGGGATGCAGTCTTTCAGCATGCTTTCCAAAACAAAGCTGTATCTTCACCGATATGACCCCCTCCCCACCCCGATCGTTGCTTTGGCAGCATCAACTCAGCCCCTTTGGACCATTTCTGCCCTGTCCTACAGTGGCTCTGGTATTAGCCATGTCGCCATAAGCATGCTGCCTGCAGGGCACAGCGGTGTTGGTAGTTTCAGTTGGTGTTAATAGCCCAAGATGAGCTCTGTCTGCTGCTAGAACTTACTGGCAGTAGTGGGGTTTTTTTTCCCCACTTACTTACTTAGTAAATTTTCTCTCTCCCACTTACTTATTTTTTTTCCAGTATTGCATGCCCTCAAAAGCCAACTCCCCAAAACAACCCAATATACTGTAGGTTTAATGGCCCACTGCACTGTTTGTTTACACTGACTTGAGTTTCCTTGAGAGTTCGCCATTATCCAGCTATCGCTGTGATACTGCTGCAACAGCGTGAAGCGTATGCAGGGCTGCCTGTGAAATAGCTGCTGCTTCGCTCCCCTCCCTTACCTTTTTTTTTTTTTTAAATGGAGTTTTTAATTATTGTTATTATTTTAATTAAATAAGGTCACCATGCACCACCAGCTCATGGCTTTGCAGGTCTACTGTGCTTGGTGATCCTTACCCCATTTGTAACAAGCATTGTACAGAAGTTAGATGAATACAACAGTATGTGCTCATCTCATACAGCTTCAGCTAGTGGGTCAATTATAATAACCATACACAAATAAAAATTAAACAAGAAAAAAACCCACAGCACTGACAAAGCATTCATGTTGCAGCAGGTAACAACCACACCCAAATAAATATAAATATATATTAAAAAAGAAAAGCAGTGCCAAAGCATTTAAGTTATGTTCCGACAAGCACAGCTTCTCTGTCTTCCCACTGTTACTGAGTAGTCTCTGTTTTGTTGACTTCTGTTAATTTGCAGCCTGAGTGCTAGTACCACATTCTCCTCACCTTCTGGCTGCAGTAGAAAAACACATTCCTTCCACATGGACACAGCCTCAAAACGTGGAGCTCTAGATGGAATACAGCCCAGGAAAACGTGGTACATAACCTAGTCCGCACGCTCGCCCGTTGCCAGCATAGCTATACTCAAGGCACTTTGTGCTTGAGATCAAAGGTGGTCGCAGCTCCTATCGCATCAGATCAGACTGAGGTTGTTTTTTTTTTTTTTTTTAACATGCTTGCTTACAGCAAAACAATGTTCAATAAATAATAGCCTCATTATTTTTGTATTTACAGACCACAGCTTGACTGAGTTTTTCCAAGTGCCCATACCTAAACTGAGCAATCATGGGCTCCTACTGCCATCGCCCTTTTGTTTGCTCCCTCTGGAACTAAAACATCCCTGGCAAATTTTTCCACACTTTTAAGAGCGCTCATCGCCGTGGCATCTTACGATTGTTGTGAAGTAATGGATTTCGGGTGAGATAAACCTGACAAAAACAAATTTGGCAACAAAAAAATGTATATATTATTTAAAAACCCCCACAAATCTCACTATAACAACAGTTAGCTTGTGACAAAAAAGATGTGCTTATTTGCCATTTAAAAAACTGGAAATGCAAAACTGTATGCGCAATCAGTATTGAAATGATTCTCTACAAAAATTATTCAGGACCCACCAAGTGTGCAAACAGCCCTAGAAGGCACTGCTGCCATGAAGCTCATTAAGTAAGTATTGTGATCTTGCTCGTTTCTGGCTCTCCCTCAGCCTATTTGTCCCAGGTAACGAACCCTGCACCGGGCCAGAGAGGCGTTATGCAAGTGCCTGACTCAGGGCCCTGGTGGACCCATCACTGCAGCAACTCACAGGCAATTACATCCGTCCAGTGCCACCGCAGGGCCCACCAGAAGCACAAATACAGAGCAGAAATCCAATTCCTACAGGCCTGGCACAAGACATGCACTGCACTCAGAGCCAAAAAAATCAGAGAGAAGCTTTTCATAGCAAATACCAAGCAGCTGGCTGTCCCTGCAAAGGTAGGTGCAGGATGTCTGTCTTACCTTTCTGTACTGAAGCAGATCTTCACAGTAGAGCATTTTCCATTGACCGGCTGTAATGAGTTCCCTTCTCAGGATGCAATAGCAAACATGTTTCAGAGGTACACTAACTCCTTAAACATTAAGTAAGGAGAGGAAGGCACCTTACTTGAATACTTTGAAATGCTCTTAGAAATATTTAGCCGTTGTCATCAGCCACATAGGGAGCCAGACTGCTGGTTGCTGGTACCCTGCTAAGACCAAGCACTCAAACAAGGGAAAAGAAAAGCAATAAAAATGCTCAAAAAGCAAGCAGAGTGAATGGAAAAAGAATGGAGAGAATGGAAAAAAGAGTACGCTTCATTTTGTTTTTTAATAAACTATTTTAATAATTCTCTACATCCTGAGAAAGAGCTGCTAGTACTTACTCCATGATATTACGTGGACATGTGAGAGGAGAGGGACAGGCCTAACAAAACCAAGCAAAAAAGTGCTGGAAACCCTGTATATCAGGCACATATGATCTCTCACAGTCTTTTCTCAGCTATCAGGGTAAAGAGACCTCATCTACTCTGTACACTAATTTGGCAGGCTTTTCCTGCTGATTACATCAAAAGAGCATGCACATGCCATGACTCAAAAGGGAGGCGTATCCTCTTGGTTGTTAGTATTTTTCCATGGCTATGAATCACAGAATGGCTGAGGTTGGAAGGGACCTCTGGAGATCATCGTGAAGAAACAGAAAAGCAATCTGCTTTCTAACAAGCTATTTCACACACCAGTCTGAGCTTTCGTGATGAAGCTTGGTATCTGCTCAAGTAATTGCTAACATAACTGTGAATGAGCTTTCATTTGCTAAATCCTGGAACAGAAAACCTTGACAGAAGCAGGGTTGGCTACTGACACACCTTTTTGCTGCCTGGCAAAAGGATTAAAAAGCACTGTAGCTTGCATGTCTTTTACATCAGTCTGTGGTCTGGGTTTCTGAGAGAGCAAGAACTGGCAGGACAGTATAAGCTGCAAAAATCTTTCAGCGGTAATATTTCCAGCAGTCACTGGGTGAGAGATGAGGATGTGCTCTTTACCAACAGAGGGCAGACATGCACAGAGCGGAGGAAATCATTTGTCCTTAAACGCCTTGAGATTCATTCACAGACTTGCACGCAGTGATTTACCAGGGAAACAATGTCTGGACTTTAGTTTTTCCTTACATTACTTCTACAAAGGGGTTGCAATTAGATCCAGTACATAATGTATATGACTTGAACTACCATTAACCATCTTTCTCCAGCTTTCACAAAATCGGGCAAAAGGGAAAAGCATTATAGAGAATTTTTGACAGGCTCTAGACTAAGGCTTGATTTGAATGTTAGCAGATCTAAATGCCCATTCTCTTCTCGATACCCCTCAATGAATCTCTTCCCCTGCCTGTACAATACAACCCTAACTGATGGCTTTGGTAACCCCCTCATGTTTTGTATGCCCATGCCTTCTTCCTGGACAAGGCTCTGAACACAGGCAGCTGCTGATTCAGCTGTGACATGGAGGGCTGGTCATGCTTCTGTAAATGCTGCAAGTGCTGTAGCTTACATGCCTGTTACGCCAGTTGGTGATACGAGGTTTCTGATGGAAGCAGGAAAGCAGGAATGTGCAAGCTGCAAAGCTTCAAAATTAACATCGTCTGAAGAACAGAGGCTCAAGAACATGCCTGTAGAAAAAGAAACACTGGTGCCGCCTGCTAGAGGAGCAGAAAGAAAGGTGTTTTTTCTGTCAGAGATATAAAATATATACAAAAATCATGAAATGTGTTTCCTCATCTGCAAAAAGGAGGATGACTTACTAGATTTACCAATCTAGAAAAGGCAGTATCATCAACACTTGGAATCACTTAATTTAAATACCTCTCTCTGAAAAGTCTTCCAAATACAGTGCTGCAGGTGGCACAGCCCAGCACAGACGCGGTAGCAGGGACGTGGGGCGCAGCTTTTGCTGCTGTCTGCCCTCGCGGCTCAAGGGCCGGCCTCCAGACAGATGAGTGGGCGCATGCATGGCGGAGGGAAGGGAAAGCCAAGGTGCTCCACCAACTTTTTCACTTGACATTCTGAAACGAGATGCATATCCAAGTGAAAATAAGCCATTCTTCCTAAAGAAATCGTCCCCTCCTTTTCTCATGATCTTTGATGTCCACTGACATCAAGTGTCATTGTTATCAAGTGTAACCATTAACAAATATCACATTGAAGCAAATGGGGCCACTTTTACCTCAGTACTTTAATTTGAAAGACATCCTAAAACTAGTTAGACCTAGATCCTGGCTGCACTATAAAGGATGTGCCAGCACAACACAGCAGTGGAACTCTTACTTCAAAAACTAAAGCCTTATTTTACTTACATGTATAAAAACATAACAAAAGTTAGCTCTTACTAATTTGCTGTGCCTTACAGGAAATAAGGACATTGACTTCGATGGATATAGACAGGTATATATCTCACCCTATACTCATGAACAGATTCTGGGAGATAAGTAGCTAAACTGTGAAGGTACTTGAATTGTGACCCTATTTTTGATGAAATTAACCATTTGGGGTCCCTCAAGATGATGTCTATAACAGAAGTGATTTGAAAACTGGAACGAATGATGAAACGAGAGCAATAGCAGGCCCAGAGAAGCAGCCTATTTGAGATGCAGGGCTATTCTGCTTTCCTAAGTTCCCCACACAGTAAGAAACCTTGAGTAGAATTCAACAAGTAGTTCGTTGCTATGCAACTTTGCTATTTTGCTGTTATAGAGTTATGACTAAAAAAAATCTTAACCAAAAGACTGAGGAGCACAGCCTGCAGTTCCTGGCACCGTGTCATAACCATCTGGGCAAAATGACTCCAGCACTGTGCGCCACCCGCACTTATCAGCAGCCCCTCGCTATGCCTTGCATAGACATTAAAGTGAAGTCACCCAAAAGACAAACCATGCGGGGCGGAGGCGGCAGAGCCTGGAGGGAGGGAAGGAGGGAGGGAGGAGGGGTTTGGCAGGGTCCTGGTGCGGGCATAAAAGGCAGCGTGGTGCGGGCGCAGCACAGCCGGGACAGCAGGATGGGGGAGCCCTACAGCAAGGCGGAGACCCTCGCCCTGCGGAAGAAGCATATCGGGTAGGGACGGACCCTGGACGGGGACGGGCTGGGCGGTGGGGCCAGGCAGGGGCTGTGCGACTGCCAAGGTGCCCCACGGGGCCACACAGCTTCGCCACTGCCCAGGGGGGACCCAAATGCAAAGTGCACACTTTTGTGTGTGTGTGTGTGTGTATAGAGATATATATATATATACACACACATTAAAAACATCATCTTTGCACAGACCAGCAAATTTCTGAAGGAGCATATGCCCCCCATGGAGATGACAGAACCCAGTAGGACCTGCCTGGCACAAACTGGAAATTTTGGCTAAGGATATAAGTGCAAATAACTGTTTTTTCGATAGAGGTTCAAATCAGAATTGCATTTGACAAGTAAGTCATTAAGCTTCAAAGCAGAAACAGCCCGAGTGCATGCCCATAGCACTTGCACCGCTGAGGCACTGGCTGTGAGCAGCCGCTAGCCTGCTGCCCTGTGTCAGGGACCGCGACGGGACCTCACTCACCTTGGAAGCTGGGACGGGTCCGACATGTCTTGGTGGGGCTCTGGGGAATTAAGTGCTCCATAGCCAATCCCTGAAGTGCTAAACCACCACAGTATCTTCCGTTTCTGTTGCAAACCAGCTTAGAGTGTCTGTAGCAAACTTGAGAACATGCCAGGTAAGCAGCAAGTCCTCATGGTTAGCGACTGGGGAGGGGGGGAGAGAAAATAACAGGTTAGCTCTTTAGTTTGCCATTCTGATAACTAAATCTTTGAGCCACTACTAATTCCTGGGGAGGAAAATGCAGCCATTAAAACACAGCACATAAAAAAGCTACTTCACTTTTTTAGTAGAGGTGATAGCAGATCAAAGACAAAAAACAGAATATGGTATCTGGACATAGAGCTTTTAAATGCTACTGACCAGTTAGTTTGTGAGAAAACTGAATGCTCTTGAAAAACATACCTCTGCGTTATAAGAAGCTCAGGAGATTATTTGAACAAGGATAACTGGGAGAAAGACAGGAAGGTTCCCCACAACTCTGATCTGAACAACGGTCCCGGCTATGCGCATATCTGATCCCTCCTTATTGCAACATTACTTCCTCCAGAAGGGACAATTTTAATTCCTACTTCAGTAGGCGTTGCCAAGTGGAAAATAAGTCCAGAATGTTAAAGTGAATGCTGGTTGTTTGATAGCTATATCCTAAATAGGTAGACTATATATAGAAAATTAACTAAAGAGTCATAAAAATCAATGGCTTCATAAAGCACACATATTACGTTATCTTTTGGGGCCAGCTGTAAGTTAGGCGGATCTTGCCTGGCAAGGATGGCAGAATTGGGCTGCACTGGATGAACAACAAGGAGCTCTCACAGAAAGGACTGACACATACTAGAATGGAAAACTGTAGTCAAGCAATGACCCTTGAGGATGATGTGCGCCGCTTTCAAAGCGCGGCACCAGAGTTGTCAAAGATAGCAGAGAAGATCTGTGCAATAGGGCTAGAAACAGAGAACATAAATTACTTCACTCTCTATGAGTTACATTTAGGCTCAATAGTTCACACTCTCAATATACCATACAACACAGCTGCATTACTAGCACTGTTTAAGTTACTTGGAAACAACTGTGTTTATCTGAAGCCGTATAAACATTACAAAAAGTTCAGAACTCTTTCCCTCTGATCAGTAATATCATTCAACATAGCTGGAATTTTTCGGGGGGTGGGGGGAAGAGAGAGCATTTATAAGGTACTTTGGATAATTTGACAAGTAGCCAGAGTTATGCCGGAAGCCAGTGATATTTAAATGCTTATAAAACCTACTTTTAAAGATTTTATCCATAACAGGCTGAGAAACTGAGATTTTAGAACCTGCTCCACATCTCCAAAAATTAATCCTGCAATGCATTAGTGTTTTGTTCTTGAATGTGACCTCTATACAGTACAGTCTTCCATTACCGGGTGATGTAGCTATAGCTATTACCCTGTATATAGCTATAGCTATTACCCTGTATATAGCTAAAACAATAGCTATATTATGGGTAATAATATAGCTATTGTTTTAGCTATAGCATTAAACAGTTCTTAACAGCTTAGTTCTACTCCCAGAGAGTTAATTGACTGTACATGTTCATGAGCCATGTAAACAAACAGAACTACATCCTAGAAACACAGCTGGATGTATAAGGACATGGAACGGCTTGCATTCACTGTGCTTCCATGAAGCAACTTAAGAGACAGAATTAGGATGTGAAAACGCCCTTATCAAAGACCTTCTGTTCCCACTGTGCTTGGTGGGCAACATTTTTTATTTCAGTGGCAGCCCTGCTTGCCCACCTTCTAAACTACTCACAAGCTCTTTGCGGAGAGAGGCAGTCATCTCCAGAGCTGCGAAAGATCAACCCTCTCAACACACAAAGGAGGGGGGAACCATGAAGAAAACTAAAGCAGTGTTATTTCATGTATTTTTTTAGGCCTTCCTGCAAAGTTTTCTTTGCCAAGGACCCTCTGAAGATAGTGCGTGCTCAGGGCCAATATATGTTTGATGAGAATGGAGAAAAGTACTTAGACTGTATCAACAACGTCGCACACGGTAAGCACTTGAACCTGTAAGACTGCTTCTGTTGCTGGTGTTTACTTCATTTCCAATAGGAATCATAAGAAGCTTCTTCCAAGTGCTAATGGTATATTCACAATGCTTCTCTGAATCTCCTTATGCGGCTCAATAACTGACTGTTTTGCTAGTAATAATTAATCATTTTCTTCTTTAGTTGGCCACAGTCATCCATATGTGATAAAGGCTGCCACAAAACAGATGGAACTGCTCAATACAAATTCCCGATTCCTGCATGACAACCTGGTTCAGTACGCTCAGCGCCTTACAGCTACCTTGCCAGAGAAACTCTCGGTTTGCTATTTTGTTAACTCTGGGTATGTCTGAATATTTATTTCTTCATTATGACTCTTAAACTCTCCTGTTTAAGATGGACACTCAGAAAAGCTTCGTCTAAACCTTAAACTTAGTGAAGCAGGACTTAGAAACAGCAACAAAAATATTTCCAGTACTGATTAAAGGATCCTTTGTATTTGCAGCTGCCATGTTTAGCATGATGGCTCAATATAATAGAACAACAACTTGAAGCTAGTCTGCTGATTTTATACAAAAAAGAGGGGGGGGAAAAAAGTAAACGAGACCCTGGAAACTGGTGCATACTATTTGCAAACTGACGCAAGCCCTTTGAAGGAAGGAGTGTTCCTTTAGTCTGTGATCGCTTACTTGGCCCAAGCAGGTCACCTCTAGGAACCTGAGAACAGAGGGGCTGCTACGTGTCAGCTTTAAAATTAGTTCTCAGTATTGGGAGCAGGTTTGTGCCTGCTGCTTCCTGACAGTACAAGCGCTGAGGAGACTCCAGCCTGCGCAGAGGGTGGGAAACGCTGCTGGTACAGGCTGAGGTTTTGCAGTTGCGTTGTTCTCTCAGCTGCTGGCTGCTCTCTAAAGTGGTCTCATTTGTACCAAGAGGAGGTAAATATCTACAAGTAAACAGGGGGAGGGAAATAAAGCATCTCTTTGTTTGCTGTTTATACAAAGGGCTGTTTTTACTCCCCTTCTACATGGCATTTACAGTCTCAACCTTAGCCTTCTAATCTGTATAGTAACAGAGCCTGCTGTGTTGGTTGATTATATGCATGCCTCTTCTGTGTTAGAATAAAATTTTTATAGTAAGAGCTTGCTCACTTTTCTGTGGTTGCACGGTCATCTAGTATCTGTTATTATGCAGGTCTGAAGCAAACGATCTTGCTTTACGACTGGCTCGGCAGTACCACGGGCATCAAGATGTGATCACCCTTGAAAAGTAAGTACATAGGATAGCTTATGTGAATGCAGCAAATAACTGCTGCAATTTCTTCAAAAGGGGCTTTGCTGCAAGCTGCCTGCTATTGGTACCGTACAGCCCATGGAAAGAAAAGCTGTGTTGCTTTCCTACTAGAACTGGTCAGGAAACAGTGTTCCTATTCCACATATGGTTAAACACAAGTTTTGAAGATTTCTGGAAAACGGAGATTGTCGGTCACCCCAGAAGGCCAATCACCTGTTACAAGGCATTTCCCACAGAGAGGCCCAAAGAAATTTAGGCCAGAGACCTGAATGTTAGTTTCAGTCACATGGCAGTGAGGGGTCTAGCCACTGCACTGTTCTGGAAACGGGCTTTCTGCCTGGCTCTCTCTGCTAAAAATGTTTCTTTTTGTACAAATAAATACATATACAATGGTCTACAAGAAAGATTCTGTAGCTCTGCAATAGTGCTGATCACCTGCTGCACCAATTTCAGCTCTTCAGCGAAGACATAAATAGGCACATAAAACAAAGCAGTTCCAAAATCAGGAGAAACTGAGAGGCCAGTCAGCCACGGGGAAGGCTGTCGACCAAGTCTCCGGGTTCCCCTGTTCCAGATGCTGCTGTTACACTGGTTAGGCTGGTGTAGGCCTCTGGATCTTTTTCTCACCCTGGGATCACAAATTGCAGGTAGAGCAACTGCAAGACCTGCGTCTCTATCTGAGCAGCACAAAGCTCACTGGAGTCAACCACAGCCAGATCCCCATTAGCCCTCCCTGACTCACCTGGCAGGCTTTGGTGTCACTGACAGTAGCTTCAGTCAGGAGAAACTGATGACAGAGCTGGCTCAGTCATTGGGTTTAATTGTAGACATTTTTTTCCCTGAACATCACAGGTATTTCTTTGTCCAGGTTCCAAGACTCTGGAGGCTTTTGTTACAGCAAGAGTCCCAGTCAGGGTGGGCTTTCTGGCCTTTCTTTTTGACCATCGACAGATTTTGTTGACTGAATAACAGAAAGCTGTAAAGAAGAGAAAGGAGGGCAAAAATATTCTCTCTAAACCCACATGTGTTTCACTATAAGATTGCGATATACCTTTGCTTTGGGTTGAGGTTCCCTTTGCTTCAAGCTTATGGTTGAATGAAAGTGTTTATGCTCTCAATGCATAAGGTTTAAAGGTTTCATTTCCTCATTTCTTGTGTTTAACTGGTGAGCCTGCTAGGGCTACTAGAAGTGGTATAATTCGGGGGACATCATTTCGGTCTGTCCCTATCCTGGCACCTGATCTCACGCAAGGAAAAATCCGACTCCTCGTTCCAGTCTTACTACTGAATTAAAGCCAGCAGCAAGTTTCACACTGCCTTTGGGAGAAGGACTGAGTGAATTAAAACAAGATCCTTTCACAGACACTGCTACTGTTATCGCAGATAGAGTCTCTTATGCTGGATTATTTATGGACACTTGTAAATTTAGCTCTTCCATAAATTTGGTGAAAAGTGACTTTGATATTTAACACTTACGCAGTGCTTACCATGGCCATGTTACATCTCTGATTGACATCAGTCCCTATAAATTTAATCAGCTGGAAAAGGACAGCAAGAAGGAGTTTGTGCACGTGGTAAGTGTGCTTTTTTGTCTTTTGTCATTGTTATGCAGCAATTACCAACATCTGGTGTAAATGTACTTTCATTCCGTTTTGCTAATGTCAGAATACACTGTTGACTGTTTATCAGTGGATTAAATACAGCAAAATTGTTTGCTTTTGGATTTCTAAGAGGGAATTCTTTAGCTACAAGGCTGAATATCCTGCACAGTGCTACAGGCTTCCCAAGTCATTGCACTGTGCAGTTACTCACTTTGAAGAAACTAGCCAATATCTGTTGTGTTAATTTGGCTACAGAAAAGCAGGACTTTTGAATCTACTTCCTAAGACTGGAAAGACAGAGCCCACATATGCTCACACATTGGGGTACAGAGCTCATGGATATCCGATTAAATGGGCTACTGTTACATTGATTTTTAGCCCTATCAGCCTAATCGTGTATATCTTATGCAGACAAAAAGCATACTTAGCCCAGAGTTATACTCAGGACGACATGCAGTTCCTTCCCATCTAGATCTCTTTGTACACTCCCAGAGTAGCCACCTTTCTATAATTCTTCATTTCCTTCATCTACTGAACCTTTCCCAGCACTATTTATAGAGGTTTGAATGTCATACAGATTCACAATGTAAAGAGCATTTTGGAAGCCAAGTGATACAGTGGAAAAAAGCAGTTTTCTGCTTGCGGTGGTGGGTCTTTCTGCAAGAACTTCAAATAAGATCATGGATGAGGACTTGGTATTACAATTTGGGGGAGAGGAAGGAGGGTCTTGAAAAGGTGGATAAGGAAAAGGTGGATGGTTCTTTCAATAGTTGTGGCCTGTATCATTGAACACATCACAGGGCTGGGTTCAAGTTTAAGATCCTATAAATATTTTTGCAGTTCCATGTAGAAACTGAGAATGTGCTAACTCTACTATGTATCTATGTGGAAAGACAGAACTATGTCCTGTTCCAAAAAGACAGAGGAATACAAAAGAAACAAAGTAAATGTTTCACAGAAGCCTCGGCTTCTTTTTAGAAGTCTTGGTCTTTTCAGGCTCCCTCTCCAGATATCTACAGAGGAAAATATAGGGAAGACCACCCAGATCCAGCAAGTGCTTATGCGGAAGAGGTGAAAAAGATTATCGAAGAAACGCAGAAGAATGGACGCAAGGTGCGTGCTTTGTGCTCTGAAATGCTGAAACTTCATCTATTAAGGGTAGTATGAGGGGCATGAAACAGGAGACAAAGGACAAGTTTCTCTACACTTAGTTTCCCTTGCTTCCCCCTACCTTTCATTTTTCTGTGATGGATTCTATGTTCAAAATGTGCCATTTTTCTACCCGATGCTCTTATCAGAATTTTTCTAGGCATCAATGAAAATGGTAAGAAAAGATTGATAATACAGTTGTAAATGAGCAGATAAAACCAAACCAGTTTACTTCCCTCTTTTATGTTTTGGATCAGGAGATTGTAAACAACTTATAGCACAGGCAAGCTTTGAAGTCAGCTAAGAAACTACAGCAAAAGTTCTAGCAAGGATATGTAAAAGGCTCCAGCACGTGGAGAAAGTATGCTAGATAAATTCCTCATTCGAGTTACTTAAGACAACTTTGTGTCATGTAAAACAACATACCTTTCAACCATATGCAAGATAATCTTGAAAAAAACAGCTAATTTCTAAACAGGTTTACTTAAAATGTGTGTTAGTGTTTGGTAGGATGACACTAGCATTTTGAGACATGTAGGGCTTGTTTCAAAGCTCACTGAAGTCAGAGAAGACTTTAGTGGATCTCGGAACAAGTTCCCTTCTAGTCCAATGGGCTTATATCATTCTTCTTTTAGATTCTTCATCAACTTTTTTTATTCTCTACTAACGGATAGTTTTGTTTTTTTCTTCCTTTGTTTCCTTTCTTTTGCATATTTCTTAGGTTTTGGTGACATAGACCTGTGGCAGGACAAGTTGTGCTAAAGGCTAAGCCTCACATGCTATGGGAAGCTTCGTACTCTTTGGCCGTAGCATGCCTCTTCAAATATAGTGTACGGTTCTTTACACGTTACTGCTCGGCCTTGTTTCCAGGAAGACTGCACCAGCCCAGAGAGACCTATTGATGCTCAGGGAGGGGTTCACAAGTGGTGTGGGATGCAATCCCTTAAATAGCAGACTTATGCTGACACTTCGGGGTAATATCATCTCTCTGCTGCATAGACATGTTGACAAGAAACAAAGTTTTGATATTCCAGTGTATTTGATCCGCTGCTCTTGCCCTTCCTGACTTGAAATAACTTTCTTTTTCATTCCTAGCAACTGGAATTATTCAACCCGTAGAATTTTTCTCCTCTTTTGTCAAGTGCCTCATGCTGACATTTTACTGGTTTAGTTATTTACATTAGGCAGGGGCGCCCAAAGCATAGCCTCAGGTCATCTTACAATTTAGGTTCTACCCCTCTCTTCCTGGCATTCCAGATTGACAACAAAGCTGATCACCACATATACCTGTTCCTGGAAAGCCTTGACATTAAGCAAGTTTTATTCACCTCTTGGGGAAAATGGCAAATACTGTTATGCGCCTCCTGTAAATTCAAATCTGTTAATAAATTTACAGAGGTCCTGGGAGCCTGATCCAATATCCACTGACACAAGTAAGTGTCTTCAACATCAACAGCTCTAGGACCAGGACTTAACTAAGGTCCTTGTATTCCAATCAGGTTGCAAAGGTGTCCCTGGCTACTGCAAATTTGGGCACCCCAGATTAAAATATAAATAAATTCTCTAGCTATAGCTGTTCTCAAGCTGTCCAACCCATTGCATGATTAAATTAAGGCACACGTTTAAACATTTATTTCTAGACTGTTAGATATTTGTGCAAAGGCCAAATAAATGAACACAGCTCTTACCTGAGGTTTTTTTTTTGTAGATTGCTGCCTTCATAGCTGAATCCATGCAGAGCTGTGGAGGCCAAGTAATTCCACCAGTGGGCTACTTCCAGAAAGTGGCAGAGTACGTACATCACTTCAAAATGGGCATAACTGGAAAATTAACCGAAGAAACAGGTTTTCACTATGGGCTTATTGAATCAATTCAGCTATCTCCCTCTCTTGCTCTTAGTTATCTGTGATTTCTTTCTTTTCTTGAAGAGTAAGATTCCACTTCTATTTTTTATGGAAAATCAGCTGACTAAAAATAAAATTATTTTTAGCTGGATAATTATCTTTCCTTTTCTATCTTTAATCCTCAGGCCATAAAATTTGATGGAAGATGAAGTTGAACCATCAGAGAGGTAGCCCTGCAGTACCATTACAGTACCCTCGTTTTGCCCCAAAATATCTGATTTTTTTTTTCTTAACACTTAGTGAACTAAATGTTCTATCAATTGAAATTTGTAGTTATGCTTGGTAAGTTTCCAATCACAGTTGCACGCTCCATCTCTGTATTATCACGCTAAAAGCAAAACCATTGGCTGGAAATGGAGTCATTTAAACACAGCCATAAAAAGTAGCTGTGGATATTTGTCAGAATCTTTGGATTTAATGGTAGGTTCATCCAGACCAGAGTAAGAGCCAGAACAATAAAAGACTCAAGTACTACCGCAAAGGAAAACCGTAGTCCATTCACTTGTGACCCAGAGCTCAGAATATCCCTGAAAGCAGGGTCCTGGCAGCAGTCTTTGAGAGAAAAGAGGAAGAACCAGCCTCTTTTAACAGACTGATGGGACACATGCCTGGGCCTTTGGCCACGTAAACACCTTCTGAACACAGCTGCCAGAATTGCAGTATTGAAGTTTAGTACTGAAGCTATGTTTCAGGAAACAAGTTATTTCCTTTTTTCCTCACCTGGTCTCATACCTGAGAATTTCTGTAATATAACTCCCTTGTTCTAGACTGGCTACTTCAGACCAGTTCTGCAGTTGGACATTTGAACTATTCTTTGGTTTTCAGATATGTGCATGCAGCTGGTGGTGTATTCATAGCTGATGAGGTCCAAGTTGGCTTTGGAAGAGTTGGGAAACATTTTTGGGCTTTCCAACTGCAAGGTGAAGACTTTGTGCCTGACATTGTCACCATGGGAAAACCCATTGGCAATGGCCATCCTATGTCTTGTGTAGTCACAACGAGGGAAATTGCTGAAGCTTTTGGTGCCTCTGGATTGGAGTATTTCAATACAGTAAGTTTCTAGATTAAGGTTTGTCTTTTCTTTCTACTTTGGTAGACATTTAGTGGTTGTACAAGTCGTTCAGTTTACGGGGCTAGAGATAAGGACTATCTGCCTACATCTGCATGCATCTCTACGTCGCACGGCTACGAGCTCTAGTCATCCACACACTAATATCTAAAATCAAGTAGAGAAGCTCTGAAACACACTCAGTACCAAGTGGTATATCTGTTCTAGTAAATAAAATGGACCAGCACTAGTTCTGTGGCAAATCATACAGCTCAGCTCATGTCCACATGGATAAAGTCTTCCTCACTCCTTTCTCTCCCTCCGCTCTGAAAGGTTGGCCCTCTCCGCACTGCCACCTGGGCACATCCTCCAGCACATGCCGTGCTCTGCGCCATGCCCCTGCCCTGTATGGGGGGGTCCTGGTTGGCACAGCCCAGAGTCTGTCAGGAACCTTGCTCAAACGCCAGAACAGTGTCTGAGTGGCTGCCTCGGCTGCACTTTGTTTTCTAGGGTAGGCTCAGCCAGGGGTTATGTGCAGGTGGGCTTCAAGTCCTGGTGGACCTCACGGTGCAGGTATCACCTCCCAAAACAGCGACCCTTTGCCAGGAAACATTTGAGCGGCATGCATATCATAAAGGAGCAGTTCTCTTCTTGTTTATTGAGTCCACTTTGTCCTATTGGGACTGAGCCTTCCTACCAGCTACCATGAATTCCTCCTGATTTCAGTTAAAGAGCTCTTTGGATCACTTTACCAATTACTCTTCACAGGGGCAATTTGTCCACAGATGAAATCAGGAAAGCACGAGAGCAGCCTGAACACTTGAGCTGTGAAATTTTCAGACTACTGAAAGCCAAAGCTGAGGCACCAGGAGCTCTGCCATTTGGGCTTTGCTGTGCTGCACAAAGCAGAGGGAACTGAGCTCCACGCTGCCTTCCCTCACAAGCTGCTTGACACAAAATCACCACCTCTTTAAGCTTTCCCCACTCACGCCAAGCAGGAGAGGGCAAGCGCAAACTACAAGGACAGACACAGATGAGTATTTCTGATGGGTTTTGTGTTTTGTTTTCCTATTTGTCTTTGCTATCAGTTTGGAGGCAATCCAGTGTCTTGTGCTATTGGTTTGGCTGTACTAGAAGTAATAGAAAAAGAAGATCTCCAAGGAAATGCAACTCGTGTAGGAAATTATCTCCTAGAATTGCTGTCTGAACAAAAGCAGAAGCATCCCTTATTGGGAGATATCAGGTAGGTGCTTATGGCATTTCAATGTTTCAAAGAGAAGAATGATAATTGCAACAGAAAAATCATTGAGTTTAGGTTGGGGTGGGGAGGCACAGAAAAAGTATGTCATGGTTGTGCTTTATCTCTTTCTGAAATTGGACTTCCCCAAACCAATACTGTAAGACAGCATATTTTTCAGTAAAAGTTTCCATTGATCTAGTTAGTTAGGGTTAAACCTAGCTACTGAACAGGCTCTGGGAGAGAGAGGGGGAAAAAGATCCATCCACTTGCAATAGCTTGGTTGTCAGGATGCCCCTTAGGATTATGGACCTTGTTCAAATCTCTGGTCCATTTCATTTGGAGATGTTGGCATGGGTTTCCCTCATCTCAGGTTAGCACTATGATGACAGAGCTATGACTTGTTTTGGGTAAGCTTCCCCACCAACTACCAGTCACCATGAAAAATCATTAGCAACCTCACAAACTTCCGGTTCTTGTGGGGTTTTTTTGTCTTTTTTAAATTGTTTTTGATCACCCGTCCTCCACAGCTCTCTGGTTTGACATTGCCAGGATAAGAGAGAAAGAAAAGCTTTCTGTCATTCTTAACTGGCCAAGTAACCTTGATGAGACAGCTAAATTTATTTGTCCAGAAATATCTGTTATCCCACTTGATCATCTGAAGTAGTCAGTGCCAAAACATGACAGAACAGAAAAGTCTAGTCTCTTTCCGACTCCTTCCCACCTTGGACTCTGGGAATGAAAATGCAGTTGTTAGAAACAGACCTATATTTGTAGCAGAAGGCTTGAATTACTGACAGCAGATTTCAAATTTCTTTATCCTCCTCTGTACTCTAGGGGTGTTGGATTGTTTGTTGGAGTGGATCTGGTGAAGGATCAGCAAAAGAGAACACCAGCCACAGCTGAAGCCCTTCACCTTATTTACAAGTAATTTTTTTTTTTTTTTTTTTAAGACTTCCATAGCAGTTACTCATTAATTTCAGTTTATATTTGGGTTGCTTTTGATAATATAGTACTGGAAAAAGCAAAAAAGTTAAAATCTAACTGGCCTGAAGTGTCTAACAGAACACAATATAATTTTGTACTTGTGTTTTACATAGCTGTTTACTTTTTCCACAGGCTGAAAGAACAGCAAATCCTTCTTAGTGCAGATGGACCTCACAGAAACATATTAAAATTTAAACCGCCAATGTGTTTCACTATGGAAGATGCAAAACACATAGTGGACAAAATTGATGTACTTCTCACAGGTGTGTATGCTTTCCTAAGGATACTCCTCTTTGCTCATTTCCAAATGACACCTTAGAAACTCCAACTACAGTACCATAATCTAGGCCGTTACATGTAAGGAAAAATAATCAATTATGTTTCTTACTCCTTGTCTGAACTGTTACTCTTCATGGCATTTATTGTAAATACATAAAAAAGTTCCATACATAGGATCTAGAGCAGGATTTTGCCTAAAAAGTTTGGATAAACTTTCTCACAGACTCAGCATTTACTTACGATTTACTTCTGGTCACGTATGCTAAGGAGCAAACAGGTTAACTCCTCACAGGCCTCAAAGACACTGCTGAAACACTGGTCAAACTATCCATAATGCTCTTTACCTTTTTTTTGTTGTTTTGAACTGACTTACTTCAACATAATTGTCTCATTCAGATTTAGCCTGAAGGTTTCCAAACTCTGAGGGCCAATGCAGGAGAAAACATCACCAGGTACACCATTAGCATAAAGACTCTCCAAACCTTTCCTAGACTGAATGCTCCCTATCTCCTGAGGAGATTTGAACAAATGGAGTTAGACTAGCAGGAACCTGGTGGAGAAAGTCAGAAATCAGCTCTACAAGGCCTATCTGAACCCCTGTACTATGGTTAAGCTTGCTAATTTCATTCTCTTCTCTAACCACCCACAAGCTACACAGTCCTGGTCAAATTTCCTCAAAATCATGTTTCAGGAAGTATTCATTTTCTTGTATTATTCTGCTGCGTAACAAATGCATAGAGAAAGGGTCAATTAGATATTTTTGGACCTCATTCAGCTGTTAAACGAGCTGTATACTTTCCCTGATTCTTTTTTTCTTTCTTTTTTAAGAAATAGAAGAGGCAACTGGAATGAAGACAGGAAATGATGCATCTACAAATGCACAGTGTAAAATAAAAGTATGTTTTGAGTTTTTTTGGAATCTTAATCATATAGATGTTTGGTGAAGTAAGTATGAATGACTTTAGCAGAAATGTCTTCATTTTTGGAAGTGTAAGTAGGTCTACACATTGAAACCAAGATTACCTCTTAAAAGAAACCTGAGAGAATCATGTTACTGGGGCAAATCTAAAAAGAGCTGAGCAAGAGAGACCCTAAAACAAGAAACACCTTGCAGACAAGCCCATGGCCCCGTCTCCCTTATATGCAAACAAAATCAACCAGTCTCTGGACTGCACACACTTGTGAGCTAAGCAGTCCAGAATGATACTAGTCTGAGGTATGAAGTGCTACCAATGGGAGTTTGGCTTTCTAAGCAAGCCTTCAACCTGGAAGGCCTCCAAGCTTGCAGACCATTCCAAGGGTTTCATTTCCTCTGTAGGTCCGTGAGCGAGAACGGCTGCCATGCATCCAAACTGGGACTTCCTAGGTTGCAGCACCACCTTTGGACAAATCATACATAATTTCTCATACCCTTAAAAATATGTATCACCACTTATGTTTTACAAAAGCTCGCTGAGCTATCCTTTGGCAAGTTTTCCAGTGCTGCTGAGAATGGCAAAAAATAGTTCAATTGCCCATGGATGTAACAATTAAGGCAGAAATCCTGTGGATTACTGGCCCTTTAAATAAAACTAGATTTGGGGTGCAAAACTCCTCTTACACTCTGCTGTACACACTCAGCTCAATTTCATTCAAAGGTAAGAAGTTACGCCACTACAAAAGGGGAGTCAGGCAGAACCAAGTGTAATAGCTACCTATTGAAAGAAATATGCACACCTTCATTGACGTTTTGTTTGTGTTTCAGACAAAAGGAGGGAATTCCCAACCAGAGTCTGTTACTGCAAGCGTCAGCCATATCAATGGAGCTCCCTGCAAACAAGAAAATGGTTTTTATTCTGATAAACGCTCAGTGCCAAGTAAAAGACTACAAACATGAAGAGGAGAAGTTTTCTTCTTCAGTTCAAATTTGTTTCCTGTTTGCTATTGAGATGATGAGTGCAATAGTCTGAGTCCTATGATCTGTTTGAAGCCTAGTCCTATCTTTCTTGTGCTGGTTAAATTCCTGTTAGCTTCATTAGGAGTTTAAAATATATGTTCAGATACGTGAAAACTGCATTAAGTGGCCTGAAATCTAAACGTGACAGAATGGGCACGTGACACATGAATTAAATTATTTCAGTTCCTTGGTGCTGATCACAGGCTTGACATAGGCACAAAAACCTCAGTGAAATCTGTGGATTTACCCATGTTACACAGAATCTGAACCACTGCTTAACCACTATGCAAGCACCTATTAACATGATACGCTTAACATGCTGTTTTTAGAATATTTTAAATTTCAATATGCAATATTGAGATGTTAATTGCTTCCCATGTTTTAATGGCTGAATTCACAAAACAATGCTTGAGAGAGAAATCGTTATTATCTTCTAGCATGACTTAGGTCCTATGGACCATATTCCCAGCTGATGTAAATTGGTGTAGCTTTGTTAATGTCAATGATGCTCTACCAAGAGTCTGCCACTGTGCACGCAGAGACACAGTGTTTATGCAAGGCACTTTCCCTTGGTGTTCAGAGAAAATGAAGACTGTGGATCATAATTTTCTATGGATAAAGCAACTTTTATAGATGACTATTTATACAGAGTTAGATTTTATGAATCTTTTTGAAAGTTTATATATTGTACCCTCTCAGTTCACAAAATATGCAAACAGAGTACATGTAATTTCAGATACACTGATTGAATTGAACCTGCAGGTCTCTCAAAAATGACGTTCCCAGGGACAGCCCAGCTCACATTCCCATGGCTTTTAGATGTCTTGAAAAATCAAAGGAACTAGTGCCTCACCCTTCCCTAACACTGCTGCTACTTTTTGTCATTGGAGGTGAAGAGTTGCATACTGGTTGCACAGGATCCTGATACACAATTGGCTATGCTAATTTGATAGACTACTAAAATGAGAAGACCACCGCAGAGAGTATGTGTGCAACCACTTTGCAGCCACTGCCTAGCTGTGCTGCAGGCACCTTTGACTTCCTTGCTGTCTTGTCAACGTTAAATTTCAATGAGAACACTCAAGCCCTGTTTTTCAACACCTGCACAACCTCACTCTATGAAACATACTGAGGGTTTTACAAATGGTTTGTATTTCAGGGAGAAGGCAGAACTATGTCTCCCATTTAATTTTCATATCCCAAGTTCCGCTTTTTTGTAGTTGCTGCTATGGACTCTACTGGTATGACTGAAAATTGAGCACCTTACCTAGCTTCGTATTTCCCACGTTTGCTACATTAATATTGATATTGCCTGTTTAACTTCTTCCAACATCACCAAGCTGGCTTATTTCCTATTTCATGATTCTTTAATAATTCCCCGAAATAAATCTCGTAATTATGAAGTCCTCCACAAAGGGTTTTTTTTTTTAAACTTTATTCTTTATTAACACCTATTTGATGAGGAAAATAAATTTAGTTTTGGCCTGCAGTACTCTCTGTGCCAAAACAAAACTGGATAGGCTACATAAGCAACTCTTACCCTCCAAGCTAGACATTACCTCAGCCTCCACAAAGTTATTCAAGTACTTGTGTGGCTATGCTGTAAACTGGATTAGACCCCTGCTAACCCTTTACCAGAAAGCACATCAGAATACAACTTCCGGAATAAAACTACACAGAGACCTAAATCAACCTAATTTGGAGGGGAAGGGGGATTTTCTTCAGACTAGACAATCCACTGAAAGACTAACATAATACGACAAGCATACCAAAGGCACGTTTCTGTGGCACTTTAAACTGCTCTAAATTGAGGCTTTAATACACAAGTGCCTTAATACACCTTCCTACCAACACAGTCATAGACACACCCACACACATATTTTATTAGCACGAGCAGTTCTGTGATGGACTTGCAATTTAACTTACCCTGTGAAGCCCGCAGCAGGAGGAGAGCACCTATATTATGTGCTACTAAGACGCCAAGCACCTCATACTCACTCACACCAAGGTAACCCCACCGGTGCCTTCTGCACCAGTCAACAGGTTTAGTGACAGCTGCAATCTTCCCAAAACTGTATTTTAAAAAAGCCTAAGTTTGAGGTGAGGAGGAGATTGCAGCTTTAAAATTGCAAGATGCCTATCTCTCCCCTCTATCCTTCCCGTGTCTTGTTTCCCCACATGCTGAAAATACATGGAACAGCAGTTGCTCCAATCTCATAGTGTTTTGCACCCTGATTCTGTATCACAGCTCCCTAGTAGGAAGCTCCCTACTTACTGGTTCTGCTAATCATGTAGTTACTTAGTACAGCTAAATCCTCTATTTACTTTAAACAAGAGAGGCTGCCACTTCTATGCTACACACTAGAAAAAAAAAAAATTAACATGTAAATGGAGGTAAGGAACCTATCCAAAAATTAACAGGAGTTGAGCTATGAGCTATTATTACTGCTATTATTATTGTTCTGTACCTGCAGCATCTCAGAGTCCCCCATCAAGATTATGCACAATCCCTGCCATGA
Organism: Struthio camelus; assembly: GCF_040807025.1. NCBI lineage: Eukaryota > Metazoa > Chordata > Aves > Struthioniformes > Struthionidae > Struthio > Struthio camelus. Next base: position 24,930,523 of record NC_090945.1, read on the forward strand.
AGGGTTTATTAATTAGAAGAGGTTGATTAAAGGATGGGAGAAAGGCAGTAGAAATAACCACTTCAAAGAGAGAGGGTGCAGTTCCAGTCAGCTGAACTGATCTAATATATTCCCCTTTTCTTCTTCCCCTTTCCAATGCTCTAGTTCCCTTTTTCCTCTTTCTTCTTCTCCTGCCCTGGCTGTGCAGTTCCTGGTTTGGGCCATGCAACTCAACCTCCACCCTTGCCCTTACTCTGATCAGACACCTCCGTAAGTCAGTTCACCTCACTAACCTTGCAAAAAAAATGCAATCACGCTTTTTTGCCATCAGTTTTCTGCAACACTACTGAGCAGACTCATGGAGGGAGCCTCAGCCTGCACAAATATAAGCAGCAGGAAGGAAGAGAGAATGGAATGAGGGAAAAACATGACTCACTCCATCCCAAGACATCACATTCTGAAGCTATTTTTATCTTCATTAACTGATTTTAGCTCATAATCATGAACTGAAGCGGAATCAAATTAGTTCTATTGCATTCTCCCAGTTTACCACCTTCTCACTTGTTTGTATATTGCATGTTTAAGACTTTTAAAGCAAACTGAATGGTTAGAATGAGGAAAAAGGGAAAGGACAGTGCTTGCTGCAAACACTTCTGAAAGAGCGCTGTGAGACTCTGAACCTACTGCCAGTTAATTCCACCACTTCAAAGTGAGCAGGACTGAACTTGCGTGGACTTGGAAAGCTGTGCCAGAAGGCATTGTTCGGGGGAGAAGAAACAGAATCAAAAGTTGCCATGTCAACACAACATCACTGAACTGCAGGGAAATAGGGCATGCTTCATGTCCACATCTGGGGAAAAAAGCCTCACCACCATTACACATTGCAACAGGAATACACTGAGTAGAAGAAATATTAGCAAAAAATAAGGTATGTATTGTTTACACAGCAAGAAAACCTAAGTGTACCAAAAAGAAATCCAGAGTTTGATTGGTTTTGGTGTTTAAAATTGGAAGGAGGGGGTATAGGAGACTCAAAGGCCTGGTTAGTGATGAATAAGGCCCATTTCATTCAGAGGCTCTTTAATCATTTTCTCCTCAACAGAGTGTGCGTGTGTGCCTGTGAGTGAGATTTTATTCATTGCTTTTTAGATTTATGTTTTTTCAGACATAATGCATTCTCATAAAATATGTTATAATTTTCACAAATGATTTAAGCTTGGTGGCTGCAGACTAAAAGACAACCCCGACGCACCGAATTCCAAAGGGGGGAAAGTCCTCCCACCTACTCAAAAAAAGCGGATGTTGATGAGATCTGATGAAAAGAATGGGAGATGAATGAAGGTGACCAATGGACAAGCCTGAAACATATTTGTGTGTGTCACGTTACAATGTGCAAGATGTTTCCATTAAAAAAAAAAAAAAAAGTGGAAATACAATTTCAATTTGAAGGGGGTAAAAGTCTGGGTCACGTGTTTGAGTTGGCCTGGGACACTCTCATCTAAAACCACAGCATTGAGCACCGAGGTATGAAAAATAAAGCCTAGAAAAAGAATCCTAAATGAATCACAGGATTTCCTGATCTCTGCTACTCATACACATTTTTATTTTCCCAGCTGAAATACTTGATTTTAATGGTGCCTACGGTTCAGCATAAAAGCCATCCGATCCAGAATCAGAAAATACAGGTTTTATTTCTGCATTTACTGCTGACTCATGGTGCCACTGAATTTCGTCATGTTGCCTCTGTAGGCAACTTTATTTGATGAAGAGCAGGTGATCTTACAAAGGCTATGGAGAGAGAGGTCTACATAGAAAGACTGTTCATGTTGACATTTCACAAGGAAACGCAGCTGGGCCTAAATGAAGATCCGAGATACAAACCATCAGAAGTTTAAAGCCTACACTGAGCTTCACAGCTCAAAACGAATTTGTACTAAGCAAAACAGCCTCCAGTCTCTTATACCTCTGCTCCCTGCCGCTCACATATATTAGGGTAAACACTACTGCAGTATCACAACAACATGCATCTGCAACAATATGGAATGAGGAAAAAAGAAAAACAAAGGAAGTGGAAGGAGAAGAACAAGAAGAAAAGTGTTTCAGTGTGTCTCACTGAAGGTTGCTAAGAGTCTTCAGTAATGGACAAGGAGTAAAGTCTTGTGATAGCATGAAAGTCTGGAAAAAGATCCCTAGCTTCAGCTTAGTTATTGATTTCTTACATGGCTCAGCAAGTGATTTTACATCTTTACTTCTCTACTTACTCCTACCTATAAAAGCAGATGTAATAATCTCTGTAATGGTTGGTAAATGATAATCACCTTATCAGAAGCAATTCCTTATTATATATGACTGTAAGTTACAAAGTACAGTTAGTTCAACTTACTTATTTACAGTTACTTCACTATATTCCCTAGTTGTTCATGGTGTCATCAGGAAATAAAGCCCTACTACGTGCAATTCAAAGTCACAGAGTGATTATACTAAATACCATGAAGTAATGAGGAGACAGATACAGAAGAGTAGGGAAGCAAGCAGTCTGGTTAGCAACCTCGCAGCAAGCTTATAGATCTGTAAATATGTTTTTGGCTGGCACAGAGCACTTCCTAAGTGAAAAGGAGGCTTTTGGTCTCTATTCCTTAGTTTCTTCATTCTAGTCACAAAATAAGGCTGGAAAGGAGTTCATCTGGAAAATGTGCTTCTCACATGCTCCACTAGCTTGCTCTTGAGAACAAAGCTTTCTGTTCACAGTACTTATAATCAGCTCTCAATTCAGTTAGCTGTATTCTACTCTCTATTAGCCAAGACACAGATCATACAAATCATGAACAAATTAGGCTATAAGCACAGGCTATATTTATTCACCTTTGAGGAACAGCATTACAGCACAGATGAGACTTACAAGTTTCTGTGAGATAGGACCAGATTCCCTTCTACCTTTTGTATCTATGCAAAAATAATCATGACATTTAATGCTTCTTTTTTATCTCACAGCTAAATGAGGACACTTGTTACAGGTGGTAAAACTCCAGTAACAAGTTCCAAGCCAAATTCATACAAGAAAGTTTTTTTTCTAACATGTACGTGTAAATATAACAAATACCTACAACTGAAGACTGCATGTTCACTATTTTGTCTAAAGCTACTTCCTTCATGAGTTATAGGAGAGTTTGGAGTGTTACCTGCAGGCACTGTATAAAAATATTCTCCAGCAAATGCATATGACTTCATATCGAGTTAAGAAGCCTTTTCCTTCATGCCTCTTTCTGTCCACTTATTCCCTGCATCCCCATGACACAGTCCTGTCCTCTTTTTTTCAGTCTTAGCCTACACCATAAGATCTTTTTCTCCAGTTAGGATTTGAGAGCAGGGAGAAGGGGCATATGTGAAAGCATACTAAGAGAGCACTTTGCATTGCAAACGTTCCCTTATCCCGTAATACAGCCACAGCAGTATAAACTTTCAGATGCTGCCAGCTATCCACCTCCAGACAGATTTTCTGCCCACTTGATTTTGTCCTTCAGCATTCACAAACTTACCAAACATCTATCTTCTTCCTTCTCTGCCCTCAAAGGTTTACCAGCTATTGATAACACCTCCTTCTACAAAAACTAGCAAATTCAGCTTTCAGAAGAATGATCTAGTAGAACAAATAGCAGCTGTTTATATGGGTACTACTTCTATATACACTGTATACTTCTATATACACCTATATGAATATAGGTGTGTGCATATATATCTTTTTATATACGCACAAGCACATATAGGAACATGTATACACACACACATTGCATGAATATTTATCTGTGATGCAATCTCTTTTTGTTCAATAAATGCAATGTGAAACAGAGGGAATCGCTCCTTTAACTCTTACATATTTTTGAGACAAGGGACAAATGAAATTTGTCTGCTTTAGGCAGAGACTAGTTATTGCAGATGAACCCTTTTAGAATACTACTACTACATGTTACTCTTAAGGATGAAGATAGGTCTCAGGACAAGTGGCAGGGAAAAGACATCTGTAGGACACCGATGCAAAGGAAAGAAAACACTATTTCAACAGAAGTCCCTAAAAGTGCAGATAACTCACCTGGACATGAGTCTAGGTCTTCATTGCGTACTATTCTTCAAATTAAGTAAATCTTTGCAGCAAAACATATTACATGGATTAACCTGGATTCACTATAGGTTTAATAACGCACTATACTGTGAGAAATGAGCTCTTGCGGAAACCCTTGCAACAAAAAATGCCTTAGAAGACTCCTGGAACACTAAATGTCTACACAGTGCCTGCAGTCAAAATAGTCAGGCTTCTTTGTTTGACTTCACACACACGAAAACTGTCAAAAGCTCACAGCTACCACCACGTTGTGATATTAGGTGCCATCATCATGACAGAGCTAGCTACCCGGCTGAAATCTTGCAGTGCAAGATCTTAGGGGTCAGCCTTCAGGCCCTTGAACTTCCCTGAGATGGAGCTCTACTCCTCTTGGACGAGGCTTGGGGCTGTAAGTCTCCACACGTGCACGGATGTTTCAGTCTGGACAGAGCCTGTTCTGTTCAGAAGTCTGAGACCAATGGCATACACAGATTACATAGCTTTCTGAAAACAAAATACCTGTTTTTCAGCATTTAGAAGGAAGACGTAAAAACCTGCATGCACATCTGACTTCACCACCTATAGGAACGCTGACCAACTAACTGACCTAGCACCTTCAGAATTCCCTAAAGGAATCTCTCTGCTCACCTTCCCTCTTACACCCCCAAAAGCACCTCAAGAGCAAGGCACAACTAATCTTCCCTATCCCTTTTTTCTTGGTCCACTCATGGGTTGCTTCTCTCCTTATCTTAACCCAATTCCTCGGTCGAATGCTAAGGGGGTATAAGTCAAAGGTGGTAGTTCTGGCATGCCCAGTAGCAGTCCTCGTCTGTTTGCTGAGTGGTGCATTACCTCAAGGCAGTCTATTCTTTCTTTCCTGTTTTTCCAGGCTGGTTTCTATTAAGTGCTTAATTCTTACGCAACAAGCAACCTAACAGCTAGCTCAAACGCAGTATTCATTTTTACAGAATAGTCCACCTACAGCCAGTCACACCTGCATTTTCTATCACTCTATTTTTTGCCTTCTTTAAATTCATATTGCTTCATTTGCAATGCCTGCTTACAAAACAAACATTGCTTTTGGCTTCTGATGAATATGGCTGAGCAGGCAGTTCAAGCCAGAAGATTTGTGGCAACTGAACCATAGATATGAACAGCAAAACGTCCTGGGAGAAAGCGGTAACACACTCTGGCTTGTGGGTGCCAGATTATCTTAGGTAAGAGGGAAATGGGAAAGAAAAACAAGGAAGAAAAATAATCACACACCCTCAAGCACCTTGTAAGCACACAACACAAAGCTAGACAGTAGAAATATCTGCCAGCCAACAGGGCAAGTATTAGTGCCACTGTATTTCTGTATTTCTCTCTAGCTAATGCCTATTTAGAAGGTATTATAGTTCAGTTGCTAGAGCGTACTAGGTGAGGGCCTTAGAGCGGCACGCTAGTTCAGACCCAGGAGCCTCTCCCAATGGGTATGTAATGACAGCTTCCCGAAAGGCTTGAAGTTTTTTGGCAACGCACAACAGTTTCCTCTTGGTTAGGCTCCATAATAACCAATGCAGTTTCTAATGGTGCACCATGCCTGCCTCGCTCTGCCTGCTGCTGAACCAACAACACATACCAGTCCTTCTGTACCTGGATTTTTCCAGCACATGACCTATTTTACATGATAAGAGACACACTTACTAGTGACATAAGGAGATCTAATTCCACTGGTTGGAAACAAGTTTTGGTTTCTCACACCAGCAGGGAATTTATTTTTGCACTGCCTAGCTTGCAGAAACTTTTCCAAGTCTCATCCCTTGTACAATAGCAGTGGAAGAAAAAAGTCTCATGACTCTGTTATCAGTCCATTTATGTAACATATTTGCAGTGGATGATTAAACAAAAAAGGTCTTGCTTAGTAAGTTTTGAGTAGTTGCCCAGAAATCATGCATGCAGAGCCAAATACTACTGCCATCTCCACTGATGTTTAAGCACTTTTAAAGGATTAACTAAAGGAAAAGATGCCAAAATTCAGCCTTTGAATAGGGAGGTATGATTCCAATTGAAATGTCAATGACAAATTCAACACTGATTTGAAACTGGACACAAACTGCACAGGGAATTTCATTCTCCTGTTGCTTAAGATACCAATGCTAAGGTAATTTGAAGGAAGCCTCTGTGCTAATGAGGCTAATATTGACCACGCTCTGGGCAAATGGGAACGTATGGCTTATTTCTTTGACAATTTTCTTTGTGATCCCTCTACGAAAGTTGTGTGTGTCTACTTGACACATTTGTTTTTACTCAGTAAGTTGTTCAGGAATAATTTTCATAGACAATGCTTTCAATGTTCTTTATAGAGGATTTATTCGTTAAGTTTCAAGTGCTCCCCAAGTTCATTCTGCAATGATCTTCAAATCAAGCACATCAACTGTTCTGGTGTAAATATTTGGGCAAACACAGTCATAGGAGAATTGACGAGGTCCTCTGTTGTTTGGGACATAACATTTTTTTACTACCAGCTCACAGACATGTGTGGAAGGCAAAACCAAAATAAATGAGGTATGCCATTGAAGATTTTTTTTAAACTAACTGCCTTTACTAAATGTTTTCGCAATTTGCCCAACTCTAATAAAAGGGCTTGTCCGTACTTGAAAGCTAATTCTGACCAGGGCAGAATAAATGTACGTTGCGATAGCTGTTGCTGAACAACTCGTGTATGAAAACCTGTTCAGGAATCAGTCCGCCTTGCTCCACTTTAGATTAATCTGGAAGATAGAACTGGATGGAGATCAACACATAACAGCTAAGAGTTGAGAGTTTTGTTTTTAGGAGTACTTGAATTTGGTACCGTCTTTCTTCATTGTCTCCTCTCCTTTTGAGTAGGATTTTTGGCATTCATTTAATTAGCTTTGCACTAAGAACATAGGGAGTAATAAAAAGAAGGGAGTACTTTTCGAGAGCCTCTTCATTAATGAATTCCTGGTGATGTCCTCAAATTGCAAGGAAAAGGTAACAAATGATTTCTGGATATTTAAGGCTTCTGATTGTAGCCTTAGGTTCAAAACTTCAGGACTAGGCACCAAATATCCATCTGCAGCTTGCATAGCAGACTCTTTCTAAATAATCTCTTTCTTCTAATCTGCAATGGGTAGGGAAAGGATTGGCTTTGACGCTACAAACGTGTAATGAATCACCACAGCAGCTGATAATATTACTTTCAGAGAGCTCCATAGTCCTGCACAAGATTTTGGTCACCACGCTCTGGCAGAGTCTCTGAACAGAGAAAGGATGGCGCTCAGCATTCAGCGGCTGTTTAGTCAGCCTGTTAAGCCTTCTGCTGGAAAGAAGGACAACTGATACACTCATCTGCAGTACCACATGTGAACTGCCAACACGATGACTTTCACATCTCACAGAGTGGAATGATCACCCTCTTCCAAGAGGGCTAGAGCTCAGAAAGTCAAAGAGGAAATTTATCTGCATATGCAGCCACTAGTGCTGTTTAGACTGTCTTGCACAACTTTTATAGGGGGCATTGAGGAGGGAAGCAACAGCAATAGACTCCAGGAGACTGGTCAAGGCACTCTGTATATCTTTTTCTTGGCTATGGTCCTAAGAGCTGGTGCCCTGAACAAAACTGGTGTTTGTATCCCAGTCTTCTGCTAGGTAGGCAGGGAGCCCAGTTTTCAGTACTGTGTTCTTGACTGCAAAACACACAGCTGAGACCAGGGGATGTGACAGTTTTAGGCTGGCTACTACCATATCAAAATGACTGTGGCCACAAGCTACACAAACCTGATTCAGTAAAAATTCACCCTGCAGGTTCAAGCTTGTTAAATTTCAGGGGGAGAGAGAGAGGGACCTTGTCTTGACAGATGTCATGCCTGATTAGGCATAAGTTGTCCTGTTGCAGATGGCACAGAGTCTATAAACTCTCTATGATATGCTCTGCCTAGTCTGACAGAAATTCAGTCACATTCATTCATCTCATCTATGTCAAATCTTTGCTCCAGGATGCTGCAGTGGTGAACATATCAAATACGTGGTACTGGATGGTATGACCTGAGGCTGGGGAGGTAGCTTCCAACATCCCCATTGCTCTGACAAAGCGGCATAATTATAAATCACCAGCCTGGGACATGGGCAGCCTCGGGATTGTAATGATGAAGAGCGCTGCTGGAAACAATATCCAAAGAGCCCTTGAACGCACCAATGACTGGTTTTCAGTTTGAGAAACAAAATGAGAAAAAAAGAGATGTGATGACTCTAGGAGGAGTATATGGCTTCAAAACCAGTATGAACTGAACATTAAATGACTGGCAGCAAACGATGTGTTTTAAGATAGATAAGAACTCAGCGTGTGGTAACAGTTACGATACTTAACTAGGCACATCAGCACTAGGCACATCAGCAGATACCTGCTGGAATAATCTATATGTAGTATCTTTTATTTCACATCATGCTACTGGTATCCAGTCAGAGCACTATACAGCCTGAGCTCAGGGTCAGGAAGCAAAACTGGTCTTCCACAAATTTTGTAACACATATCAGAATCAGTCTAAAAGAAAGAAGATGTTTCAGATTAGGAGAGACTATCAATAATGCTTATGACTGTTGCTGGGAAAACATCTTGGTAGCTATCCTGTATGAATTCCATGCTTCCATGGACTTTTCTTTTTCCAGATGCTCTGTTTGCAAGCATTGGAAGCATGCTTCATCAGGAATTCGAGCATTTCAAAGGTTTAGAGTGATCCAGCAGAGTGAGGGAGACAGAGAGTGTATGTGTCCAACCTTAAACATGCATGCAAACATTTGAGCTGCACAGCAGTTGCCACGTAAAAGAATATATCCAGCTTCTGCTTGTTCATCAGATCTTATATGCAGCATGGCTCTTAAATTTGTTAGAATGGACCATATGCCGAGGTGGTATAAATTAGCATGGCACTCCACATCAAGTCACATCAGCCTTGGATCAATATCTTTATTCATATGCTTGAACTCTCAGTCTCATGCATTTAAATTACTGCATGATACACAAGCACACATAACCTCTGAATAAGCTATCTGGCACAAACATACCCTAAAATTCAGTACCAACACAAATTAAACAAGCTAGTCCAAAGAGCTAGCATGACGACTTCTAAACAAGCATCACCCTGGCCCACTTCATTCATTTCTACCTAATACAAGCAATGGTAAGTGTCTGAGGAATTATGTTTACTGTTTATCTAAAAAAAGGAATCCTCCTGTGCATCCCACATCTAATGGGGGATGTTTCCACCATTCAAAATGCCCTGATCACCACATCTCTCTCTCCCTGGGCAGCAACAACTGACAGATTTATCAGGTAGCTGCTTCCCCGGATAAATCAATTGCAGCTTGCATTAAGGAGAAAGAGAGGGAGAGAAAAAGCTTAATTACTGCCACCTCTTCCCCTCCCTACTGCTGCCCCCATGCCTCTCAGCCCCAAGCACTTATGTTTCACCCCTCCCCCCCCCCCCACACACTTTTTTTCCCCTCCTCAAACCACTAGCTCCAGCCTCACAAGCCTACAAGCACTTCACACTTCAACTTTGTGCTGGTGCACTCATCAGTGAAAGAAGGGGCACTGATTGAAAGCCAGTGCCCAAATGCTTTCCTGAACAGCAGCAATGCCATCCACAAAGCTTTTGGGCTACGCAACTTCCGCTTTTGCTTCCCCAGAGCCCACCTCCCTGCCACCTCCTGCCCGCAGCAGAATCTCTTTTCCTCCACTGCAGCTGGGCACATTCTCAAAGGGAAGAAGTCAGGGCAGAACTCACAACCGCACCGAAGGAGATACTTGTTTTGTGTATTGATTTTTAGAGTGTTTTTTTTTTTTTTCAAATTTCCATCAAAAAAAGCAAACAGAACCTGTGCTATCATGTGACAAATGCTGCACATGGCTATTTCTTAACAACCGCTTTGAAACACCTTGCTGTTCAGATAGCTCACAGCTCAGACACCTCAATCCCCTACAAAACTGTTTTTAAACAGACAAATGTAACAACAAACTAGCTACACTTTTCCAAGGTAGATGCTCAAAACATCATATGCACTCATGTTTTCCCTGATTTCTTAACACCCACTCTAACATGCAGCAAACAACCTCTACTTTTCCCAGAAATCAGTATTTTTAGTATCAAAGTTTAAAAATATACGCTTCCCTTCACATCCCTGCATGCTGTTTTCTTAGCATGCTTAAGTACCCTTCTCAAGATACTCAGGAAGTTTACAATGAAGTAAAGGTACAGAGAAAGCGTGGTGATTAACAGCCCCCCAGTAGGCAGCAACTGTCCCCAGAGCACAGGCAGCTGGCGGGTTTGTACTAGAACAACAACAACAACCACCACCAGGCTTGGTACTGAGGAAGCCAAAGATGGCTTTAGGAACTGATGGCCCTACAGATGGCCAAAGAGGGACTTTGTCAACTCTGATGCAAAGACAGTAACTTCCAGCAGAGAATACAGTTGGGATTTGACTTAGACGCATATTAACTCACTCCCCTTTCCTTCTTCTCCCAGTTCACTTTGCTCACTCAGACATGAAGTGGTTTTTTAAGCATTATCAACACCTGGACACAAGGTAGTTAACCTTAACTGAAAACCAAGTTTCAGCGCATTGTTTAAATGTCATGAAATCCCTGTGTTAGATGCTGTATGAACACAGGGATCTAGCGTAGTTTGAAGTTATCCACTGTACAAGTTAATCATGAGTAAAAAATCAGGAAATGTAAGACTGCAGATAATCCTCCAAAGGTAACACACTCTTTTGCTGGGGAAGGCTATATTATAAATGTTAGTTGGTGTGTATGTATTGTTTATGTACAGACATTATGTAAAATCCACTTGGTGCATTCTTTGCCAACCTCAAAATGATCAAAAACTATGAGTTAAGACCTCCAATAATCACCAAAAATGAGTAACGTATTGTAATATTTATTTGCCTTCTACTTTCAGTGTATATTCAAAAGTCATAGTCATTCTCTTCTACTACTGAGGCAAGAGACTGACTGAAACCACTTCAGAAAGCATCTTTCGGGAGTAATCAAAGTAACAATTTCTGGTAAAACACACTTTCAAGGAATACATCTAACTGTAACATGTGCAACAAATTTCTGTGTGAAAAAGTTATCCAAAATGCATTGCTTTATCTGTTAAGCTTAGAATTGATGCTGCTCTGACCTAGTATCAATTCAGCAGAGGAAAAATACCCTTTAAAAACCACTTAATTGGCCTGCAGTACTAGCCTGACTTCCTTAATCCCACAGACCTCTCAGAAAACCCATGCAGAGGCAGTTGCAGAGATGGGTGATTTTTTCTTATAGCAGGCAAACTTACCCACCTCACAGTATTACCACATCGCAACACTGTTCAAAATCAAAATAAAATATTGTCCCCTTGGAGGCGCTCAGCCCATCTCGCACAGCCTGACTGACAAACTCTCCCAAGCACCCGCAGTCCTGAAGCACGCAGCTACAGCTAGCCAGGCAAACTCATACCTGCCCACCACCACTGAAAGCTCTTCACAGAAACGTTCAAAGACGGAGGAAACAGCAGAACAGTACTTTAACTCCCTCTGAACCCCTCAGGCCAGAGAGGCTCTCCAAGGCAGAGGAGCTAATCATAAAAACACAATTCACTCTAAAGAAGCTTCACCTAACTGACAACTCTCTCTAAAACACCATAACCCTACAAGTAGCTCCATCCCACAGCCAGAAGCCAGCCCGCACACTTACTTACGTTTCCATGAGCCAGCACAAGCCCACCGCACTGCCCCAGCCAGCTCAGCCCCACCACGCTGCCAGCCCCGGGTCACTGCTTGCACCTGGCTCCCCAGTGCTGCAGGGCCAGGTGACACCAGCCTCTAAAACGAGCTGCACCCCCGGCTCTAGGCCACAGGTGCTGCTTTGGGAGCCTCCGCTCTTTGCTCTGGCATGTGGCCCTGCTGGGTGGCTGGCTGACTTTTGGGAAGTAAGCATGGAGAGGAAACTTTTCCAGTAACAAGGACCATGCTCACTATCACAAACTGTGAAAGTGCATAACTATACAGTGACAGGGCATAACCCAGCTCTTTTTTAACTGAAAAAAAAAAAAAGGATAACTTTAGGCTCCGTCTATGTCTAGCAGTGCCTGCAAACATTTATGGGTACAGGAACTCACTTAATTATGCTACTAAATTGTTCACAGCTTGTTGCATGAAGTTGGCCTATGTGAATCAACTTTTTTCCAAACAATTTTGCACACAGTTAGGGACCTCACACAGGTAAAAGACCATTTCCAGTAGGCTGCTTGGATGCAGACACCCTACTCCAGAGGGTAACAGCATTTAGTAACACAGGTGTGAGCCATTTTAGGTCACAGCTGTAGGTGATAAATGATTACAACTATTTATATTTTAGTACAAGTCAGAGACTCTTCTGAGTGTTAGGGTCTCTGCCTCCTTATGTTTTCTTGCTATTTCCACATCTACTTCTTCTAAGATTTAAAATACCAGCTTGAAGTCCTTCTGTGATTGTTAATTTAATGTTACATGGGAATTGCTCTTTCTTTTTCCCCTTCCTGGTTCAGATTTTTTATGAACAGTTTTGGACTAGAAAGGTTCTGTGACTTGACTGCACCCTTTAGGAGCAACAAGCTTTTGACTCTGCTCATCCATTTGCAAGAATTTCATGCAAACTGTAACCAAAAAAACCTAACTTTTTTTCCAGAGTATATATAATTTAGGCAAATTAGAGAGCTGAGGGAACAGTGGTTTGCAAAGATACCTTTAGAGGTGAGAGCATAACCTAACTTGTACAGGTGCCTTCAGCTGAACTACTCATACTGGTCACTGCAAACAACAGAGTCCCTATGAATTATTGTTTAGCTGGCTTGCTGCATTTAGCAATTACAGTTTTAATCGTTTGATGTTTAATTTCTCACTGAACCTTGAGAGACCTGGTAGAACATATGACACCAACCAAGAGTAATCATTTGTTTGCAGTTAGTTACTACTAAGGCTACTAGTAGCTATTCAATAATTTTAAAGAAGGCAAAAGCATTCAGTATACATTTTTGACCTGTTTTTAAAGGTTCTCCCTTTTGTGTGTCTGTTGATCAAGGAAATTAATAAGCAAATTAATAAGCAGTGTGGAAAAGCTTAGCACTATTGTGGAGCAGAGATATGAGCATGTAAATAAATCACTACATATGAATTTCTATTGGGACGTGTTTTGTATTGACTATTCAGCTCACTACAAAATTGTCCCTATTTTAACAGACTTAAAATCGCAGCATTGCCCTGCTGTGATTTTCACTCCAATGTCCCTTCCTCCCTAAGTCTTCCCCACCCCCTCCACCTTTTTCTAAACAAATACCTCAATACAGGCTTTGCTATGGTAGGTCCTGAGGTACAAAATTTCCTTCTGCTGACATCCAACTCATCTTTCCAGTCCCAGTTTTCAAACTACACTGATGACATCTGTCTACTCAAAGCTGAATTTACTATGGCCAGTATTAACTTATTAATTCCTTCCCGAATTGTGTCTCCAGCCTAACTCCCCTTATTTTCCAGCTTCTTCAAATAAATACTCTAGTTTAGTCCGAGATTATAGACGTGAGGTAGACCTGCATTTACCAGTAAACCAAAGCAGGTATTCCTATCTTTTCTGGTCTTTCGCTCTTGTAAATTTCTTTAGCGTTTCTCAATATATTGTTTTATTAGGTGGCTGCAGCTCGCTGTTGAATTGCTTCATTCCGTTTCACCAAAACTTTTGGGGGGACTATCGTGTTGATGTTTGGTTGTACAGCACTTGGAACACTGGCAGCCTGATCCAGGTTTATATAGCTTCTATGACAATTGACTGTCATTCAAATACAAAGAGTAATCATTGGCAAATAGCAATCTCTGTATTGCACTGACAAGTGCAATCAGTGCTCCAGTCATAGATACCAAAATAAACATGAGATAATCATTTTTTTAGAGGCTGGCATGGCATGCATATACACAAAGAAATCACAATTTACTAGATTATATCACTTGCATAGGGTGTCTGCATAGGGTCTGTCTACTTAGAAGCCAAATTCACTACTGTTTGCATTGCATTAGATTGGAAGTACATATTAGTAACAGCTAATCAAACTTAAAGGACTTTAACGGAGAGTTGTTATAATTTGGATCAGGTATCTAAAATAATAAGACAGCTTAGTTTTAAGACAGGGAAGTTCATTCATTCTTTATCAGAATAATAACAGGTCTCCTAAAAAAATACTCAGAAATTTTCCTAGCCCCACTGCATGAACATACTGGCATCAGTAGGGCACTATACTATTTCCAGGTACTAGGAATGCACTTATCAAGAGAGTAAAAGTCCATGTCTTGCCTGAAAAAAATCAAATAAATAGCTTCACTCAGTACAGGGCAGAAGTTGCATCAACAGTCCTTACACAGGAAAAAAAGGCCAGGAAAGTTTCTGATCGAACCACATGCTAAGAAGGAAGCGGAAGAACAACTGAATGATTATAAAAACCTCCTTCACACAGGAGTCTTTGAGTGAGATCCTCATCCCTCTAACTGCTTTATTATGAATTATTGGGCTGATACAACACTGAGTCTGGTGATCACATTTTGTTTTAAAAATTGTTTTGTCAAACCAAACACATTTGTTTGAACTATCGGTTCCAACATTTTTGACCAGATTTTGCAAGCCCAGTGTACGTAAGAGAGAAAACCTTAAATACAGAAACTGACCTTTTCACTCTGCAAGCAGAAGTTTCAACAAAGTTGTGTCTGACTAGAAGATTTCAAGTTTTGAAACTCTTGGAGGTATTTGTGAAATAGAACCTGTTTTTTTAAGGCTTGTTCCAATGTTGACATGCACTGAAAGGCAGAACAGGACCTGGCACTCCAATGAATCCAGCAGACTATGCTGACTCAGGAACACAGCTGGAAACTTACAGGGCTCTGATTTACACAGACCAACAGTGCATAGTATCTCTTTGCTAACCTCCTTACTTTGGCTTCTTCTACTTTCTTGTCAAATGCAAACTGAGACTTTCTGGCTAACGCTGTTACTGCTGCTGTTACTATCTATGCCTGCAATACTTAATTCCAATCCAACTTGCAAGTAGTAGTGTAAATCTCACAGCTACAATCTTTCTTCTATGCTTGTATCAGACAGCAGTATCTGGCAGCTTGCAGCTGAGGCAGTACCAGAAGAGAGGTCTATGGATACAAGAGGGCTTAGAAAGAACTATGTTCCACTCAGAGATTTCCTTAAAAACAAAGATGGGCGTGGATTCAAGATACACTCTCGAAGACTTGATTTCGGGCATACTGCAGATGAAAATCAAATGTGCAACAGTTTAACAAAAAGGATGTCCAAACAGAGCTGGGATCAGATTGTATCAGAAAAAGTTAAAACTGCTGGAGCAACATTGATTCAACCTGAGAAACCACAAAATACTGTTGTCCAAAATGAAGCATTTCTGAAATGTTCACGCAGATTCCAGAGTCCCTCATTGCCAAATTAATTTAAATGTAGTGCATTTACTTTATTTAAAAATATCTCTGAGCTTTGGAGAGGAGTTTGGAGCCAGCTGACATCTCTCTCAGCGTATGTAAGTGATAATGGCAGGTGTATATGTACTTTACAGTAGCTTCGTATTTCTCCCATTAGGATCCGTGTCACTTTCTATTTTTAAGAGCTGACTGAGTGTTTACTAAGCGAGGCTTCATCCCTCTCCTTCCTCCGTACAATAACCCTGTAACCCAAGATGTTCCCGGTGGTATTGGGTTTGCAGTTCTCTGACCTTTTGTCCCTCTTCTTGAAATTGACTGGTTTCATCCCGTGATAGCTGCAGGTTCGGTTACGCTGATAACCTTTCCTGACAAGCCTTGTGAACTTCCCAGCAGAAATAGGAAAAGGTGATGGCTTACCTTAATTCAAATAGCAGCAATTGAAGCGTGGCTCCCCGTTAAGTTGGGATGGTCTTAGGTCTTTGTGAAATTGTCCTGGATGCGCACAGGACCATACAAGGACTTAACATTTAAGCCTTCAGGTGGCTGATCAACAGGTGACCCAGGGACTGAATTTGCACCTGAAGGACAGAATTTACATTCTGTGGCCCTTTCTCCAGGCCTTATTCAGGCAAAATACTTAATGGCCTTGCTCGATGTTTTGCCTTAATAAAGACAAAAGAATTAGGCCACCTGTAGCATCCATTATATATATTTAACAAGAAAAAACAATTTCTTATCCAACTATGCCACCATACATAGCACCCCCCTGCCCCGAAGATTTCAAGAGAAGGAATCACATGACAGATGCTGTATCAGAAACAGGAGAGCGTCATTTCCATACACCTGATCTCCAACTAAAACCTCTGGGAGTTTTACCTGAATGTCAACTGCTGGATTAAACTGGATTCAATCCTGAACACTTGCATTAGTCCCTAGCACTGAACAGTGCCAGTGTTTAGTGGTGTGCTTTCCAGAATATAAAGACTTGATGAAAGCTGGATATTTGCTGCCATTTGTTAGTAAGGGCTTTTTTTTTTTCTTCAATCTTTCAGACTATCCAAAAGTAAAACAATAGATTTGTGCCCTCTGCACTGATTTCTGATATGCGATTGAATTCATGTTTCCATATCCCTCACGTTTCACTTCCAAAAGGTTTTATTTTTTATCTGAATTTTGTGACTACCATAGTCTGAATACTACATTTTGTACTCCTTTGTCATATGCAAAAATTCATTGGGGCAGAACATAACTCTCAGATAAAGATTAAGAAGTTTCCTACCATCTAATTAAAAAGGCATTTTGAATCTTCTCTCTGCATAGCATTGGAGTTAATTCTGGCTTAGATGCACTGTGAAACTGCACCTTATTTAGCAGCTAGCTGCTGCTCAGAAGGACAGCTCTACCTCCCCTGACACCTGGCGGCACATTCCCACCCCTTCCGTCGGCCTGCGCTGGCACTCATCCATGCTACGGGCAACCAGGTCAGATAGCCGAGCCTGCAGGAAACTATTCGCTCTGTTTTCATCTTTCAGTTTTTTGATGATTTGATTTGAACAAACCCACCGAGGGCTCAGAAAACCACAGAGCTGAATCAAGAAAAGCAGCACACTATTAGATTGGCTCAAACACCTTCTGGAACTTTACTTCCAGCGTTTGTCAAAAGCAGAGTCTTAACTGGTCTGACTAAAAATCCTTCATCTTGCCATTTTTTCATATTTCAGTTTCTTACATTACCCCCACATTTGGGGAAGACAGTTCTGGAAAGTTCAATGGACAAAACTTAGGTTCCTTAAAAGGCACATCTTTATACACCCTCCACCTCCAAAACACATTCAGTTGTATTCAATGCAACACAAATTTTGAAAGTTTTTATACATACCAGACTTATTATTTTATCTTTCAGGTATTTTAATAAGTTGCTAATACCTCTCCCAGTCAATATCCTTTACTTTTAACCATTTGATTTCTTTTTTATTCAGCTGCTCCTTGAGGAATTAAAATCCCTTTTTATAAATCCATATCCTAAAAATGAACACTTGAAATACAATCAACTTCTATTTTCCCTATCACAGTCATATTTCACAGCACATTGCTTATTTTTTTTACTGTGGGTGGACAGAAATGGAGTTTTTATTCATTAAGAAGACTCACTGGCTTTGATTAAGTATTCATGAAAGTAACTGCTGACCATTCTAATATCTCCAGAGGCCAAAATATGCTGTCTTTCCCAAATTAGTAGAAAAAAGATGGCAGCTGGGGAAGCATATTGACACAGCTTTGCTGATTTAGTCCAGCCTTCTAGCTGAGCAGTCATACCTAGGGATGCTAGAAGAGACCTCTACACTGAATCCTTGGTCTCTGTCTGCCCAGCCTGGCAGTTAACTGGTAGTTAACAGTTAATGCATTTCCCAACACTGTCCTGTGATAAAGGAACACGCTCATGGTTTCATAACGCATATTTCATCTTTAACTGTCTCCATCAGTTAAAGTCCATCTTCCCCTATTTACAAGAGGGGTTATAAAACTTCACGGATTTTCACGCTTTAGAAAACGGTAGCTAAAGTTTGTACACATCTCAAGCCGTTCACCCACTTATGCGACTTCTTTAGAGCTCAAAGTATCATCCTCGATAAGGGTGAGAAATGCTGGCCTGGCTCTTACATGTCCGATAAGTGTGCACAAAACAGCTTAGCACATTAACAAACCAAGGGCAAAAAGCAAAGATCACACATGAAATTAAGGTAGACAACGATCCTCAGTAAAACACGCTGTTTGATAATTTCATTCTGAAGAAGGGATAGGATTTTGAGGCACTAACAGTAATTTCCACAGAACTGAAAAGTATGGCTGACACATGTGCCACTAGCTCATTGACTACTGTCACAACAAATTTAATTTTCTTGTCACCACCTACAAACCCTAGCATATGACTGCCTTTCTGCCCTCCCTCACATTTACCCATCCACATCTAACTCCACATTTCCCCACCCCTCCTACTCTGCCAGAACTCTCAGCTCATCTGTTTGCCAGCTTCCCTCGCAGTCACTACCTCAGAGTCCCTTATGAGTGTAAGAATTTCCTGAGCTCATCTGCAAAGTCTCTATCCTTATTTTAAAGCCTTATTACTGTCATGTTACTAACTGCAAGGAACTGAATGTACGCTATCTTTTTGTAAAACAAAGGAAGGAGAGAATGAATTTCTCAGGTAAATCCTGAGCTGGTGTTGTAGGGAAAACTGATATTTGGTCAGAATTTCACTGACACATTGCATAAGGATCTAACTTCTCTTGCAAAGCTCCAAACAGTGCAAGGGGATAGCACCAACAACAAAATGAAGGCCACAGAAAAATTTGAAGCAAATTATTTTAACACTGGCTGAGGTCATATTCTATGAACAGTCACCAGATTCCAGTAGTGGACCCGAATTTTGAATCCTACTGCTCTGGCTAGGAAAACTTTTCATACAGTGGCACTACATCCAGCCTGCAAACTTTCTCCAGACTCCAATGATGATATCCTCGCTTTCCTCCTATCAGGGTCCTCGAGAGAAGTCACAAAATTCCAGGACTCTCACATGAGTCACGTATGCTCTTGCCAGAACTCCACCTTCCAACTTCCTTAGAGAGATTTTAGTGACGGATAAAGTAAACAACACCCAAACTTTGAAAAGAAAATTCTCAGTTTCAACCACCTTACTCACAGATGAAATGGAAAGTACAGGCCACATCTACACAGCGCAACAAAGATCTGAGTATTACCAAGTGACTTATTTTCAGGCCTTGAAGCAGCACAGAATGATGAACGCTGGCACGTAAGCTAACACCGAGAAAATGTGTATCTCTGCATGGCATCAAGCTAATACAGCTGTGTTGCTTACAGAGTGCCAGCTAGTATCTCTGTACGGCCCTGCCCTGTGCCATGTGGGTATACTAATTCACATCAGTATCCACCTGGTAGCTTTGCACCATGAGAGAGATACCTATCACTGCTGTTCCATGCATCTGAAACACGAATGCTGGACTCCATCTCAGCTGCCTAACCTCTTTTGAGAGTCCTTTGCACCTTCCGCGGAAATACAGGATGCACTTCTCTTCAAGCATCACCTCTAGTTATACGCTCTTCTTGCTAGGGAGAACTTTTTAAGTAGCAAAGAGTAAGTATCTTTGCCACCCTCTGCCATTCTCCTTGGGTTTTATCATTCTCTAGGCTTCTGTGTTAGTTACAGCAGATAAGACTGATTTAGCCAGTCAACAAGTTTTTTGCCCATGAAGCTACAGCTCTTCTTCCAGCCTTCACCAAAAGTGGTGACAACTCTTTTGGATTCATGGGAAAAACATGTTTAGTGCCTGAACTGACTGACTGACTGTTTCAGTAATTAGGCTAATTACCACCTGCCTTCCTGCCTATGTGCAATCCTCTTAGGACTAGACTAACCCTTTGCACCTACAATAGTAAGTCATCTAGACAAAGCGTACATATAGAAGCTATTTAAAATAACCCCCATCCTCTGCTACCCTCGTCATCATTCTTGGGCTTTTATTTAGCTGAATTACAGTACTATGAAAGATCTTTGACCAAGACAATGTACTTGCCACCTCTCTCTCTCTCCTTTAATCAGCAAAAAAGTATTGCGTTAAGAAAAGTCGAAAACATAAACTATGACTATCATCAGTATAGTGCAGTTATATTTCTTAGACTGGCTTTAAGAGAAGTCTGTGTTCCCAGGGCCCACAATATCCAACTGTTATAGTCATAAATATTAACAGTCCACCCAGAGTCAACTCCCATCAGGAAATTTTTCCACTGGTCCCCAGAAGGCAATATACTAAGCAAAGTGCAGAGCAATGAGGCTACCGGAGACAATCAGCAAAGGAGAGAGCTCTCTTACCAGACTCCTCTCCTTCCCTCCCTTCCCAAAAAACTGTGAGCTCTTCCAGACTACCAGTGCCGTGTATTTTCATAGCCAACACAATGAAACCCAATTTGAGTTTGCACCTCTAAGAGTTACCACAGAACAAGCAATGATCATGTATTTTTAATAACAGTAACACTCTGTAATTAACAAGAAAATACACGTTTGAAGTGGGAATTATAAAAGGCCATTAGTGACAGAGGCTATGTAGAGGTCAATTAGTGTGGAGATGCTTAAAAGCTCTAATCATTAACAAAAAACAACGTATGTTTAGAATATCTAAAATAGGTATATATTTGTCCCTAAAGTTTGTTCTCCACATGCTACGGCAGAAGCGTTACACAAACCCACACTGTGCTCCCAAGGACCAAAGGATGACTTCTTCAGTGCAGACATAGGATAAAGCTTACTGTTATCAGTTCCTTGCAAGCCTCCGCTACAAGACAGATAAACATCCATAAGATAAGAGAGCCTCAGTTACAAAAAACCTTTAATAAAAATTTCCAACAATACTATATTGTGGCTAAGCCAGCACGAGTTACAGCAACCTCCTTTTGTCTACTAAGACCTAGTCTAAGTGCAATTCCATTTTATAAAACAACAAGAGAATACAGGAAACTGTTTAGTTAGCTCTCAGCTTATTAGAGCAACACAGCAACTTCTAGATCATCAGCTGAATACAGAGCACAAACATAGTTCTGCTGTGTGCAACAGGAAAGTCTATAAGCACTCCCTATACAACAGGAAAACCTTAACAAAACCTCCAGACCTTGGGCACACCTATTGTATTTCTGCATCCCAGTCAGAATTAGGCCATGCTTGTTCTCTACAGTGGGCCTACTCCAAACCCTAGACTCAAGTACCTTCACACCATAAAGAAGCCTGCATCTGTCAGGAATAAAGCTTTGCAGCTTGGATATGACTGTATCCTAAATTAACCATTAATGAACGACTCATTTTTCTAACCTTGTGGGACATTTTTTCTTTAGGGATTTTTCTTCTCAGCCTAGGAAAGTAAAGAATCATCAACAATAACAGAACCTCCTGCCTCCCTTCCTGTTAAGTCCTAAAACATATTAAATACCAGTAATTTTTCCTTGTCCTCAACATTTCTGACAGGATAGGAATCTCAGGCTGTTGCTGTCTTGTTGCCTAGAAAAGATGAATAGACATATTCTACTGCACTTGAGAGCTACTATAACTTTATTACTATAAGGCCATTTGCTTTTTTCCATGCAGAATTTACCGCTGTGTGTGGTGTCAGCACAAAGTACAATAAAAGGCAACGTGCTTTGTCTCCCAGATTATCTATCCATGGTCTGTTATTACAGCAGTATGTCTGACCAACACGGTACAGTTGAACAGAAAACTTACTCCTCTTACTAAGTAACAGGATGTGACTGCGCACAGATACTGAGAGAGGTTATCCTGGGACACCAGGCAGACCAAAAAACACGTTGCGTCAGCATGGGAATGGATTGGGCAGGAGTGGAGGGTGTGTCATGGCATGTTCCCAGGCAGATAAAAGCTCAGAATAAACACAGGGAAAGTCACTGGTCAGGGGCCTGAATAAAGGCCTTGGAAATGTAAAGAACTGGGACATTCTACTGAGATCATTGGCACTTCCCAGCAAACAAAGCCAGGCAGGAGGGTGAAAGAACATGGAAAACTATGGAAGAGTTTCAAAGAGCGCTTTAGAAAGTAATCTGAAACCACCATCTGACTGAGATAAACAGTACAGTTGATCAGGAATTTGGTGGTAGGGTTTCTCGTGATAAAATTCAATTAATGTGAAATCTATTATGCATGTAACTGAAGCATTGAAGAATCCTTAACATGGTCCAGAAACAAAAGCTGCTCTTGCCACAAGGAGTTTACAAATTATACTGGGGCAAGAAGTAGCAGATGGCTACAAACAGATGGGTACCACAGGGAGACAGAGTGGCAACACTGGTCTGAGTGATCTCAGAGTAAAAGCTGAACTTTGATACTGTAATTTTGTAGGAACCACAGGAAAGGAGAGTGTCGCAAAAGAGGGGTTGCTTGGAAAAGAATAATATGATATTTCAGCAGATATTTATGGACACAAGCAAAAGGGCTAACAAAGGTAGAAATAAGACAGTGCTTGTTTGAAAATTTATCAAGGGAGAAACATTAGCACAATGGACTAACTGGGCAGAGCTGGGAATAACCATTTCAATAATAAATGAGATGCAAAAGAGGGTGAAGGAGACACCATGAAAGATCTTGCAGTGAAACAGTCTGCATCTCAGGAAAGAAAAGAAACAGCGCTTGCCAACAAACTACTAAGCAGGAGAGGAAGTACTAGGTTTAAATTTTGAATAAAATGCAACTGTAAAATTGTTATTTTCTATAGAAACTGCTGTTTGACAAAAGCATTTAAAAAGCCATTCTTACCCTGAAAATACCTTGAGTAAAAAAATTTATTGTAAAAACCTCTGGTGAATACCTGCTGTTGAAGTGAGTGCCTGCTGCTGTCAGTAGGTGGCAGGACTGAAAATGAGATCTAGATTTTATTACTGTCTCTGCCGCTAAGCTGCTGTATAGCTTTAGCCCAGTAACTTTACTATATCAGCATCCCATCTGTAAAAGGGACATATAAACAGCCTGTCTGTGTGACAGACATTAGCGCTGAAAAATGCTCTGGACGCAGACATACGTAAGGGGTGTTGAAAGGGGTCTTTTCCATAGGCACCTCAGCACACGTGCTTCCGCGTATTTTCCATTATCTCCTCTTCACTGTCCAAGAGCCATCAACAAGACTTATTTATAATAGGCTGTCATTTAAATCTCTGTTCAACCAAAAGGATAACCTCTTGTTGCCTTAAATACAGTAAGGTGAAATCCCTGTTATCTTAAGTAAATACATTTTATAGACTGCAATACTTTACGGGGATGGTATCAACATTTTTTCCACATTATGTTTCCCCTTACAGGGAAAGCTCCAGATTTTGGGGTGAACTTTCCCAAAACTTTGTGGTTGTAAAGTCACTCTACTCTATAAGCACACAGAGAGAGATCCTCATGAAGGCCACACAGCTTTCTCCATCTCTTCTAGTCAGCTATATTCAGATTTTTATTTCTGAGTCATGAACCTCAGCCATAATTTCAATAGTAAGTTGTTCTTATCTTCACACTTAGTGTCTTTTAACCGTTTAACTAGTCAGTTCCTTTCAGCCATTTAATTCCTTCCTCACCATCAGACGTACAGTGGACAGGGTCAAAAGACTGAAGTTTTTTTTTTTTTACCTCTCTGCATAAATGCTACAACTTTGAGTAACTCATCTAACTTTATTATACACTAGACTTTTTCCTTTTATGAAGTATATATAATACCTGCTGACTTCTTAATTGACTTAGTCTGTACAGAATGCTTTGAAGTCTTTGACTAGACGATGCCATAGAAGCGTAAATTGTTAGCCTCTTCTATACTTTTAAACACTGAAGCTTCAACTGAACAGCGAACTTAAGTGAAAGCAATATACAGAAAACCCTTTCACATATTTACACTTTTAGCAACCAGAAAAATGGATCTAAATACATCTACCACGGTAATATTTCATATCTATGTAAAAAGCACTATGTGACTTCAGTTCTGTATTTTTAAAAACAGATTTTTCCTTCCCAGAGTGAATAAGATTGCAGGGACTGCCATCCAGTGGTGAACCACGGGCTTGACAGACACTTGATACCGCACATATATGCACTCATAAAATTAAAAGATGTCAAGACTGAAAAAGGTTAATAGTAGTAGCTAATAAGAATGCCAGAACTACTAACGTAGAGAGTATTTTCTTTAGTCAGCTTCAGATTTTATTTACAATTTTGAAGTCATTTATTTTTCAAATGTAGCTGAACAAGGTAAATACCTTGTCCAAAATGACCATCCAAAGTACGTAAAATGAGGCTTGTTCAGTCACAGCCTAGTGAAGAAGCTGCAGTTAAACACAACTCTTACGATATTTCAGATGTGTTTAAGTCTGATTCCCCTTTTTACACTGGCCTGTCTCCATTGATTTCAGTGAAGTTTATCCTGGATTTATCCAGATGTTAGGTGAAGAGAACATATGTAAGGTCACCATGAGTTTACTGCTGCCGTTCAAAACATCACAAGAAAAGAAAAATCCTGATATATCTAAAATTACTCCTGCGTAGGTTATGAAACCAAATGTTGTTTTAAATCTGGTTTGTTAATCATTTTGTTAAGTAACAGCAGGTTTAAGCACCGTGTGTCTGTGTACCTTTAACAACTGTCTGATGGAACATTCAGTTTTTCTGGTTTTATGAGCTTTCATATTTATTGCCTTGTCTTCTCTACTGTGTATATGAATCTTGGTATTTTCAACAGATTTTTCTTAGTTTTTTCCATTGTGTACAGACCATATGTTGTCTACGCTCATAAAACACTCAGTAATTGTATTTGCAGAAAAAAAAAAAAATCAGAGTTATTTGCTAAGAAACTTAAGAACTTTCAGGTTATCCCTACAGAGGTGTTTTTAAATCCAGCACCAGGAAACAACTGACTTTTTTTTAGTTGTGATGAAACTTTGGCAGGACTTTCAGAAGTATCTGGCACTTAACTTCTATTGATTTGAATGAAAATTATGTACCTGAATTCTATGGGGATCTTGGCTTGACTGCTGTTGACGTAGATTTTTGGATACAGGAGCACCTTTGTTGCCTCCCTAGTGTAACGTTTGGGGATGCAGTAGGATTTTCATTGTTTTCAGGATGAGTCAGGCAAGTAGCAGCACAACAGATGGTGTGGATTGTAGAACAATAAAGACAAAGATATGAGACAGCTAAGAGAAAACTGGAACAGCGAAAGGAATGACCAGAGGATGAGCGAAGCTGAACGGATGAACCAGGGCTTTGCGTGGATAGCGGGGAGCTAATGAAGTGTGGAGTCAGTGCAGGCTGAAGTAGCTCAGACAGTGGTCAGCAGGGAAAATTAAAGGACCTGTAGTCAGAGTAGAGGGAACAGAGGTAGAAAAGCCAAGAGCAGCAGGGCTGATGGAACAGCCAACGGCTTGGTGGAGCTAAGGGATGGATTTCAGTGTGATAAAAGAGGAAGTACTAGAGGAGGAAGAACAATGAACTGGAAGAGCTGAGGAGACTGATAAATAATGTCCTTTTAAGACAGAAATACCATCACAGTTAGAAAGAGAGCAACCAAAAGCAGCAGTGGTGTCCTGAAACTTGGAAGTCTGGAATGATGGGGAAAAAAAACAAGAGATGGCAGCGCTGAAAGATAGCGGTATAAATCCCCAGATAGGAGCTTAGGACAGCAAAAGGAGAAGAAATACAGTAGTTAAGAGCCAGTGTAACAACAACCAACCATAGCAGAGAGAGACAGATACACTTGGGCAAAACTGAAAGTTAAATTCCACAGATTAATGGAGTAAAGATCCTGAAAGGAGGGACCTCCAGAAACCAGTATAATAGAAAAGTTCATTGGTGCTTTACTGCTGCTGCAGCTCAGAACAGAGAGAAGCGCTGAGGAAGGACTGCATCAGCAAAACGCTTCCTAGAAATATCACAGATTGCCTCCTCCTACTAATGGTTCTGTTTCAATATGACAGCTATTCTGACAGCCACTTGATTGTAACAGTAACATGTTTTAAGGGACAGACTAATACGGAAATTAGTACAGGAAAGGAAAAGGCCTTAAACATTCATCCATACCTTTTTGTTTTCCTTACCTCAAGAGCTAACTCATTTTGTGTTCTGGCAGCAGCCAGTTAGCAAAATTAGTTTCTGCTGTCACGTCCAGGTCACATTAACTACTCAGTCTTTTCAGACTGCAAAGAGGCCAGTGGGACTCTGTCTTACAAATGAACTGCAAGGATATTTTTAAAAGACAGATTTAGCCATTTATGAAGACCTCTCTACAATTATTTTTAAAGATAGAGAGCTTCAGTTGTTTGGAAGGTCAGCAGTCCGGTTCTCATTTATGGAATCAAAAAAAAAAGGGCAGCCGTTGGAAGACACCTCAAAAAGTCATTCGTCCCACAGCAAGGCCAGCCATATCTGCAAATTTTTACTGGCACTTGTCCAGCCTGTTCTTAAAACTTCCCACAGAAGAAGTTCCATCACCTCTACAATCTACTCCAGTAGTCAACTGTTTTACCCTTGAAAATATTTTTCTAATGCTATCCCAGCTCTTCCTTGCTGCTACTTTACTTACTGATGTAGACAATAAATTGCTCCTTTCCCTTTCACGCTTACTTTTATGCCTCATACGCCTTGTACCTAAAACTTCTGTATACATCTCAGTATGTTGCTGCACTGCTGCAGAAAAGGCAAACACTCATATTCAGCCTGTGGTTCACTAAAAC
Organism: Struthio camelus; assembly: GCF_040807025.1. Taxonomy (NCBI): domain Eukaryota; kingdom Metazoa; phylum Chordata; class Aves; order Struthioniformes; family Struthionidae; genus Struthio; species Struthio camelus. The sequence continues at coordinate 24,957,377 of NC_090945.1, forward strand.
CCAAGGACTTACTCTGAGAAATTGCCATCTAGTTCATTGCTCCCCATCCTGCATTTTTTTCAGTTAAGGGTTGCATTGTGCACTTTTTTCTAAAAAATATAAATCACCCTACTTTTTTTAGGGTGTTCTCTTTGATTTGTCAAGAACACTATGCATCCTAATCCTGCCCTCCTTGTAGTCTCTGAGTGTTATGACTTCTCCTGATTTAGTCAGTACTCTCTCTTCTGTCCAGTTCATTTGGAGCAGAACAAAATTAGCCACAGGATAGACCTCAGTTAACACATCCCTCCACTTGGATAAAAGGATATGAAATAATCAATAAATACTCTCTGAAAATGGTTTTCAAAGCACTTTTGCATCCGGTTTACAGTTGTTTTGACTAAGCCAAGTTTCTCTAACACACAAGACAGTATGAAAAGCTCGAATCTGAAGAACATCTGCTTTTCTTCTATCCACAGGGCCTGTAACTCTCACGTACGGTTTATTCTTCATATGACTTATTCTTTAAAAATCCCAGTTGGTGACTAACTTGCCATTTTCTTGCAAGTGCTTAAAATAGTTGGGGTTTTTTGTTTTCTTTTCTGCTTTTTTTTTTCTTCTCTTTCACATTTTTAATTCAGATTGAAGTTAGGTTACCCCATCCCTCCCAACCTCCATCCTCATTTAAAGATAGATGAGGTACTGGAAGGCTGAATATAGTGAACATATTACCTATCACCTAGAAGCTGTTAGGAATTGCTAAAGGTTCTGAAATTGTTTCAGCCTATTTACCAAGTATCCTAGAAAAAGTTTAACTTCCAAGTTTTAGGTTTAACTTCCAAGTTTTAGCCCGGAATAATCAACCAGTCTGAGCCCTTTCAAAATTGTTCTTTCCCAGTTTCCAGCTAAGAGCTTACAATTAATACCAACAACCAAGAGACACTTGTCCCCACTACAACATTAATCTTTGCAGCGAAAACTGATACCAACAAAAAAAAAATTACTAACGTCAGTCTTTTCCATGCATAAGGCAGCCGATGATACCATACCGATCTGATTTACTTACAACTAAATAGCATTTCTTGCAGCCTGCACGTATAACAATTAATCTAAGACCTCTGACATTTATAGAAGCCATATGGGATAGTTATGTGATGAAGTGAAACTTCATCTTATACCCAAAGAACATTAATAACTAAACTAGTATCATTAAATAGGAGCTCAGCAAGTTGCCTTACAAATTGAAGATACCAGATATCAGAAAGCAGTGCCTCATATCCACATCACCAATTAAAACATGGTGCAAGTCTGACATGCTTGACTCCCATTATAGTGCCACAGCTGTTGCTCTAAAATGAGCTTATGGTCTCCCTCCAGTTCTTAGCTGACAGGTATCCATGTCAAACAAAAAGGACACCAGCATAATTAGTTCTCACCACAGAAACCAAATCACCTAGAAACTCTCATATTTCTAGTAGCCGCTTCCCATGAAACATCATCCTTTAGAAAGAGTTGGATGTATTAGCTGTATTTTTTTCCTGTCATTCATATGTATATTTCTACTCTTCAGTCATCAGTATAACAGAAATCCCTCAATTCAACATACATTAATAAAACATTACAAAATTTACTACTTCTGAGATTTTTACAACAGTTCCAATTCATTTCTTGTAATGGTTTCAACCCTTTCCTCCTTAAGCACGTTCTGGAAGAAAAGTATGCTAAAGTAACTGCAAAATTGAGAAGCAGCAATAAAAAAAAATTCCAAAAATAAGTCAGAGCTACTGCTGTAACTCTTTGTACGAGGGAATCCATAACACTGAAGGCAAGACACAATCATCACATTTACAAATGTATAATACCAATTACATTGTCACAGCCACCGTTATCCTGCAGAAGAAAGTTCCTATTGCAGGCAGCACTTTCATGAGTGGCAGGAAAATGAGACTTGCTCTCTTCCTCCTACCCATGCTGGCTCCCTTTTTTTGGGAGCAGCAGCAGAAATTTAGGATTGTCTCTGTTTCAAAGACTGTATCTCTAAGAATCCTAAATTAAGAAGGATGAAATATTAATGTTAAGAAAATATATTTTATGCATATAAACTATATAGCTGGAAATAGGCAGATTATAGTATCCACACCGAACAGTATTTTCTGAACAAGTATCCACTTTTGCAAGTGGAAAACTGATGCATTTTCAGTTTCTTAAGCAAAATTCCACCAAGTGCAATATAATCAGAATTAGAATGCTGTAGATTAGCAAGGAAGTTAATGGTAGTGCCTAAAAGCAATTATTTTATGCTTCCACTAGTTTAATAAAACTTGAAAATATAGTGAACATGAAAATACAGTGAAGGATATGTCTAGATTTTGTTAACTTCCACTTTTGTATACTTCTATTGGAAATACCAAGCTTCTTCCCAAATCTTAGTATGTTGCTTTCTCAACTCACGCCTAACGTGAGTTTAACAAAACTGTGGATAACACATAAGAACTCATGTTATCTCATTCTGTATTAGGCTAACAAAGATGTCGGCTACTTCAGCCATCAATGCGGACTACTTCACACCAGTAATTAAACTTACCTGTAAAAGTGTTACAGGTTTTTAGGTAACAATTATATACATTAAGAAAAAAAGAATTTAAACTTTTCAAAACATCACACTTAGCTTAACCAGCAAGAATAGTTATCAGTATCTCCTCAAAACGGTAGAAACATCCCCCTTCTCAAAAACTTTTTTCAATAACAAAGATTTTCTAACATGCTACTGTTCCACAGTTTGCAGCAGTCTAGAAAGAGTACTGGGGAAAAAGAGGAAACCAGAATGTCTAGTCTTTTTTTTTTTTTTTTTAAATCTATACTGTATTTTTCAGCTGAACTCAAGTAAATCTAACATCATTTGGATTGTTAATAGTTCCTATATGTATATTCTAACTCTCAAAGGCTACACAAGCCATATATACCTGCATAACTACATTGACTAAGCATCATCACTCAGAGACTATATAGAATCCCATAGAGGGGCCCTGGATTCAATATTTTCTCCTGCAAGAGAGCCAAAAAATCAAGAACTCTGGACATCAGTCTGACTTTCTGTTGCATTTGGAAGTAGACCAAACTTCTGTTTTCAGTCGTGGAAAGATGTATTCCTACGAGCTATGCTTTATCTTTACCACAGTGTTTTATTTTGATTTCCCACTCCCTGAGCCAGGCCAGTTCACCCAGATGATATGAACACCAAATACAGATAGATATTCTCACTAGCTACAGATAAAGCTTCTACAGTCACTCATAGTCTTATAACTACCCTAAGCCCCTACGGGGGGGGGCCACCTGCTGTTACTTACAAAGAATAGCAGACACTTACAGAAAATATCAGCCTTTCTTCAAGGGAAAATGGGACTCCCACGAGGCATAGCAATGCCTCTTCTTTGTAGCGTATTTTGTAGTGCCCAGTAGAAGTTTTTCCTTGGCTGAACAAGAAGCCCCTAACTCTTATCAGAAGTGAACAGAATAACCATGCATTCTAAAATTTTCCTACCTAGCATGCTCCTATTTCTGGGTAGTCTTATCTTACTTCAGCTCTGTGTTCTTTTTCCTGGTTCTCTCTGCACCTCGTGCTTTGACAGAGGATCACAGCACATCTAGATTCACAGCCTGTGACCAAAGAAACGTAAAGGATCATTTAATCTTGGCTGTCTGAGACAGCATAGTCCTTTTTCTTTAGTCTTATTTTCCCAAAGCTATCTTCTATGTTGCAATTACAAATCTGCTTTCTTTGTTCTAAAATAGGTTACCTAGCATTCAATTATAATAAAATATATTTCAGATACCACAAGCATTCACCATATCATTAAAACCACTGTGTGAGAATAAATTCACTTACAATCAGCTGCACTGTCATTCAAACTGAAGCTGCGCAACAGTGTGCTACATACTGAGCCCTAGGGGTCTCGATAACACAATTATACTCAGTGATAATGAGTTTCTGGTTCACGTTCCCTCTCAGATGTATTAAAAAGTTGACTTCTGTACCCAATTACTTACTTGTATAATACAAATACTACCCCTGACACTAAGCATGCGTCTCACCCAGACCAGAATGAGCAGAGGATATCACTCTGGAAAGACTGTGGACCTAGCAGTTCTCAGCCTTGGAAAACGGCTTAAGTTACCTCAGACCTTCTTAAAGACAAACACGTAAGATGAACAAATGCAGAAGTCACACTATGCGAGAATGAAGGCGTGGATATGACATATCCTGAGGGCAGATGATTAACAGCTAGCTCTGAAATTTGATTAAGTATGTGAACAATAATACTTACACACTTCACAATGAAGGGATAAAAATAGGCAAAGATGCTAAAACAGGTTACATTTCTCAATGACAATTACAATATAGATGAGAACAGTGCTTCAAACACATTGGGCTTGCAAGAGACACTTATGGAGTTTTAGAGGGATCTTTCTTTCCCACAGAATTCAGTACAGAATTTTATTAATGAAACATGGAAGCAACACTGTCTCACTCTCTTAAAATGAAGACAAAGTAAGCTGAAACCCAGTCTCGTGCAAAAAAACCCAGCAGCTTCAGAACTAAATAAATTCACTTGGTTACTGATAACAATATATCATCTGGACACAGTATAAGCTCACAGGAAAAAAAGGTGACATTTCTTGTCTCTGGTACTTTACAAAGAAATTACTATCCAGTAGTGAAAGATGAAGCAGAAATTATGTAGTTATGGTATGGTACAGCATCCCAAGCCTGGATGTAGAATAGGCTGTGCTTACTCGAGAAAAAATATTTCAGAAACTCAGCAGAATTCCAATAATTTTGTAGAAAATAAGTTTTATTTGTCTCCTTTCGTACACCGTTTCAAAAAAGAAATGCACATTCATACAGTTTACCTCTTTCCCAGTGCATATCTAGATTTGCTCATATAGAGCTATTAATTTCAAGGCAAAAGATGCCTTTGATATCATTTCAGACATGTTGTGTTTTGACTGCAAAGCATCCAAAGTTTCTGGTTTTCTAATTATAATGTGGAAAGATAGGTTTCAGGTATTTCTTTCCCAATTCAAACACACAATCTTCCCACACAGGGAACAGGGGACAGATCTTGCAACAAAGAACTGTCAAACCAACGGCTAATACTCATTTCAGGGCAGAGCTAAAGAAAGGTTTTCTATTTCACATGAACTGGCATTAAACAACAACTAGGTAACCTGCCCTTTTCAAAAGCTCTAGAACAGAAATGATCCAAAATGCTGTTTTAAGCCTGAATCAGCCACTGGTAATGAAAGTTTGTTTGCAGAGATAGCACCCTTCCCCCAGCTGTTTCTCATGACCAGGTCTTTTTCCTGTTGATAGTGACTACGGAATTTGTCGATTGCTGCTTCTTCTTAAACACGTCATGAAGAGGAGTAAATTCAGCTTGGGCTTTCATACACCACAAGAGGTACTAACCCATCAAGTAGCCCCTACAGAACAAAATTAAGTTTAAAAAAAAAAAAAAAGGAAAGAAAAGGTTAGAAGACACAGACAGCACACTTCAAAAAGAAGAAAATTGTGGCCTTAAAATAAAAATCTCAGACTGCCAATAACCTTTTCAGACTAAAGCTATTTAAAAGGAAAATAATAAATCCTGTCTAAGGTACCAACCCGTCAGCTTAACTACCCACTCCTTCCTTTGATTTTTGCAATTAATATTGGAAATGAATTACTTTGTTCTCAGTCCAATTTTTGTAATTGTTTGGAATTTTGGAAGTCCAAATTACACTTTATGAAAGGTTCTTTATTTGTACTCTTTACACAAACCATCGGTTTTAAGACATTCAATATATCCTGACATCTTTTGGCACTCAAAAGACCTCTAGTCTCCTCTTCAACTTCTCTCAAGCCTTGTTTCTTTAAAGAAATTGATTAAGAAAACTGTTAAGAGACATGCCTACTTTGCAGAGCAACTGCCTATTATTGTAATCCAGGTCGTCTTTTTTTTTCCCCTAGATTTTTTCTATCTATAGACCTTACTTCTTGTACAAAATCTAAAACAAAATCATCCCAGAGCAAAGATCATGTCTGTCTCCGATAGGCATCTAGGAGGACTCTGGATTCTTAAAAGTAGGAAAGTACGCATATGTTTTTTTCTGAGTACACAAATCAATGCGAGCTACTCGTATTATTTTTGATGTGAAATTCTTGGTCTTTACATTGAGTCTGAGATAGCCATGTTAACCTATGGAAATGAACTAATGAACTGTCTGCCTTTACACAAAAGATATAATGACAGGTAGCAATGAATTCCAAAGAAATTGCATCTATTTGGTTAAGGGAGGAGTTGCAGAAAGTTACCTAACACTTCTTCTCAGGATAATACTTTTAAATACTAAATTGTTTCCTTAATGTGAGCCACTTATGCCAGTACAATGCAGAGATTCACTTCAATTATATCAGACTTCTCCTGTTCTTTTTTTCCCCCCTCAAAAACTAAAGAGTCAAAACCATTCAAGTGATATGATGGCCTTGATGAAATGAGACAATATATAGTAAGCTTCTCTTCTGCTACCTGTTGCCAGGGAACCCACCACTTGTACATTATGAAAGAAATATTTAAGAAAGGAAGAATGACTGTCATTGCTAAGGTAATACCTCATAGACCTACTCTGGAAATTAACTACCAGAACCTCCAAACAGCTGGTTCCAGCTATTCTAAATGAATTAGATGGACTGAGAAATAAAGAGAAAACAAGAAATACTGCTTTTAGTTATCTCACAGCCTGAAAGCCCCAGATCTTTTCTACTTTTTGATCTCTGAATACACGTGTATTAAAATATTATGTATACTATAAGTTTCTATGTTCAATTTTCAAGCAAAAAAATTGAGACAGCATCTTTACTTTTAGCACTACTTAGGATGTCTCTGAAAACCCCTTATTCCCCTCCTGTTTTTCTAGTTATGATCCTTCACATGCATTGTCAGCACAAAAACTCATTTGCCTCTCCAAGTTCTTTCATACGTGCTTTTTTCCTCAAAGCCCTGACTGGTAATTTTTTTTTAAATAATCAATACATACACATTCTCTCCTTAAAATTCATTACAATTCAGACTCATGAATCATACTACGTGACTTATCCTGATCTGTCATCTTTCTTCACCAGAGCACAATCTTACTGTAGACAGCACCCCATCTCAAAACAGACTGTTCCAGAAAAAGCATTAAAGAAAAGCAACATATAGCCAAGTTGCAAATATTTAACATACCTCATTTTAATTTCTGTTACCCTTAAGCACATAAGTCACTAGAGAGAAGAAAAGCAGAAAGAGTACTAAGTCACTTACGGTAATTTCATCCTCATGAAAACTCTGGCCATGAAGAAGCTCAAAAGCACGCTTACAAATCCAATAAAAAGCAAGAGAAATCTATTCAACTTGGGGATATTTGGTGCATTGGATCGATCCAGAATTATGAAACCTAGGCCACCCATTGTGAAGAGGAAACTGGATGCAAGCCCTTCCATAATATATTGCCCGTTTACTCTAGAAAAAAAGGGAGAAGGAAAGAAGACGAGTCAGAAAGGCATTAGTTTTCAGTGAGTTATTTAGGTTTCAAAACCCATCTACTCAAGCCTATTCAGCCTGCTTTAGCTATACAAATATGCAGGACAATTAGCTGTGATAACTGACTTTCTAACAGAAAGTAGATACGCAAACTCATCACTCTATGTAATTAAGCGTTTAATATGTAATTTATCTCCTGAACTCATCACCTTGCAGACTTCAGGAGACCAATCAAATGTACTAGTCCTCTTCATGAGTTTTATGCAGAACCATGTACATTGACGGGATGATACTCAGGTTAGTTCTCCCATACCTCATGAAAGCTAACGCAGCATAAGTTCATCAGTTTTCAAAAATATTTTTTCTAAAGGTAGTGCCAGCTTTCACAGATGATTCAATGCACAGAACCGTGCTCGTGATCGCTGGACCACTGAGCTTTTCCAGGCTATTTCTGCCTTAATGTTTAAACAGCAGTCCCTAAATTCCAGTATTGGTAAAAAGCCCCAGACCACCACATCAGCACACGAAGCACATCTAGGGGTTCGCACACAGCAAAAGTGGTCTTGCCTGCAATATCAATTTTGCTATTGGCTCACTGAGATTACACAGATTGCAGAGACCCAGCCTAAATGTGCTCTGGCTCTCTGCCAGCCCACACAGCTGGGTTTCCTTCTTACAGAGCCAAGACTGTCTGAAGGGAAGCTGAGATGCAGCAAAAGCATGCACCTCAATTGAGTTTCCTAGGTCCCACAATCACTGAACCTTTTTCTACTTTCATAATTAGCAATACCAGCAATTTTGTAAAGATGATATGGATGCAGCAACTATAGATAATAGGACAGAAATGAAAATAATCATTATCATCATCTATCATGTTGTTTCTACTGCTTTCACTGAAGTGCTTTTAATTCCCTACAGCGCTCTAATTCATATACGCTGCAGCCACTCAAGACAATTTGAGGCACGTGCTACTTTAGACTGAGCCAAAACTAGTACATAAGATACATCAGATCTCACAAACTGAAAGAGCTTTTCTGATCATGAATAAAAGCCATTATTTGTTTAAAAAAAATCATTTCCAAGTGTAAATTTAACATTCTCCAGACCAGTTCTTGAGTAAAGAAGCTCTGGATGATTTCCATTAATAGAAGCAAACAGACTCAAGGAAGATACCGTTGTTACATATCTATAATTATTTCCCCCATGCTCGGACACGAAAGTCCAGATTAAATCAGAATTTAAAAGCACAGAACTAAAAGCTTCACAATGATTAAGTTGTTATGAAATATGACCAAATATTTCTGCACTCATTTAAAGTCTCAGCTCTAATAGCAAAGATCTGGAAAAAGAGAAAAGTGCTGTCAGTTGAAAAGTTGTTTTTTTTACCTATGTGTTCGTTTTCAGTAACTTTGCAAGGGCTGAATTTTTCTATTTCCATTGATTTCAACGCATACCTTTTTTTTTTTTTTAATTTGCCAATCAAGGTTGGATATGCATCAGATCCTACAAGCCCTACAGAGTTCAAAAGAAGTTGACACAGCTCCAGAAGGCTGGCAGGGTCCACTTGCATTCATCCACCTGCAGTCACTGGTTTGCAGTGGCAGGGCCCTGCTCCTACCTGTAGGCCAAGAAGGCCACCGGCCTTTGATGCCCGTGTTCGTCTGTCATCGACCCAACGCTCGGAGGCTCCACAATCACATCGTAGATAATTCCTGTGCGGGGGGGAAAAAACGTATTAGCTTTAAATCAAGGGGCCAACAGCAAAAACCACTTTGACACCACGGGAGCACGTAGGATTCTGTATTTTCGGACTAATTTAGGGCTAAAAGAGAAGACGGCAACTTTCTTTCTGCCCGGGGGGCAGCAGTTGGCGGCCACAGGACGGGCTGGCTCCGCCAGGGGGTCTCCCGGCCCCGCCGCCCCGAGAGAGCCCCAAACCGGGGCTGACCGCCCGCCACGGCACCTCCGGTGATGAGGAAGTAGGACACCACCACCAGCGCGTAGACGGTCATGGCCGAGGGCATGTGCACCCAGCCCGGCCGCTTCAGCTTGATGTTGGGGCACTCGAGCACGGCGAAGGGCAGCCGGTACAGCGTCTCCATGGCGGCGGCGGCCAGGCCCGGCCCGCGCCCGCTCCCGGCCCAACGGACACCGCTGCCGCCGCGCGCGCCTCGCCTCCCCTCGCCCGGATTGGCCCCGCCGCGGCCACCGTCCTCGGCCGTACACGAAGGCGGAAGCGGAAACCACGCCTAGGGGAAGGGAGGGGGGAAGGCTAGCAGGTCCTTGCAGACGACAACAAAAGCAAACGAACAAAAAGCCCCCAGAAGGCTGGGAGGAAAAGGGGGAAAAGCGAGAAACCCAGGAGCCAGGGGCGCGCGCGGAGCGCCGCCATTTTCTGCCGCGCGGAAAGTGCTGGAAACGCGGTGCGCGGGCCTCCCCCTCCCCCCCGGCGCACGGGCCTGCCAGGGCCCAGCAGAGCCCTGACGTGTCCCTGCCGCCCGCGGGGGCGGGGAGGGGCGCGGAGCCCCGCCCCCAGCCGGCCCAGGCCCCGCCCCCGGGAAGCCTTCGTCACCTGCTGAGGTTGGGCAGTACTGCATGGGGGCGGGGGAGGGGGGCGCTCTTTATAAGCTGAAGGAGCTCTGCGGCTTAGTTTGCTGGGCCAAGAGTCCGGGCGGGGGGTGGGGGGAAGAAATCATAATTTCTGGGTGGCTTTTTGTACTGTCTCTGATGGCTAAGATGCAGCTCAGAACAGTTTCTACCATACCTATACCTTGATCCAGACTGAGGTCAAATCTCTCCCCCCACCCCTATTATTTGCCTCAGAAAAGATGCTTGACAGTAAAGCAAGAACCGGCAACGGCTTGAATCAGAGTGCTAGCTGAAGAGACGTAACACATCTGCAAAAGTATCATACATAGGAAGACTGATGCCTTTCAGCAGACATAATTTAACACCAAATAAAGGCAGTAAAAGATATCCCAGTATCAACCACTTATTTCTGTTATCTGACAGCATTTAAAGAGCTCACACTCCAGGTTAACATAACCCCTTCTCACTAAACAGCCGAGTCTAGTGACTGCACAGAAGGTCTCGACAGTCATGAGGTGTATCACATCTCTAGAGACTGCCTCAATATCCAAAGTGCAATTGTCTGCTTTGAAAATTACTTTTGAAAAACAAAAAAAATTAAGAGCCTTTTTACCATGCCACGGACAATCTGCCTAACGACTTTTCTTTTTGCCAGTAGTGGTGACACCACATATCATAACTCTGAAGTCAAGTTGCCTTTCAGTTCAATCAAGCACCATTATGATTAGCCATTGCCGTTTTCAGTCTTAACGCTCCTGTTCAGAAAAAAACTCCTCGTCCCAGTATGATTTGCCTATCAGTAAGTTGAGGTTTATGATTTTTTTCAGTTATTCCAAAAGTATTTTCCCTACATCTTTCCTCCTTCCAAAAAGTTCTAAGGAAAACTAATCTAGCAGCTTTTAATGTAAACCAGGAGTGTCAAATAATATCTACTTGAGAACACCTCTGGGGTAGATTAAGCACCTGTCCTACTTTCCAGTTGTAGTTAAAAACTATTTTTCCAGCATGCCAGACCACTGAAGCCTGTACTAGCACAATAAGGCAACAACTAATAAAATTTTAACCTTGTAAACTAACTATAGTAACAGCACCTAAAAATGTCAGGGTAATAACATTAGTCTTAAAACAACCTCTAATTAGCTCCAGCCTTTGGAATAAGCTTCAGCAGAATCCAAGCTGAGGTGAAA